>NC_088645.1:45304228-45311728 GCF_964019385.1 Sycon ciliatum | reverse complement strand
CCATGTGATAGAGGTGTGGCCCCATGTGCCTGGCATGCAGCTTGTGTGTAGTTGTGTGTGAACTTCTTTGTGGTTCTTTGGATGATCAATTGAGTTGTTGGACAGTAGAAGATATCTGTCAGTTGTACATTTACTACAGTTCATTAGAAACACACCCACCCACACACCCACACACATACACATACACATACACATACACATACACATACACATACACATACACATACACACCCACCCACATACACATAAATACACATGCACATACACACACACACATACACAAACACACACACCCAGGCACCCACATACACATAAATACACATAAATACACATGCACACAAACACACACAAACACACACACACACACACACACACACAAACACACACACACACACATGTAAACACAAAGTCATGTTTACGCACCCATACACACATATGCACACGGAAAAAAATTCGGTCAAGTTGAAGAGTAGTCGTGCAATCACGAAATAAGACAAAACTAATGAGGAAGGATGTTGGAGTGTGCATCCAAGATGTGCTAGAGTTGTTAGCTAGTTAGTTATAGAAGGTCAATACCGTCGGTCAGCGTCGTGCAATGTTATCGCATGAATTGATTGTTTAGTAACTGGTGGTGTTAGTGGACAGTATAGCGTAACTTGTAGTTCCTTGGTCCTTTTTCCTTTACTCAATATAATATGAAATGAGAGTTTTCCTTCCAGTGTCCAATGATGCACACATGAGCTGGTTACTTAGTACATGTAACTGGTGGTGTTAGTGGACAATATAGCGTAACGTGTGGTTCCTTGGTCCTTTCTACTTTTTATATATCAATCCTTGGCTCTCCATCCGAGTCCATTCTATGGAGGAGGTGGCTAACATTAATAGGGCTGTGTGCCTGCAGCGCCTAAGAAACCAGCCAGAGTTGGAGTCGTGCTCCATTCTGCTTGCACAATCCAGCCTATAGGTCAAACACATTCTAAACAAACTGACTATGGAACCTACTTATACTGTACTCCCATTACCCAGCTACACAGCTACCCAGCTACCCAGCTACCCAGCAATCCAGCTATCCAGCTACCCAGCTACCCAGCTACCCAGCTACCCAGCTACCCAGCTACCCAGCTACCCAGCTACCCAGCTACCCAGCTATCCAGCTACCCAGCTACCCAGCTAACCAGCTATCCAGCTACCCAGCTATCCAGCTACCCAGCTATCCAGCTAACCAGCTAACCAGCTATCCAGCTACCCAGCTATAAAGCTACCCAGCTACCCAGTTATCCAGCTACCCAGCTATCCAGCTATCCAGCTACCCAGCTACCCAGCTACCGAGCTACCCAACTACCCAGCTACCCAACTACCCAGCTATCCAACTACCCAGCTACCCAGCTATCCAGCTACCCAGCTACCAAGCTACCCAGCTACCCAACTACCCAGCTACCCAGCTATCCAACTACCCAGCTACCCAGCTATCCAGCTACCCAGCTACCGAGCTACCCAGCTACCCAGCTACCCTAGAACAACAAAAAATAAAAATAAAAAATGGAAGTAAAAAGGGAAACAATAGAAAACTCAACTGTAATCCAGAAAACAACTAGTGCTAGTAGTAGTCTTGACCCAGCTACCCAGTTCATAGTAGTACCCAGGGCACTACTGATGAGGCATTCCAAACAAGTTGATCTCTTTCTCCCTTTGATCTTTCTCTCGATGTGTACAGTGTGCTGCGAGGCCGTCGGCTGGGCACTTCGTACCCCATCACCACTCGTACAATTATATTAAATTGGGTAGGCCATCCCATGTCCGGTGTAGTGTGTTCATTATGATTTGTTGGGTAATGGAATCACAGTAAAAAAGAAAAAAAGGTTTCAGAACAGACCTTTTCTTCCCATTCACTCTGTAAACTCGAACTCATTTCTCAATCAGTTCTTCCAACGTTTTTGGAAAATTGCATACCTGATGAGGGCAATTTTGCCGAAACGTAATCATTGATTGAGAAACGAGTTCGAGTTTTGCAGAGTGAATGGAAGAGAGAGCGAGTCTGCTCTGAAACCTTTTTTCCTATGAATGAAGCTGCAGGAAGCTTCACCACTGCTACATAGTAAAAGAAAGAAGAAAGAAGTAAAAAATCGTAACATGGGAAATTGTGGGCACAAGTTATGCGATCCAGTCCGTCAACTAATCCAGATTTTGCACAGTCAAACGTGCACAATCTAGCAAAATTTCCCATGTTACAAAATGTTTCCTTGCCTCACCATCTGAGTGGTTAGAAGAAAGTAAAATGACAGTTATCTGCTAAACAGACTTACACACACACCACCTCCCACTCCCGGTGTATTCAGGTTTGCACTGGCAGGTGAACCTGTTTGAGTCGTCCGTATCCGTGCACGTGGCGTTTTCGTGGCAAAAGTGCACTCCCGTGGCACACTCGTCTATACCTGAAATCACGCCAGGCAGCAGCACACTCTACCGTCATGGACATAGCAAAAAAAACCATTTCACAGTTCGCGCTTGAGACTCGGCTGCTGACCCAGTTTTCAGCATCCGTAAGAACGTCCCCACCCTCCATGGATCAATATGCAGACTTGGCAAGAAACCAAACACTGCCGGCGCAACGTAGATAAAGTTTTCTAACACGGTGATTCATACCGTACTTCTGCTAAAAAAAACCCACATTGCCTTAAGTCTGAATATAAGCGCCAGCTCATCCACGTTCCATGGTCTCTGTTCCCAGGTGGTCTCTGTTCCCAGGTGGTCTCCTTATCCAGGGTCATTTGAGTGAAATTATAGCATCCCTTGATCCTGGTTTCAGGGGTCTTCGAGGACAGGTGGTCGCCTAATCCGAGCGGTCGCCTAATCCGAGTGGTCGCCTAATTCGAGTGGTCGGCTAATCCGAGTGGTCGCCTAATCCGAGTGGTCGCCTTGACCGGTTTTACTGCACTTGGCCTTATGAGGCTATGATCATTTTAATTTTGTCAGAGCATTTAACCCTTTACTGTCCGTACATACAAGCATCGATCCAATGGGATCGATGGGGTGGGCATTTTGAAATTATCGTAACTTGCTCAAATCTAGGTCTTTTGGAGAAATCGAAATATGTAGGTCGAAGAGAAAAGTCTCAGCTGTCGCCTCGAACAATTCCCGAAGCGATAAGAACAGCGGTTGCTGAGTTATCGCACTCGTAATTCTGGTCCTGGGAAAAGTGCGTTCAGAGCGCGACGCGCATGTCGACGGCTGGGATTTTCCCTGTTTACGTCACCTGTTGGCAAGGCTACACCGATTCAAATTCAAAAGTAGGTTCCCGGGAGTCCCTACGAAAATATTTGAGCTCGATACGAGCAACAGGGGTGACATGGTGGATTGAGATCGATCTCGAGCGTGAGCTCAGCGCTTTTGCACGTTCCCTGGCTTGCAGCGCTGGACCAGTGCATCCTGTGGCGCCGAGTGTGGGCTCATTGCGTTCGTCTCGTCAAGACCTTTCCAGGATGCCCAAGATTGCGGAAATCGTCAAATTCAAACCAAAGTTACGTCTCATTTTAGTTTCAGATTTTGTGGTTGCGTGGGCTTGTATACATTTTAATCGGACAGTAAAGGGTTAAGGATTCTATTACTTCAGTAGAGAATATAGTTATGTTAGTCCGTAAGGGTGCATTCAGACTACCGATAAAAAGTGACGGAATGGAAAAGTTGCCAAGGTGATTTGATCACATGACGTTGCTGGCACGTTACCGGCAGGAAAGTTTTACTGCCACGGCTGCTGCGGCAGTAAAAAATTTCCGCCAGTAAAAAAGTGGGTTCACTGCAGAGTAGGCATGTATGCATAGGTATACACTCAGTAAGACTACGCCTGCAGCTGCAGAAAAAAGTGCTCAACATCCAATGTCTTGGGGGGAGCAATGACACATGTCAACAAACAATGCATCACTCGTAGTGTTTTGCTACTCTGAGTTTCATGCACTGTGTGCAATCATCAAGCAAACAATATTAGGTATAGATGTATCTTGTAAGAAAAATACTTATTGTATTGCCTTACCCTGACATGAAGGTGGAGTGATGATCTGCACCGGTGCTGTACATGTTGCAGTTGCAGCTCCGACCAAGCTGAAACCATCATTACAGGTGAACGTGACATTTTGACCATAGCCGAGCATAGACTGGCTTTTATTGCCGTGTGGAATATCTGCTACTGTGCATTGTATACCTGGAGAAACGAAATTCACAAACGAACACTAAGTCAGTATTATCAAGATTAGATAACCCCCCAAGAGTGTGCAACTGCCTGCACAACCTCTATGCTGTGCTACGACGGCAGAACTTCACATCACGTGACATGGTTCAAAAGGTTAGGTTGGCAAACAGTGCAAAGTGACCACAAGAGAGTTGTACCCAAAGCTCTGTTACGTACAACCCTGTATCTATCATGCTGATAGTGCAAATAATGTGTACGGGTTCATCACGCAATGTGGAAGTTCTGCCGTCGCAGACCTCATAGCTGGAGTTGCACATTCTTGGGGGTTATGTACTCTTGGTAATATGGAGTGATGCGGTGAAATTAGTGAGCCAGCTTTTGCCAGTATAGATTCCAGATCCATTGAATTAATCAGAGACACAATGTCTAATTACAGCATCAAATTACAGCAAGCACAAATTACAGCATCGCTCCACATCGCTCCACATGGTTTGCAGATGGATTGACATACTCTGACGGCTGTGCGGTGCAGAATATGATTGATTTCATCGCAGTGAAGACTGGTGGACTAACATCAGTCACCAATGCAAGATCATATGGAGGATTCCGCACCAGATCGGATCATCATCCGGTAATTGCCGACTTTCGTCTCTCATTTGGACCAGCGAAGCCTGCGCCAAAGTCTAAAGAGCGATACTTCTCCAAATACAACCAACCTACAGAGATAACCAGGAAACTCTATCAGTCAGCACTACTTGAAAATCTTCCGGAGATCCAGCTCTCCCAAGTATTGCCTCAAGTTATTGATAACCTGTGGGATGGCTTTGTGACGGTTGTGCATGGTGCAGCTCTAGGTGCATTTGGGAGGGCAAAGGTTGGACACAAGTCGGTCCGCAGCATGAGTACTGAAGTGTCTATGCTCTCGCAACGGCAGAAAGAGCTTCACATCCAGAAGGATGCGGAACGTGATCCTGAAAGACGACAACAGCTAGCAAGAGAACGCAATCAAATACTGCATAAAATAAGATCAATATTACGAAAGGAGGGTGACCAATTTTGGCAGGAGAAAGCAACAGAAGCAGATGCATTACGGCCCGACGCACAGTCATACTACAATGCAATTCGTAACATCCGCCAACTTCGTTCCTCAGTCAGCCAGCCACCTGTCAGACTTGCAAACAAAGATGGTGAAATCATGGCGGACGTCCAGTGGAATCTCGATGAATTCCGCAAGTATTACTTGTTCGTATTCCATCGCGATGACGTCCCTGCTGCAGTCGACCACCCAGCAGATGGAGAGGTAACACCTGATGAGGAGCCATTTACTCAGGAAGAAGTTCGAGCAGCAATCTCACGGCAAAAACCGGGTGGTGCTGTTGGACAGGATGGAGTTTTCGCTGTTTTGCTGCAGGCCGGTAAAGATGCAATCACCACTTGGTTAACAACATTCTTCAACGCTCTTCAACTGGCAAAGTATTGTCCAGAAAACCTCAGACGCGGTTTGATCGTGCCCATATATAAGCCAAATAAGCCTGCCGGCTTCCCCAAAAGTTACCGACCAGTTATGCTTCTGTCGGTGATCAGAAAGGTCCTGACCCGTATTCTCACACAGCGCTGCACTACATTCGTGGACTCCTTTGTGCCTGAAAGCCAGGCTGGCTTCCGCCCTGGGCGGTCGACTGCGGACGGAGTATTCTTCACAAGAATGATGTGCGAGAGGGCCTTGCTAGGAGACTGGAGTTACTCAGCGGCGCTTTTAGATTTCAGTGGCGCATTTGATACAATAATCAGGCAGACTGCTGTTGACCGTCTGGCTTCGGCAGGTGCACATGTTAGCACTATTCAGCAATTAGTCTCCGAAACCTCTGCTTGCGTGAAGCTGGGAAAGCAGCTCAGTCAGTCATTTCCAACTAATGTTGGAGTGGTGCAGGGGGACCCCCTGTCACCCCTTATGTATATTGTCTACGCAGAAGGTGCAATGCAGAGGATCAGAGAAGCCTGCCCAGAACAAGTCAATCTACCTACTAAGTTCACCCTGTATGCAGATGATACAACAGTGCATGACCACAGCCGGACAGCAGTTGAAGCAACCGTAGAGAAATGCGAACCCATCTTTGCAGAAGACAACTTAAAACTAAACATCAGCAAAACACAATTTGTAACAGCTACAAAGTCAGATGCCTCCTGGAGGTCGGTCAAACTGTTGGGTTCTCGTCTGGGGTCAGCGGAGGACATTGATGCACGTATCATAGCAGCAAACCGGGCATTTTCCAGTGTATCATGGAAACGCCATACCCAGCAGTCCCGCTTAAGCATGTTCAACTGTCTCATTTTGCCAGTTCTTCTATATTATAACTGCGCGCTATGGACTCTAACAAAAGCCTTAGAAAGCAAAATTGATGTATGGCACCGCCGTAAACTCAGATACATACTTGGAATCATCTTTCCCAATAAAATTTCGAATAATGCTCTTTATGCTTAACCCTTTACCGTTTTAGGTATTTGTACAGCAAAAACCGACCGTCACTGTTCATGCCGTAACTTTTTTATTTTTAACTTTTATTATGTACAAAATGGGGTGATTCTGAAAGTAAAAACCCTCAGGAATGCGATGCAACAACTTTCAAGTCCAGAAAACGAACACAGATTTCCCTATTTAGCACTAATAATTATTTGGATGTATTGCCGATCGGGCAAACTGTTGCAATATGCAATAAATCAGATCCTTGCACTGGAGTGGCTCTCTCAGGTAAGTGGATACCAAGTTCGTTCTCTGGGTGGAATGCAGGAGTGTTATCAGTCACAGCGGTGTCAGCATTGTCCCAAGTATTGCAAATATCGACTAGTGCAGATTGCACCGCTGGCTATACATAGTACCTGTACACCACGACCTCTACCGTGACGACGGCCTATTCCAAGGCCGAATCCTCTCTCTCTGCCACGTCCCCTTCCACCATTACAGTGCGTTTTTTTAAAACAGACATTTGTCGATTTTGATTTTTTAGTTTGTTCTCATTCCAAATTTGAATTTATTTCTTCACAGCTGCGTTTGTGTGGGTCTTGGATCGAAGAAAATTCAGTTTGGAAATCGGAATAATAATAATTGTCAAAGTTAGATATTCGGACGGGTTTGGGCTGAAAATCCGGTTTTAAATGGTTTTCAGTGGATTTTGATTTTAAAACGAAAGTTTTAGCCAGGAAAGCTCATCACGTGCATGGTGTCCGCCAGAGTTCGAATCCAGTACAGTTCATCTTGATTCTTTTTTTTCTCTTCTTTTTCGGTACAACGCATGCATGTACATGTACATGACTGTGCA
>NC_088645.1:45241728-45299228 GCF_964019385.1 Sycon ciliatum | reverse complement strand
CCACTCGGTCATTCGCAACGCTGTCACCTCCAAACCAACTAGTCGCAAGCCCGCACTGGGCACAACAGTACGAAGTAGTGGTTGCGACTTCGGCGATGATTTGTAAGAAAGGGTTTGCTCCCCACACCAGAGCTCTCGCTATTCCGTCGACTTTACTTGACACTTGACTGACTCACGACTGCCATCCAGAGCACTTGAGAAGTCCATCGAACCTTCGGCTCGGCAACAGCGTTGCAAATGACCGAGTGTCCTCGACGTCTGTCTCACCGTTCAGGAGCGACACTGACTCACGCTGCTATCTGGTGTTCACGAGGTGTTTGTCGCGCTGGAAACGGAGCGTCTCTCTAAGTTTGTATCCCTGGTGATGTTTGTGCCTGGAGAGCACTATATAAGTGGTGCTCTTCCGGCACAATCTTCCTCAGCCTACTCAAGCTCAACTGATGAGGGGTGAATTCACCGAAACACTGTGTATTGAGCAGGGAGTGGTGCTTTCTTGCAGGTTTGCCGAGTCGAAGGTTCGATGGACTTCTCGTGTGCTCTGGATGGCAGTCGTGAGTCAGTCAAGTGTCAAGTAAAGTCGGCGGAATAGCGCGAGCTCTGGTGTGGGGAGCAAACCCTTTATTATTATTATTATTATTGCAAATAACGCTGAGCATTTACACAATGTATAAAAAACCAGCATTTGGCAAATGGAAGGAAGAATGAGGAACGAGCGGGAATGAGGTGCTTATACGCATGCAACTGCACAACACCGGTGCAAAACCTAGGCAAACACCCAAGCAACACAACACCCTCTCAACACTCCCACAACACCCCCGCAATACCCGCTCAACACCCGCACAACACCCCCGCAATACCCGCTCAACACCCGCACAACACCGGTGCAAAACCTAGGCAAACACCCAAGCTACACAACACCCGTGCATACATCATATTCCAATGGAGCAATCACAATGGCCAGAGAAGTGTCAAATTCAGCACGCAAGAAATTCACATACTGCTGCTACACCATTAAAATGGAATTTCTGTATATTTCAGTGGAGACAGGCACTCATGCGACAAGCGTCTCAGTGGACCGGGTTCAAGGGACTTGCATGTTTTATAGCTGAAATGAAAGCTGATGTGCTGTGGTGAGCCTTGTCACAGAATATTTGCTGAGTACCCACTAAGATGATAATTATAGCACCAGCATCTAAAGAAGTCTTTCACACCGCAGGCCAAGGTCTGTTTAGCTGCACCTTCATATTCCAGGTATTACAGCGATCATCATCACACAGCAACAGTCACTCTTGAGCTGTCTCGACTGGCCCTGCTTGCCTCAAGAGATTTTCGTATTGACTTTGCAACACACACACACGCTTTTGAAATCGCCCCTCAGCAATGGAATGACATCGTGCCGCGAGAGACCAGGCAAGGAGACTTACGCATTGTGCAGGCAACATGCAGTCTCTGAGACTCCGACATCTCAGTTCCGAGCGTCGTGTAGAAACGTGTTTCATTATCTGTGGTATTCACATATGTACTAGTCCAGGCAGGGTAAGTGGTGGGCAGTATGTTACTGCCACATGGACTGTCCAGAATGGCCTTATCAATAGGCACGGCACCATGCCCTCGACATACTGTCCCAGTGAAGTTATGTGTGTATTTGCTGGCCGTTAGTTTGATGACCGCGCTCGCTGCTGGACAGTAATAGTGTTCTGTGAGCGGCACGTACACTGCAATCGTGTTCCCATTCACATGCACACACATGCACACACACGCACACACACGCACACACACACATACACACACACATACACACATACGCACATACACACACATACACACATAAACACATAGACAAAGTGTCTGGAGTTCTTGCTGCAAATAGAGACCAACAATTCTTCTCTTTAAACACATACACACATATACACACATACACACATGCACAAGCACACATACACATATACACACCATACACCCGTACACACACAAGCACACATACACACCATACACCCATACACACACAAGCACACATACACACCATACACACACACACACATACACATCTCAGACCTCAGACATGCTCATCGCGGAAGCGATGATAGCGAACAGCTATGTTAGACATAGCAACTGTAGTGTTACACATAGCAACTTGTGCTGGGAATACACCTTTCAACAGCTTGCAAGGCTGATGAATTGACCGCCACTATTTTCTAGCCTGGTATCCACCACACATACACACATACACACATACACACATACACACATACACACACGCACATACTACTACTACTAATACTTTTGATAGCTGGCAGAATTGGCCACGCCGCTCACAGATGGGAGGTACACACATACACACACATACACCCACACACACACATACACAAACACTACTACTACTACTATTGACAGCTGCCAGAAATGGCCACGCCGCTCCCCAAAGGGAGGTACTGTCAGAGAGGTTAGGGGAGAGGTAGGCAGTGCTTCAAATGGCGCTCCAGGTCCTGTCGCCTCCGAAACTGGCGTTGACTACAGACTCGGCACTGATGTTCAAAGTGCTGGCGATCAGTCACTGTAGGGCGCTTCGGGCGGGGTCCACAGCGATGGCGCTTGAGGCCAGCAGTAGACTTGAAAGTACGCTGGCAGGCAGTACACACCGGGACCTCGGCAACAGGAGGAGCATCAAAAGGCGGTCGGTCGTCACAGTTGTCACTCCCTAGGCACTTATGCACTGCAAGCCCACCCCTGCTCCGGAGCCATCTACTGCAGGCAGGACACTGCACCGACCCAGGCTGCTGTGATACGGGGAGCTGTCGGACTGCTGTGCACTTGTGCCGGGCCATGTCGGCGCGCCGACGAAACAGGCGGCCGCAAACGTGGCACACAATCATCTTCGGGGCAGGCTCCTTCACCCCCGCTGCTGCCGACACTATGTCACGCCACTCTCCGCGATCATTGGCTGATTGGAACCAATTGTGCACACCGGCCACAGTCAGATCAGCCTGGACAACGTCCTTCCAGCGATGTCGGGGGCCGCAAAACGGGCGGGTTCGTGGAAGATGAGCGAAGAGCAACTGCTTGGGTAACCGATTGTTATCAAGCCGAGCTAGGTGCCCAAGCCACTCCAAGCGTCTTCGCTGTACCATGCACGACAGTGGAGTAGGGTCACCCCACTGTGTGCGTAGTTGCTCCGATGTAATGTGCTGCTCCCACTGGCGGCCGCGCGAAATGCCAAGGATTGACCGTAGGTTGGCGTGATGGAACCTGTCCAGCTTGTCCAAGTCCGACTTCAATGGGGTCCAACACTCCGAGCCATACAAAACCGTGGTGAGAACACATACCACATACAAATGCCGTCGAGTAGGCAGGTTCAGGCTCTGATCATGTAAAATCCGCCGAAGACAGCCAAAGGCACACAAACACACACACACACACACACACACATCCTGTCCACACACACATACACCATACACACACAAACCCACAAACGCCCACACACCTCCTAAATGACAAAATTATCTCTCAGCTGAAAAGGTCATTCCTCTTACTGTGCAAACATTGAATGCCGGTCCGGTTATCTGTAGTTTGAAATATTCGGCCATGTCACCATCATCAAATCAAGGTGGTGGTGCTCCTTCACCGGACTTGCTGAGTCACCGCACTGAACGATCAGCAGGGCCGTCACACAGTATGTTTGTATCACGGCATGGGCATACAGTACAAAGTCTCTCTGACGTCAAAAACTGTCCCGGGCATGCTAATGATGTCATCATGATGTCACAAATTTTAGTGAAACCTTCAAGCTGTTGTTACTCGGAAACGGCTGCTCCGGCCAACCTGGGCCATTCAACTTTCCAATCAGAGCATATTTTACTATAAGTGGGAAGTTTTCATTGTAGGGTGAACTTCCCCTTTAAAATTCGAGATGCAGATACATCCAGATCAGTAAGATAGTGGCTCACTTGAATAGCAAAATAGACACAGTAATCGATGAGGCAGTGATGCAACTTGAGAACGCCCCACAAACCGCTCTGGTCACATAAGAGCTACAGCGGGAGAGCTGCTTTCAAAGGGGGGGGGGGGGGGCGAAGCTTGACATACGATGCTCCGCACAATCCGCCATCAGTTAGACAGGGTCTTTGGTCTCCTTTAAAGCAAAACACATCTTGCAGTCGCGGCTATGCATGGAAACGAAGAACAACATGAAAAGCACCAAGTCGAACTGTTTTAAAAGATCTGTTCCAGTTGCTGGCCTTGAGCACATAACGTGAGCTTCGCTGGTACTATTAGTGGGGACAAGCAGGTGGGAGGTTTTGCCTACTTACACTCGCATGTGTAGTTGAGCACGGGCCCCTGGCAGATGTCCCCTGCGTTGCAAGCTGGCGTCGACGCAGGTATACCACTGCAGTCTCCCCTACAGATTTGTTCATCCAAACCTGGCGATGACATAAGGCAAGCATTACAACACAACTTATGCAGTCTGTCAGAAGCACGGTGGTTAATTAAACATGTTACGGTATTACATTATGCACATATCGCAAAGTCTGAAGACTCCACTGTACATTATGCACATATTGCAAAGTCTGAAGACTCCACTGTAGCCACCCGCTATACCAGCGTACATGTTCACCACACTCTCTCGGCTACACCAATCATTAAAAGAAAGAAATGCGACAGCTACTTCGATGAATTTTTTTATTTTTCATCGTTCCTACTATTGTTGAACTCGGTTAAAGGGGAACTCCACGAAAAAATGAAAATTTGATAGCCTGTAGAGTTTCGGGCGCTGAGTCGAATGGTCTTGGTCCGAAGTCTCTACGAGAAAGCTTTCTTGAGATATTTCAATTTTAGCCACGCCCCATACCAATGTATGTGTGACGTCATTGTGGCATGGTGCGAAAATACTTGGATTTTGAATCTCACTTTCTTCAGGACGAAAGTCACTTCAGAAAGTAGTTTGCCAAGTCGCCTGAGCCGCTGCAATGCCAAATTGTTGTGTTGTTGATTGTGCCAGTATCACATCATCCTCCTGGGGTTAGTTTTCTCAGATTCCCAAAGGATGGAGACCTGGCAAAGCGCCGAGATGTTGCAATGCGTCGTGAAAATTTCAAGCCTATTTTCGCAGCACGAGCTATGTTTGCTCGCTGCATTTATGATCCAGAGGGACTTGAGAGCTGAGTTTTGACGAGTACGCCGTCCAGGAAAGCCCTCATCAGTGTACCAGTGCCCTCCGAACCGCGAGCCTCCAGCAAAGCGAACTCAACAAGCTGCAACTGAGAAAGCAGGGCGAGATACGTCCCATCAGGATCAGAAGAGTACATCACCCATCAACTCCGACTGCAGCTAGCTGATGAACGATATTACTCCAGTAACTTTGCGCATACCAGTACTCAAACTGTGCACATCTGTCATCAACTGGGACGCAAACAGACAGACCCCCAGCAAGTACGAAGGTTACAGAACTGTTTGCTTGCGATGTGCAGGCAGCATGCACGACGAACTGTCCCACCAATCCTGCCAAACTGAACCAGTGTAAGTTGATTGCGTGGATATGTCTCTATTTATAACAGCTACCCTACTTCTAGGCATGGTTGCATGAATACCATATCACTCAGAGCAGTTGTTAGAAGTCTGGACAGCCTAGGAATAGTGCAAGTAAAGTGAAACAAAAATTTATTACACTCCGAGTTCCACGCTTGCGGGATCACCAGGCCAAAAAAATCTAATTTCGAACAAGGAATGGGTTCTGGTTGTATGCGAAAGAAAAGTAAGTGAAGACCTATTGTGCAAGGAATACAGTGGGAACTACACATATTATACACATGCACTCACACCTTCACCCACATGCGCGCGTGTGCGTGCACACACACAAACACAACAACACACACACATACGCACCCACATACTCAAACTCACTCGCACGCACGCTAGCCTAAGGATAGTACATATGCTGTAGTAGTGGTGTACTTAGTGAAATGACTATGTGTACATCTAATGACGCCGCCACTCCACGCCAGAAGTCAACAAACATCTGCTGAACATTTTTGCTCCCGTCTCTTATGGGCAACACAGGGAATGAAACGAACAATGCAATTGAGAACAAGAGTCGTCCTGTACAGTGAAGTTTCCATTTTCTCATACAGCAGTATATTGTCTAAGCAAGTGTGTTTTCTCCACATTCTTTTTGCCATGCAGGTATATCACAGTGTCCTGCCAAACTACATTCTCAAACGCATAAAGAAGACTGTGGCCAAATAGAAAATTATACGACAGAAAGATCTATGAGTATGTTGACAAGCTCATGTGTGAGGTGGTAGCGGTTGCAAATGGCAACCTCGATGTTCCTGCCTTGGAGAAGCGTGTTTCCCTGCCAAATTCCAGGTGGAAGCCTCCTGAGAAGGCTGAGGTGGTACAGGATTTGGATATCTTTGCCTGATGGTATTCACAACGCAGGCTGGAAGACGACAACGAACGTGCTTGCCCAATTTGCCGTGTACACAGTGTGTACTGCCTGTGTGCCGCATAGCGTAGAGATCTACACAAACACAGAATGTCATATGGAATGTGTATGATGAGTGCTTGTACACATACCGCATTGCTGTACCGTAATAATTATTATAGTCAAATACTCATTTACTCTACATATGCGCTGTATTGCACCTACCGGTACCTACCTGCACTTTCAGTGAGCGCGCCATACTAATTTAGTGTCCACTGGTACAAAGATGGAGGGTCTTGTAGAATTTACCATAATTGCTGATTTCAAATTGAATTCCAATGATCTGGGGGATGAATACTGATTAGGACGCATTCGATTACCTACTAGTACAGAGATGTCTTGGTCAGAAAGTGCAGATTTCTTACTCTCCTGCCAGAATTTGTGCATTATTTTGGTGTACGCTTTCTTGACCCCACGCTTGTACGTTGCATGCCATGGTATACTAGAGAACGAGTTTATTGACAAAGTCTATCGCTTGAAACGATAAAGTATGGGTTCGGGTGTGATCAAATGCACCCATGGTGCTCATAAACTGTGTGCAGTGCTCTCTTCACCAACAGAACACTACCTACCATACTTTGCAGATCTTGTACCAATCCAAGGGAAAATGACAAAGACAAATGTGAGTCATGCATGAAAACTTGTGATAGCACTATACTAGTACA
Organism: Sycon ciliatum; assembly: GCF_964019385.1. Classification (NCBI taxonomy): domain Eukaryota; kingdom Metazoa; phylum Porifera; class Calcarea; order Leucosolenida; family Sycettidae; genus Sycon; species Sycon ciliatum. The sequence continues at coordinate 45,292,082 of NC_088645.1, read as the reverse complement.
GAACAACGTTGTTCGTGCCATGCCTGACAACAATAAGTTACACACAAAACATTACGCGCATCGATCCTCACAAGATAAGTCAAGACATACTCGGAGCAAAGAGAAATTTGTTTGTGTCATGCATGAAACTTGTGATAACTACCAGTACAATGTCTTTCTTGTGCGCCTGACAACAATAAATTTCCCCCAAAAAATAAGAATAAGTGTATCATGCTGATACGCGATCCTCACAAGACAAGTCAAGGCAAACTAATTGAGGCTTACCTAATGTCAGACTCTTCTGTCACTGGCATTGGCGGCTTCTGAATGTCGAGATAACCTCGAAGAGCAGAGTGATGGGCACAGCCTAATGCAAGGATACGATCTCGTAATCTGCGAGGTCCGCTATGCAAGAAACCTTGCCTACCGGCCGTCTTGTCGCCAGCGACGGCAGCATCCTACCAGCAAAATCATTCCCGCGGGCTGGGCATGGCTATACACTTTCGTCCACGCTCGCACCAGTTGGAGTCCCAAACGAATCGAGATTCTGGTGGCCAAGCTACTCGTCTTCTATCGGACGCAGCTGCTGAAGCATCTTCTTCCTCAACATTTGTTACACGCGATGGCAGCTCCTCAGCAGAGTATCTGGGCTCCCTGCCCCAACTATACGCGGCGGTGGGCTGTTGGTCGTCCTCACTGGCCTCAGCATCGCTGCCTTCATTGCTGGGGACAGAGGATTGTTCGGAATCGCCCATCTTCCCTTGAAATACCAACTAAAATTAGTGCTTGTAGATTGGCGAAGAGAAACGACTATGCCACAATGACGTAGGCAGCCCGTGATGATGTAACCAAATGGCCGCATGACGTCAGGGCGCGGCCCCCGTTTTGCAATTTCAAAGTGAAATATCTCAAGAACGCTTCGTCGTAGAGGCTTCGGACCAAGACCATTCGACTCAGCGCCCGAAACTCTACAGGCTATCAAAGTTTCATTTTTTCGTGGAGTTCCCCTTTAACTCAGTTACTGTAAAAGCCATTATTCTAACTAAGCGCATATAACGATTTCCCAAAATTGACTAGTTTACGTGTACCAAAGGTAACGATTCTCACTCATTCTCAACGCTCAATAGGACAGTATACGTATAGATTTCTGTATAACGATTTCTATTTTAACGACAGATTTCTCCTCGTTAAATCGTTAGAGTTAGCACTTCGTTATAGCTTTTACAGTAGTCCCAGCTCGTAACATTTTGTCCTTAACCTTATTTTATCCGATTATTGTTCTTCACATTACATTTCCATCATAGTTATTTTTTTGTCCATCACCACTTTCTCTGGAGCCGTTCGTGAGATCTCAATAAAACCTTCGTGACATGACGCTTCAGCTGATTCCGTTTATTGCCATCCTTAAACTTTTGTCAGCTCGCCGCCTGTTCAGAAAAAGAGGTAATTAATTTTGAATTATTATCTCTTTATGAAGTTGATTGTTCCAACTAGGAACACACGCTTCTTGCCGAACTTGACACTTGACTGACTCACGACTGCCATCCGGAGCACACAAGGAGCACGTCGAACCTTCCTCTCGGCAAACCTGCAAGACAGCACCACTCCCTGCTCAATACACAGTGTTTCGGGGAATTCATCCTTCATGATGATGAGGGGTGAATTCCCCGAAACACTGTGTATTGAGCAGTGAGTGGTGCTTTCTTGCAGGTTTGCCGAGAGGAAGGTTCGACGTGCTCCTTGTGTGCTCCGGATGGCAGTCGTGAGTCAGTCAAGTGTCAAGTTCGGCAAGAAGCGTGTGTTCCTAGTTGGAACAATCGACTTCATGACTATTACTGCCGAAAGTCGAAACTTCTAAGTTCGTACTATCTTTTTTCTTCTTCTTTTATTTAAACAATCGACGAGGAGACAATAGTCGTAAAATGGCAATAAATAAGATTTCTTCATTTCTTGCTGTTGTTATGAGTGCACAATTTATCTTATTTATTGCCATTTTCTTTTATTGCTTGGTATAGCCCTGAGAGCATTTGGAGAGTGTCGTGAAGATATACAGATGTCCATGGGTAAGTCAAACAGTGGACAGGGAGCTTCTAGTGTTCAAAGATGCGAGCATATCGCCTTTCTGTCACCTTTTAGACTATTGATGCCCTACCTCCATGGTAATTTCAGTATTCTGTACACTGAATACTCCTTTGTACGGCGCTGGCAACTGAAATCCGACCCCTAAGCGATGCGTTCACATTCTAGCGGTCTCTATTTCGTAGTATTACTATCCCGTGTTGGGTCTTTGCGATGTGAGCGCACCGCTCAGGGGTCGGATTTCAGTTGCCAGCACCGTAGTATAATGATGTAACCGAAGGACGTACCCAGAGTGCTGACAGTGCTCAACACCACAAAGGCAGAGCGTAATACACAACAGAACAACAAGGACAATCAAGGCTTGTTTGCTGCTACTTTGAGTTTCATGCTCACGCAATCATCAGTAGCAGCAAACAAACCTTGATTGTCCTTGTTGTTCTGTTGTGTATAATGATGTAATGTACATACTGCACTGTTGTGCATAATGATGTACCGTATTTTACCGGTTGTAAGTCGACCCCGGTTATAGGTCGACCCCCGTATCCGGAGGTCTCAATTCTGCGTTTTAAAGTTTTCACCCAAAGAAGCACTACTAACCCCTCCCTGCTATTAACACATCAACAAATCATGTAAACATTCCTTGTTGGAGGTTATACCATCCCAATCCTTCAAAAGACCAATAAACTGGAAAAATGTGTACACATAGTGCACTCGTGCATGCAGTTCAGGTCATTTTTTGTAAGATTCTGATAGTTCCCGGTTATAAGTCGAATCCCGGTTGTAAGTCGACCCCCACCCTTTCTCCTTCCATTTTACGTCGTAAAAGGTCGACTTACAACCGGAAAAATACGGTAATGTACATACTGCACTGTTGTGTATAATGATGTAATGTACATACTGCACTGTTGTGTATAATGATGTTATGCTGTGTATAATGATGTAATGTACATACTGGTAGGTAAGAGACACATTGTAGCTATTTTGAAGAGGTACTACATTGTATGTCCCAAGACATGTGGGCCAGTAGAATGAGAATACTTCTTGACTTGTTCGACGTAGATTATAATGTGAGCTCGCACAGCATATCGGATTTATTCCCCCGGTCCTGGGGACAACCTCCCCCCCCCCCCCAGCCTCCGGTCGTGCCCTGTGCCGCCCTTGACTTGTTGGCTACATGTGAGCTAGGAGAGCACATTCTGAATCTCACCCGGAGTCACCGGCTCTCCAGTCACTCCCAATCATAGCCAGCCTATAGTGTAACAGTTCAGGCCGGCCAATGCGCCACTTTCCTTGCCCTGCCCTTACCACTTGGCTACTGTGCACGTTAGGCCTTTGCGGATAATGCCGGCAGAAAAATTGGCAGAATTGTACTTTTTCTGGTAAGTTTCATGCATGTTTGGTAAGTGGATAAAGAAATGGAGCAGAATTCGAGGAATTGCCTGCCATAAGGTTTGTATGGTTCTGCCAATTTCACTGCTTTTCGAGCAGAATCTGCCACCTTTTCGAGCATTATCCGCCAATGCCTAGTGCACGTTACATGTGCATCGTGTCCTGTTGTCACGTTTCTCTAGCTTTGGTGTTGTGTTGCACTCCCTTTTACATTCCTATCACGTGTAAGTATTCTCACTGGCCAAGATGAATGCTCTCTTTCCTTCAAGTTTTCAGCTGTGACAGTTACATACACCTCACAGTTCCATTCTGCAGAACTGATAGATCGATTGCAGTCACGTTCTTTTCATTTCCAGAAGAGAAGCAAACCTACACCTCACCCTGTAGAAGACGGCCAGTTGTTGTTTTGTGAGAAACTGGTTTGCTACACTGACTAGTCCGGGTTGAATGGAACGCTTTCTTACGTCCAAACAAAACTGTGTACGCAGCCGGCTGTCCGAAAACTACCACTACACACAGACTTGCACGCCAGGCTAGAGGTGGGTGAATCCTGCAAGCAAGAATTATGGGAACTGATGAAGTGGGCAGTGGGCGAGGGCAAGGGGCGGGGGAGGGGGGGGGTGAGAGGAGGGAGGGGAGGAGTTTGGGCGGAGGAGCAAGGGAGGGGGTGGGGGCAAAGGGACAATTCAGATCCATGCCATAATGGTTAGTCAGTCATGCAAGCAGATATACATGAAGTTGAGCGGTCAAGCTTACTTTGTATGTAGGTATAGGTTTTTAGATTAACTGCACGACTCAAATAGGGTGCTACGCTTGGCAACCGCAAGCTACACAGTCGGTAGTCCCGTTCGAAATTGTTATCTCGTAAACGTCTGCAGAGAGAAAAGTGAAAGAACGAGTCCATTGATTGCGCTTCAAGAGGACAAAAAAACTGATCACGGGCTGGAGCCGAGGGAGGAGCTACTTGGCGACAATACATCCAGGAACTTGCATCAGGACACTGGCTGAACAATGTGCATCTGAGATGGGGCGGCCACGTGGCTACTTCAAGTCATTATTTATTAGCTTAGGCTGTTCCGCATTGGCATCGCAACGCAAGCTTGGCTAGCCTTCGAAAAAGCTGCTCCATGATGCCGTGACGAAACAAGGAATGCGTGTTTACAGGAGAGCACTTTTTGTCTTGGGTTGAGGTACTTTTTGTCTTGGGTTGAGGAACACAAGCTGTTATCTGAGTTCTAACAAAATTGGGATGCGTTATGTTGGCTCTTGTGCCTGGATTTTCTTGACAGGTGCATTAAGAATAAAAAAGGGTTTATCGCTTGACAATCGCTCTATTTAGTTGCTATTCACTCTTTCGATGAAAATTCTTTTATTAACCCTTTGCCGGTCTAACTTAATGTATGTGAGGGGTGGTCACGCAAATACATGTACACACAACCTGCAATAACTCAAGAACCATGTGATGTAGGTATGGGTAAACCATATATTTTCAAAATCTGTATGCCTGAACGCGTCCAGAAAATTTAAATATGACTAGGTCCAGGCAAGGATAGGGCCCAGGGCCATGGTAGCATTTCAAGTTGAGAAAAAATACAATTGCGAATGAAATACACGAATATCACAGCACCAAGGGCATACCAAGTTCGTGATGGAGCTGAAGTCGTACGATAAACAATCAGGTAAGGGCTACGTCTTTACAAGAAATGTAGGCTCTCTACAATACCGCCATTGAACACCAACACCTCGCCATTGGTGATACGCCAGCAGCAGCAATTCCCTTTCCACGATATCACAGTTTCGGTTTGTTTATCTCAGCGCTGCTCGCGTCAGATTCACTCTCGCTCAGATGAGTACTCAGGCGCGAGCTTACGTGTGTCGTGATTCTCACGGCCAGGCAAATCAGCTGATCGCACCTGACGAGTCCTTGTGACAGTCCCTGTTGCCGTGTTGGCAGCAAGAAGGCTTCCTCTCTGTTTGGAGAATTTTGTTTCTTCATTCGTGGACGATATATTTTTGAACTAGCAGGACTCAACGGAGCTCTTTTTCTGGACACACTACACTGCAAAACCTTCCGGGCGATCCAGTCTGGACTGGTGATGTTACTGCCCTCAGAACGTTTGTCAAACACGGCCCCAAGAGATGCACTCGCATTCTCGAAATGCGCGCATGGCGGATGGTCGTCTTTTCCAATTTCAACAAACTTCAGTCGATCGATACGGCAAAATTAGTATGGCAAGCATGGTTGTTTTGTACATCGTCAGAAAGCCTTGGACCTCAGCTACGCGTAGAGCGCCAATTTAGCTGTCTCCTAGCAACAAGACCCAAAAAAATGAGGGCCAAACGTACGATACTATAGTATCGATTCGCTTATGGTAGACCGGTAAAGGCCGTAAAGGGTTAATGCAGTGAAAATTATTGACGTTTCGATGCATTAAGGTGGCTCATACCCAAATCGGAAAATACAAACGGCCGAAAGATTTTGTTCGAAATTGCACAGCTCTACCAGAATATTGCCTATCCCGTAAAATAGGAAGCATTGAAACACTTCTTCATAGTTAAAACCTTATTAGAAATTTCAGGGATACTAGAGCATTTTGCACAAAAACACATCCTAGCATTTTGCCTCTACTGTTGTATTGTTCAAACTAAATGTTGTAGTTTTCTTCGCAGGTACCGGAGTGGTGATTTCGGCAGTCAAGCAAAGTCAAATGGAGAAGCTGGGGTATCTTATGAGGGTTCTTGGCTGCCAATACTAATAATCTCATTTGGTTTGGAATGCAAATATCAGTATTCTGCAGTGTGCTCCACGAAATTGGCCTGATCGATTTTTCTTATTTCTTCAAGAATTACAGCCGCATATGTGGTTCATATGCTAAACATTAGATAATCCATGTTGAATCAATGTGAAGTAACTTGGAGGACGGTTTACTGAATCCACTACTGGCTGACATGCACGGTGGACCAAAACTAGAGCTGTAACAATAAAAACTATTACTCAGTTATTATTATTATTATTTGTGCTCCCGCGTCAATGGGCTCGCCCAAATTCGCTTGCACCGAACCATGCGAAAAAAGGCCGCCAGCAGGCAGGCAGGCAACGAAAAATAGAAAATGGTGTCACATAAACTAATACAAACAAGAATATCATTATTGATGACATTAATATACTGAATGAATGGCAAAGGCCATGTGAATACGGATAATACGGATAATCAGAGTACCAACAACAAAGAATGTAGCTCAAACCATTGCAGTGCCAACTTCCTTCACCAGTACTCTGCCTTGTACGCATCTGCAACTGCGTTGCACAGATATGTCCATTCACGGCGATCCAGTGCTCGCTGAGCCATCAGCTGCAAGTCCCTTGGAGTCCTCAGACGGCAGCCGACTCGCTCCGCGTCTTGATTCAGCAGGACCGGTAGCGTGATCCGCGGCCGCCCACGGTATCCCGGCACGGAGCAGCCAAAGAATCCACTCATGGCCTCCCTAGCCGGTGTGTGCTCATCTGATCGCAGAATGTGGCCAAACAACCGCCATCTTGCATTCACCAGAATGTTGCCAAGTGGAGCAGCACTGCAGCGCTCGTAAACCAAATCGTTCGACAGTCGGTTGGGCCACCTGATACCCAAGATATGCCGAAGTTGCCGCCGATGATACGATTCCAGCGCTTCAATTGTCTGTCGAGTGATGCCCCATGTGGAGCAGTTGTAAAGCAAGACAGGTAACACGAAGCAGTTATACAGCCGGACGCGCACCCCCAGACTCACTTGGTCTCTTCTCTTCCATAACTGGCAGAGGGACTTAAACGCTATCGCCGCAAGCTGCTTTCTGCGGGTGACATCCTCTGCATCACCAAGGAGAGAGCCGAGTTTCTTGACCATACGCCATGGCTCATCACTCAGTTATTATTACTCGTTAGAAAAGATATCGAACGAGTATCGGCTCATCACCTTGAAAAAAGTACATTTTTTTAATGTTGACGTACTTCTACCATGCATGCATTCATTGGGTCGCGTCAAAGTATGCCAGTATGCTGCGTGCACCGCATGAGCGCCGCACAAAATACCAGTAACAATGTCTCGCTCCCCCGACTTCGTATATCTGTTCTTCTCCGATCTCCCCTGTGCCTTGCCTAATCTCATTGGTTCTCCCTTGGCTAACCTATGCACTGTGTCTTCTATTTCAGATTTTAAAAATGCACTGTGTGCTGTGAAATAGGCTGACCACTGTCTTGCTGTAGTCAACTGGTATCTCTCTTTCTTTCTCTTTTTCTTTTTCTTCTTTGGCTGAGGCGACGAGAGAAGGCTTGGCATGATTGGCCACTGTTTTAAAAGTCCCCGAGAGGCAGTTTGTTTGCACTTGGTTGGCGGACGGCCACCCAGCGAGGATAGTTGGGTACCCTTCAAACCTTGGTTTTAACTTGCCACACAGGCTTCTAAAGGGCCGGGGGTGGGTGTTCGCCAACCAAGTCGAGCCTTCATTCATTTTTTTCTTCTTCTAGTCTACTTGCTTGTGCTGCGCCGCGCTGGAGCCAGTCTATCTGTACATGCTTTCGCCGCATAGAGCTACTGTTGCACAAAGCCACAACACTACGCGCTGCTATTCGCTGTATGCTTCCGCTGTACCTAGCTGCTGTTTAACTGCACAACGCCACAACACAACTTCACTACAACAGTCTCGTCCACAACTTCACTACAATAGTCTCGTCCATATTGCACTCCGCTGAGTATTGGCCTGTTCCCGCTCTGAAGAGCTTTTCAGCCTTCACCATTATCGCTCAAACCAAGGCATTGGCCCTCAAACCCAGGCATTGGCCCTCAAACCCAGGCATTGGCCCTCAAACCCAGGCATTGGCCTTCAAACCCAGGCATTGACCCTCAAACCCAGGCATTGGCCTTCAAACCCAGGCATTGGCCCTCAAACCCAGGCAGTGGCCCACAGTGGCAGTCGCTTCCTTTTTCTTTTCTTTTTTTCTTTTCCCCTTTTACTTTCTCCGTATATGCCTAAAAAACCCGTCGACACGTTTTTTTACACACCAGTCTATTTTGGTGCGAATTACTTTCCTTCTTCTTCTTCGTCTTTTTCTCACTGTGGTTGGTTTGTCAACTTCAATTCCTTGCACTGGACATGTTATGTGGCATGAAGTGATGAAATAGAATACAATCAACTTCGCTAATATTGACTGCGAATATAACGACAATTCGCGAATAGGGACACTTTTCTGATGCCTGGCCGAGGTTTCGTTATACAGAAAGTTGACTGTATTAATACTTCTTTTGAAGTATATTCATTATGAGAATATCATTCTGTACTTCGTGATTCAGCATTGCTCTATATCAAACAACATATTATCACCGGAAAGCTTATTTTATCCACTTTCCAACAGGCTACCATTTGCGAGTTGAGAACTCGGATGGAGAGCCAAGGATTAAAATTCAAAAAAAGGACCAAAAGTTTACAATTTATCCGTTTTGTCCAACACTAACGGTTATAAGCAGAATACGGTTGAGTCAAAAGTGTGCAACAATTAGCACAAACCTGACGGATGAGATCATTACGGCGAAACGTACGTCGTGTGACACTACTTGTTATTGCAGTTTATAGTCCATCACAAGTTCCATTCCACATGTACATGTAGTATAGTACAAAGAGATAGTGCCGTCCGGTCTGTCTTGCTTCGTTATCGCGTAACTTCCCCTCTTTTGCTTATCTCTGACAACATGAGCCTCCCAAGTTGGGTGTTCGTTGTTTCACGTTTCCGAAGTGAGCTGTGGCCGTCCTGTGCCGTGGTCCTTCGTCCTTCATCACCATCTTGGCATAGCTAACATTCTTAGTTCGCTGTGATGTTTAGCTTGTTTTCGTCTAGAGTGCGCGGGGGGGGGGGGGGGGTGTATATGCACTGTGCAAATGCATGCACTGTCAGGATGAGTATACTCATCGTAGGCAATACGGGGTACAGTTTTTGAACAATTTATCTCGTTCTCGCTCCTCCGGCACGGGTGAATTGATTCGCACTTTTAGATCTGCCCATCGATGCAGTCATTTATGCTTGGCACTGCCGCCATTCACAACTTTTATATTTGCGCTGTGCATGTGATGCAGGCATTAACACTTTGCTTTGTGGGTATATAAACAAATACCGATCCAGATTTACCCATTACTGTGTTCTGATGATTGCTTAGTGCGTGAAACTCAGAGAAACTCCAGTTCTCTGTCCTCTTATTGTTTGAATTAGAAAATTCTTTTTTTTTCTTTACTATTGAACACTGACTGCATGATGAACTAAAATGAGGAGAAGAACTCGACACAGTGGTACATATCCAGCAGGACACAGTGGTACATATCCAGCAGGACACAGTGGTACATATCCAGCAGGACACAGTGGTACATATCCAGCAGGACACAGTGGTACATATCCAGCAGGACACAGTGGTACATATCCAGCAGGACACAGTGGTACATATCCAGCAGGACACAGTGGTACATATCCAGCAGGACACAGTGGTACATATCCAGCAGGACACAGTGGTACATATCCAGCAGGACGCATGGACTTTTATACTTACAGTATCACCAAAGCGGAATTGTTAGCAAATATTCCCAAGGGCAGGCTTGAAAGTTTATTGTTTCTCAGGTAACTGTTGGGAGAAAGAAATCAGAACCAACGTGCACAGAGAATGCATCGCAGACGCAGCGGAGAACGTTCAGGTTGGTTGTAACTCAGTGTTGCACACCGCAAGTCAATCATCTTCATCATCAGACAACTGCTCTCCTGCAGCTTAGGAATCAACGGATTTGTGCCGAGAATCTGATGTCATTATAAGAGTTTAACTCAGATGGAGAGCCAAGGATCAATTTATAAGAAGAAAAGGACCAAAGAGCTACAAGTTACGCTATAACGTCCACTTACACCACCAGTTACTAAACAATCAGCCCGTGCGATAGCTCCATAAGGTCACACGCACACCGCGCTGCGCTGCCGTCACTCAGGTACTTAGAAAGTCGATGGCCTAAATTTCCGTCTCTTGGAAGACTGTCGACATGGCGATCACTCCACATGGCTTCCCCACCATAATAAGCACCACCAGATTCTTCCAGGTACACCATGACAACATCGTCTACAGCAGCTGGCGCTCCTCATATGTGCGTGAGAAATGACTTGGTGTGCGCTCCGCTCTGTAATTTCATATTGGCTTGCATCGGCAGCTGCAACGAAGTATTTATCTATCTGTCGTCGGTCCCAGAGCGAATGACTGCTAGGTCCTCGTCGGAAAAGTCATCTGAGGACGAAAGGAATTCACTGCGCAAGAGAAAATGTACCCGACAATGTTTTGACGGAGGCAGGCGGAATTGTCGGCGCGCGTGTATTTCCGTAAGTTTTCGATCGCGCAGTTCTCAATGATATCAAATAGGACACGCGTTGGTCTCTTCAGCTACCGATAGGATCATACCTAGGCTGTGTGAGGGCCACGGGAAATCCCCGTGGGCTGATGCTTCCCGTCATGCCAGGCATGGTTTTGTATGCATGTTGAATGCATGGTCAACGTTGACGCATTCAAGTATGGGGCTGCCGGTAAAGGGTTAGTGATTCCAGAAGGTTTTCTCCTGAAATCTGGAATCATTGTTGCTGTGGTTTTGATATGGCGATGTGTGCACCCACAACAACAACTTTGTCGCCAACAGCAGGAGTGGCAGCGGAGGAACCTGACACGTTGGGCAGTGCAGCCTCTGGGACTGTCGCGTTGTGTGGCCTTTCGTTTCTCTCACCTCGTCAACACGTCACTATGGGACCGCTACTTCAACCCATCATTATGCATGCATGTGCTGCAACGTTAGTGCGAACTTCTAATAGATTGTCCGATTCACTCGCTTGTCTAAATTCTAGCGCCACCTGTATGCATGTTCCGGCAGCCCTGTGCGTTTCGTTATCACCTTTGACTTTTGTCACCTTCATCTTCTTAGGGTATGCCATTTTCCATTTAGAAAGTGCGCAATTGCGCCACACTACCCTATACACAATATGTTCATTCCTTTATCACCTATTCATTCCTTATCTACCTCCACTGAGGAGCGCTTAATGAGCTAAACAGCTGCTGTCTGGAGAGTATTCAACATCTACCCAAGAACGAACTTCCTCGCTATGGAGTGGTGTGCTGTGAATGTGCGCCAAGACCGCAGTGTGGAGAGGTGGACGGTTAAGATGATTATGATATGAGTGCACATAATAGTTTCATTGCTTTGTTTGATTGTAGTATTGCACTACATTAACTTATTTCAGCGGTCTAAGTAACTGTGTGAAGAAGAGGTTGGTGTGACTTCGGGGGTAGTAGAAAAGAAGAGAAGAGTGTGTTGCTCCTTACATGGGAGCTTGCGGTTTTCAAGTGAGACCAGTGAGAATTCAAGTCGGCAGGAAAACCGCGAGCTGCCATGTCGGGAGTAACATACTCTTCCCCTACGTAACTTTGTTCAGACCTTTCATCATGCATTGGAGGAGAAAACTCCTCTTTCGCTATGAGCACTGTCTTGAAATTACCGTTGGCGGGATTGTTCACACCCACATGCTAACATAAGGACATTTGGTTGACATACTTACATCGCACTGAGTAAATGATTGCTGGCAAAAATTTCTGCCGGCAGACTTGAAATTTTGTTTCCAGTCAGCATTCTGCAACAAGAGAACATGTAGAGTTGCTGAAAATGCTCTGAACACTTATGAAGCTGCGTGATGCGTCCTACAAGATTTTCAATTTGTATTTTTGTATTTTATTATATTTAAGGATTTCCCAAAGGCTTTGGGCCTGTCCAGGGGATCTCCTGCAAGAAGAGTGAAGTGACAACTTTATGTAAAGGGAGCAGTTAATCGAGGATAGGCTAAGGAAATAGATCGAGGCATACAAAATCTGGTAATTAAGGAGTTGGGATACCGTCAGTGTAATGAATATATCGGGGAAAATGCTGATAGAGAGAATTCTTGAATTCGGGGAGGCTGGTTATAGAGGTAAGAGAAGGCGGTAGGCAATAGGGCTTGAAAGTGCTACGTCACAGCATAGCAACAATTTCAAAAATTCAAAAATTGGATCCACTTGGATCCAGTTTTTGTATGGATCCAAGCACATTTCAAGCCGTCTTACTCTCAGCAAGGTGATGTTACCAGTGAAACTGACTGATTTGGCTACTGGGGGAGGGGTTACAACTGGTGGCGAAGTAAAAGTCACCCCTGCATACGACATGAGTGGGTTGCTATGCACCCACATACTGAGGCAATAGCAAAGTCACACCTTAGTGGATCCAAAATAGAAATCTGATGTCAACTTAGTACTCCCTGGCCGTTTTTGACGTCATCACTTTCAAGCCCTATTCCATAGCATTGCAGCTTTGTTGGAAAGAGGGAAGAAAAAAACCCGCACACCGTGATAATTGATGTTAAGTTTGTTTGGTCTTCTTGGACTTGAAAACAGTATTATTATTATTATTATACGCATTCCCGCGGCAGCGTCAACCAAGCAGTTATGCTTGATCCACACGTTCGCTTATGCTGGACATTGAAACAAAGCAGATGTAGACAGCTCCTAGAGAATGGGGCTCTACAAAACCAATGATCGAAGTTAGTCCTTCAGTAACATGGAGCGTCATAAAATTGGTCTCATTGGAAAAATGTCATCACTATTGTCTCCTCATGTAGCATCATGGTCAATGGGTGTCCAGATAATTATACGTATGAGGTTGAGTTGCCAGATAATTATTAAAAGATTCAAATAGTAATATTATTATAGAATGGTTGTTATGAGTTTTTAAGGGTGCCATGGCTGTTTCTACTCGTGACGAGGGTGTGCACAAACGCTCTTCACCAGCGCGTTCCATGCTGGACGGTCCACAGCAATCCGCTCCAGACGGCGCAAGTCCTCAACACTCCGCAGGTGCCCATTGTTCGACTGGGACAGATCGGTGTGGAGCTTTATTGGTAGTGTCACCCTCGGCCTCCCACGGTACCTCCCCTCGGTTGCCTGAAAGTATTGCTCCATGCTCAATCGTGCTGGCGTGTCCTTACCCAGGCGAAGCACATGCCCGAATAGACTCCAGCGTGAATTTCGGATCAAGTCCGACACCGGCTCCACTCCACATCGGGCATACAACGCCAAATTACTAATCTTTTGTGGCCATGTGATGCCGAGAAGTGACCTGAGTTGCCTTCTATGGAAAGCGTCCAGGGAGCGTTCGCTAGCAACCGTCAGGCTCCAGGTGCCTGAATTATAGAGAAGTATCGGCATGATAAAGGCGCAGTACAACCTCATACGCAGCGGCTCTCGGATCAGTCCTCGGCGCTTCCAAAGAGACCACATGGATCGGAAGGCAGCCTCGGCCAATTGCCTGCGACGTGTCACATCCTCAAGGTCGCCCAGGAGTGAGCCCAGCTTTCGGGATGTCCTCCAGCGCTCGTCAATTCTGTCTACAGATCGACCCAGCTCCCTCCACTCAGTTTTGGTGTTGTTGACTCTCAGGGCCCACTGCCCGAGAGTGTGGTCTATGACCGGTTCGAGCTCTGTGAGCCATTGACGACTAAGGCTTATGAAATCAGTGTCATCTGCGTAGACAAGCTCAAATGGAATGTTGATGCTTTGATCCATTGGCGGTCTGTTTCGTGCCACCTGGGTGCTCCTCAGATCTCTCAGTGCTGCCTCTAAGTATATAACAAACAACACCGGGGAGAGAGAATCACCCTGCGGGGTGCCAATTGTAGTTTCAAGGGACTCTGATACTGCCCTGCCGATGCGTACCAGAGTTGTGTTGGTCAACAGCACTCTAACCAGCCGAACATCATCCTCCGTCAGGAAAGACTCGAGAACTGTCAACAGTTTGTCACGATGTATACAGTCGAATGCTTTGGACATGTCGATTCCAAGAATGGTCATTTCCCGCCGATAATGCTGACATGTTGCTGCAAACCATCTGTGGCTCCAAACAAGGTCCGCTGTAGATCGGCCTGCTCTGAAACCACTCTGCGTCGGAGACAAGTACTCACCGACTTTCGACGATATTCTTCGCAATGTAATAATGGAGAGCGTTTTGCGTAATGATGTAAGGAGGACAATAGGGCGCAGATTTCCAGGTGGTCCAACCGTCTTTCCTGGTTTCTGCAACGGTACCAGTGTGCCACATCCCAGGTCAAGGTGCTGGTGAGTTGTAAACATGCTGTTGAACAGACAGGCAATGTGAGGTGCTAGGTTTTCTCTTCCATATTTCAAGAGTTCGCCTGGGACTCCATCTGGGCCAGGGGACCTTCCATTATTCAGTTTTTTCAGTGCGTTGGAGACCTCAGCAGATGAGATTTGTCTTTGGAGGCTTCTTGGGCGACCGGTGAATGGCTCGACGCCTCACGGTGACTTCATGTGCACCATCTAATGACATGGCGTCCTTTCATGCGATTTACCGCACGGATTTATGAAGTCAGACATATTCTGATTTATTTGCATCAATCGCACAAAATTAGGTACATTTCTCTTGTAAACCCTGTCAGTTTGAGAATTTAGACAAACACCGAACAAATTTTAGCCGCGACGAGGATCGGGAGGAATCCATCATTATTATTTACATAGCTACTACCATCACGTCGATCGAGTGAAGATCGAAATGATAATGGAGTGGAGAGAAGAAGACCTGAACTAGAGTGCTTGAGAGACTATGTAGTGTCACATGAGAATTGCTTCGTTAGGAAGGCTCTACTTTTGAATGGAGAAGCCCAACGTTGCTGATTTGCATCGCCGTTTTCAAGCGCTGATCTGCAGTCGGAATGTTTTTGTAAATTATTCGTAGTTGTGGACGTGGATGGATTCAGCGCTCTGTTCTCTCAGCAAGCCTACTCAGTCCAACACGAAGGACTTCCATGAGCGAAACAACGTGCTCCTCGAGCAAGTGCAGCTCGGGGTAATATGGCCAATGCCACGGGAGACCACCTCGTGCCTGCATAAGGCCAAGAATTGATGGCAAGACATCTTTGATGAGCGCCTTCGACTTCAAGGACGCAATATATCTCCTCAGCAGTAACTGCAGCGCTCTTGCTGAAAATATCACTGCAAGCATGCACTAGGCATGATTTAGTGAAGAGCTACTTGTACTAGCGATTGGAGATTTGGTGTTGGCTTCCAGGGCTGGGCATATCTGCTCCATCATGGTAACTGGTGCGTTTGTCAAGGCAGTGCAGTTTCTGCTGCTGTTTCACAAGCCATATGCGCATATGCGCAGTGAGTAGGAATTTGTTGTATGATAGCTGAGGATCACCAGCCTTCATGGACAAACCTATATTGGGACTGGTTGCTGAACAGTGCACACCTAAATCTCTCAGCAAGCTCTTTTGCTCAGCTGGTGACGAACACTATATACCCGCTGCTTTGGGCTTGCAGCCCCGTCTCCCGACCGTAGACCGATCGAAAGGCTGTCACGGTCCTGTGACCATCGGCGTACAGTTGACGCTGATGGGGCATCGGATAAAGTGCTGGCGTCAGTAATTGTCTGGTATACCTGGAATCTACATCTACAGCTGGTTTTGACTTCCAGCCATCCTTCGTTAGTTATGCTTGTGACTATCATGCCAGCAAGTCGATCAGCAGCATCACCTCGCATCTTTGATGGTGAGGCCTGCAAAACGTCACCGACCAGTGACGATGCTCAAAAGGGCACCCTACCAGAGCTGGCGCAGTGTATGGTGCAGTCTTTCATGAATCCATGAACTATGCTGTTTGGCTGCTGTAGCTCTGACGCTTGCGTGTGTGCCTTGCATTAAGGGCAGCGGGCCGTCTGCTCTAGCCATTTGCCAATGCATGCACGGCTGAACGTCTACCAGCAAGCTGCAAACACTTCTCTCCCTACCACACTGTGACATAGTGGACATTGTGCGTGTGTTGTTGCATTCCTATCTGAACTGAACTGTTCTGGATGCAGAGATTTACCCACTAAGCCCTAGAGAAATATGAATAAATACTATACTACTACTATTACTAAACTTGGTATGCGGGTGTGACGTGCTGCTGCTCATCAGATTCGGTCCATGCGACGCTCGTGTTTTTAGTTTTGTTATTTTGTCTTCCTTTTTTGAATTCGTAAACCGAACAGACTAAACTATCCAGTGATCAGGTACTGGTGTGGTGGGGCGAGGTTTTGTTGGTGATGCTGCTGTCAGTGGTGGCGGCGTGCATGTGCTCGTGCTTGCCATCGCCCGCGTTTTCTCCCATGCCGCAAGTTTGTCTTGCGTTTGTGTTCTGCATTTGGACTTCCTGCCAGGCTTGGGCTTGCATTTCAAACAGTTTGTCCCACTGTGTGGCTCCCAGTCTTTGAGCGGTGTACATCCACCTCTAGAGCTCCAGAAAATGTTGGGCCCCTGGCAGTAACAGTGCATTCCATGGCCAATTTTCAAGTGTGGCAAAAATGTTCAGGGTGTATTTGGTTTCATCCACATTGAGATGAAACACTGCCAAAATGGATTCAGTATGATCTGCCACACGATACTTCGTCTGTCCACTCCTTGACGCGAATTTCTCCCCTCCAATACGACAACACGACGACAGGAAGCTAACATGAGCCTCCATTTCTGAACAAAATTACGTCTCTAACATGGCCACGAAAAGCTACAGTTATGCACGTCAAGCTTAGGACTACACGAAATCGAAAGGCTAGGACATCGAGGTATACTAGAAAATTGTCTGCGATGCGGAGAAAATTCGCTGACGAGGTTGGCGAGCCCTTGAAATCGAGCGACGATCCAAAAATAATTGCACCCACGTCGAGAAAGAAACCATGCGTAGCGCGTGGGTAACCCAAGAAGATCGCTCGAGCGGCGGCACAGTCGAAGGCAAGGCCAGTCCAAGCTCTAAACTCTATCGAATGACCTGGCAAACACCCGTGGTTTCGGTTGACCTTGCCCGTTTGAGATGGAAGTCGAGCGAAATTGCAGACATACGACTAGGCCAGATCGCGTAAAAAATGAAAAAGATTAAAATTTGGCCGCCATATTTAATGAACGCGCATCGCATGCATGGGACAGCCGTGGCCTGCATCCACATTCCCACGAAACTGGTCATGGAAGTGGCTCCGGACCGCAGATGCCGCCTCCTGGTCATCGGCTATGAAGCGACCCTTCTGGTCATGTACAATGGGCTTTCGGCTTGGCTTTCTGGTCATCAGCTGGACTGCTTTGAACATCCGTGCTCCATTCTTCAACCTCTCGACTTCCGCTGCTCTCTCTTGCATAATTTTCTCTGCATTGTCTCGGCATTTTGTTCTTATAGCGTGAGGGATTCTGTTTCGTTTCGTCTTGAGAGATGCTTTGGTGTCAGGGTTGTTAGTGCTACCAATGCTGATCCGCAGTGATCTCTGTTCCAGGGACAGCAGCTCAATTTCATGATCTGGTGCTTTGCGACGAGTTTTCTGCTGGACTGTGCCAAGGACATCACCTGCTGCACTCCTGACCACTTCCATAAGCCTCCGGGATCTTTCCTGCAGGCCGGTATTGCCATGGACCTGATCGGCAGCTAGCAGCTCACTGGCCAACTTCTCAGCATATTCCTCTTGGACTTGTCCTTCGGCTAGTTTGAATGTGTTGAACTTAGGCGCCTGCAGATCATCTTTCTTCCTCTGTCCAAATATTCCATATAGCCTCTGGAGGTCCAACCGCGCAACAACGAGCCTGTGGTCAGACGAGAGGGTGCATCCACCATAGCTACGACTGTCAAGGAGAAGCCGCCTCTGGGTAGATTTACACAGCACGTAATCTATTTGGTTATACACAGGAACAGTAGCTCCACTGGCTCCATCCCTGCGATGTCCTGTCCAAGTAGTCACATGCCGTGCATTATGCTGAAAGGCAGTGTTACAGATGAACAAGTCACTAGCATGGCAAAAGTCTATCAGGCTTTGGCCACTCAGGTTCCTTTTCCCTCTACCATGCCTCCCACAACATGTTTCTCTTGCATCCGACTTTTTCCCAACCTTAGCATTGAAGTCAAAGACTTGAAGACTTGAAAACAGTGAAAGGTGAACATGTTGGTGGTGTTCTGGAGTATAAGTTTAAATAGAGTAAAAAGAGCTGATACTTATCTGCGAAAGTGCAAGGACTCTAAGTCACAAAGGGCATTTAACTGGAATTTCGTTTCGCATCTATCTACAGTGACTTTTTTTACGTAGCAAATACTTCCTAGCTACTCTGGCTTGTAAAATAATTAAACGCTCCAGCTCAGCTTTGGTGATGGCATAGGACCACGCCGAGGTGGCATGTTCCAGGGCGGGTCGGACAAAATCTTTATATAGCAGTAGAAAGGCTGTGGGGGCAAGATGCCGTCCCATGAAGCATAGCAGATTAACACGACGGAAGGTTTTCAGGATGGTCTGAAGGTGGACGGTGTTGGACTGGTCGGGTGTTAAATACACTCCAAGATGCTTCGCAGTTTCAACGATGGTGATAGGTTGGGAAGAGAGCTGGATAGGGTGGTCGTTACTGTAGTTACTCATCTGGGTCGTTGTGGCTGGTGAGAACTTTCCACCAACGTTGCTGGCCCATAGTTGGCATGCAGAAAGGTCGCTCTCTAGATGAAATTGGTTCTGCTGCAGGGAATTCTTGTTATCGTGTACATACAGGAGGGTGACATCGTCAGGAAATAAGTATGGGGTGCAGTAGGTGATTGATGAGGGCAGGGAATTAACAAATAATAAGAAGAGGGTTGGAGCAAGATGCGATCCCTGCGGGACTCCACAGGTGTGGACCTTGGCCTCGGAATACTGTCCCATTTGAGCCCAAAGGTAGCATATCCACAGATACACTTGATAGGAATTACTGTAAACATCCTTATGTTTGCGACGTGTTAATGTTTAATGTTTGCTAATCTTGCAAGAAGAGCGTAACGCATATTTTAACCACCGTGAAATCAAACTGCAACAGTGGATGTATATGTGTGACCACAGAGCTCCGCGAACATTTGCTATCGTACACTTGCTAGTTCTGAGAAAACGCAATACCTAGGAAAGTAAGTAAATTATCGTATCCGTTCCCGAAGAGAACTCACGACAGCCTCTAACACCCGGTAAACCCTAGCGGCAGATGCAGCGCCTAACGGTGGGGGTGAGTGGGTAAGTCTCACAACCACGGGCAAAAGTGCCGAAAACGACCCCATTAGCTGCATCCATGTACCCTTGTGCCTGGCCACAAGTTCCCAGTTGACTGTGGGTAGCAGCACGGCTGGAAAAACCGCTCCCCGGCAGGACTTGAACCAGGTACCTCTCCTATCTCAATCATGGTCTTTGACCAACCCACTGTGCCTGCCTGGTAATACCTAGTGATGCCAAAAAAAACATTGGGCGATTTACAGTAGTCAAGTTTTGCAGACAAAATGCTAAAAGTGAAAACTGCACCCCAGATGGAAATTACAATGGCTGCATGCTTTCTGAGCTGTAGACATCAAGACAGATACTACAGGTCGCTGACAACTTTGTAATTCCTTTCTTGAAGGTATGAACAGCTCAATACTCCATATGTTGTGTACTATAGTTATGGTTCTTATTCCATATAGACCCCAAATAAAGCAGACTGAAATTGAAAAGAAATTGGAAATGTTAATGGTCCAAGCATGCCTGTTTACCTCATCCACATTCACATTATTCAGTGAGTGCTGACTTACAGAGTTTTTAGGTTAGGATTCCCGCTGAAAAGTGTTGCTGGCAAATTGTTCAGACGATTGCCTTTGAGTGACCTACAGGCGATCATCACAAAGGGTGGAATAGCAGAACAAATCACTGGGTGGCGAGTGCAACCGTCTTTCACATGTGCATTGATGGTACGCCATACCAAAAAAAGGTTGTCCTTAAGGCAAGGCCGCCACATGCCGTGACCTGATACATGTAAGATGTGACTGCTTGTGGACAAAAACTATGTGTGCTCATGGCAATGGGTAAGAAATTTCAAACTATTTTTGTGTGAGCGTGGCACACACGAAAAACCGCTATTCCCTGGCTGCACATTTCACGAGAACTTTCTGGAGGGATCTTGCGTTAGTGTATGTACATTTACATCTCAGTTCAAACAATAAGAGGACGGAAAAAAATGTTTTAACTCTCAGTTTCACGCACTAAGCGATCATCAGAAAAGAGCAATGATTAAATCTGGATCAGTATTGGTTTATATACCCACAAAGCAAAGTGCAAATGACTGCATCATGGAGGAAATCTAAAAGTTGCGGATGACAGCAGTGCAAAGTGTAAATAATTGCATCATGGCACAACTCTAAAAGGTGCGAATGCCAGCAAACCATCCATAGCCATTGCCTAATCAATTGAGAGACAATAAGGTCCAGTGCTTGTCACTTAAACTGATACCACCATCCAGGAGAAGCGAGTCTTATAACAAGGAACCTCAAGGAACCTCGTTACCATGGAGATATATAGAGCAGGTATAAAACCTCGGCCAGGCCTTGTTTTTTAAACTGGTAAAATTTCTCCATGGTAACGAGGTCACTCAGTCACTCAGTCACTCAGTCACTCAGTCACTCAGTCACTCAGTCACTCAGTCACTCAGTCACTCAGTCACTCAGTCACTCAGTCACTTTGCTAGACATGCAGTCACTATCCGGATTCTAAACATTTCTAATTTTACGGACGATCCCTAAGGAGCCGTCCGTAATTATCTCGAAGAGAAAATTTTCGTTTTGGGTTCGGTGGGGTGAGGAGAGTTTCGTTTTGAAAATGATTGATAGCAGAAACATCAATTAATTCTAGCAATGAAGTCTTTTTTTTCTTCTCCTCCCCTTCTCCCTTCCTTGCCGTGGTTGGCTAACACCCTCTCTCTTTGTATTGGCCGGTGTTCTCACTGTGCTATGAGATGCTGTAATAAATAAATAAATAAGTCAATACATTTTTTGTTGAAGGGGGTGGGTGGTTGGGGGAGGGTCAAAACTAAACTTTTCGTTCCGTGAAAATTATCGATAATGCCAGATGGCCCGTAATGTTCCGTGGAAACTTGGATAATCAACTAATGTACAGTCTCAAGTTGTCTGATGATTGATTTTTGCCATGAAACTCTGAGTAACAACAAAACAACCCCTTTTCCTCCCTTTTATGCACCCCTTGAGGGCTACGCTCTGCTCATACCGGCGGGCATTTTAGCACTATTGCAGGGCGCACTGCCGCTGTGTAACTTACAGAGTTTTTAGAAGAGTATTCCGGCTGAAAAGTGACTCAGGCAAACTGCTCAGATTATTGTTGTCAAGATACCTGCAGAAGATCACCAGAAAGGCCGTGATCACAACAGCAACTTCAATTAAGACCACATTGCAGAAACTGGCAATTGAATATTCGAGCCCCTGTGCATAATTTGACCAGTAGTTTCTGTCAGTTCCTGAGTACTTCTGTAGCCTCACCTTTTTCCTTTGTGATTTTCCTCAGTCTTACTGTCTTACTGTCATGTACTTCATTTTCTTCCTGGTGCTTTTTCCTTCTATATGTGTGTTGCAAAATTGTATTACGAGTATGATTTATGTTGTTGTATTTGGTTATTGGGTGTATGCGCGAGTATAGTGTGATGTGTGACGTTTATGGTATGTGGTGCATGCAAGAGTACGCGTTGTCAGAGTGTGAGTGTCTGCTTCCGTCTGTGTGAGAGTGACTGTCAAGTGAATGTTGTACATGTGCAGTGCTTGTTTGGTCTGGGAATGAGAGTCATGTGTGATTCGTCCGTGGTCTGGTCTTGGTCATGTGTTCTGTACGTATTAGTCCCTGATTGGTCGTCCCGATTTGTCGTCGCAATATTACTGCTTGTTCTCGGTTGTTTCGTCGTGTCTTTTTCCGTTGTCTTTTCCCATGTCCATTTTTGTCTTTCTCCTCCTGTGCCCTCGCCGTTTATTAGTGACAAGTGAACACTAGTATTGAAGCTAACTGAACGGTGTGTGGCTGTGTGGCGGGGGCTAGAGGGAGAACAATTTACTATTTCATATGGTTCTTGCCATGAAACTCTGAGTAACAACGACACAGCCCTATTTTACTTCCTTTTGCGTACCTCTTGCGTACTACGCTCTGCCCATACCGGCAGGCATTTGAGCACTATTGCAGGTTCAGGTGCACTGCCGCTGTGTAACTTACAGAGTTTGTAGAAGAGTACTCCAGCTGAAAAGTGACTCAGGCAAACTGCTCAGATTGTTGCCATTAAGATGCCTGCAGAAGATCACCAGAAAGACCGTGATCACAACGGCAACTTCAATTAACCCTTTGAGGTCCGAGGACGAGTTAACTCGTCCTCCAAACGTATGCTGAATTCCCGAGGACGAGTATACTCGTCCAGTTGCATCAAGCCTAGTTCACATTCGACGGAACGCTGACGGTACGGGACCTAGGGGCCTGTCGTCAATGCTCGGGTGAGATGTAAAATCTTGTACGATTCCTACGACACAACATACTGCAGTCGTTGCGTCGTTCAACAGCGAACGGCACCAGTCATAAGGCGCGATCCGTGACAGGGTGACTTTTGGACCTAACTTCTTGTTTTTCGGGACTTCTTTTCAATTATTTCTCCTTGAATGAAGCGGAATCAAGTTCACAACACCAGTTTGTCATGAACACCGAAAAAAGTAGCTTCGAAAGACGTGCCATTCAAATGATAGCTCCAGGAAATGATAAAACAGTTCGTCTGTCACGCTCCTGAACTATCCCTAAATACCATAAGTGACATCATAATTTATATTGCTAAAATTCAACTCAAGTTGTGTTAGCCTTTCTGCAAGTTATCATGGGAAGCTCAGGGTTTGAAATGCTAAAAAGATCCAAGTACAAATCGGGAGTAGTCGGCGCACCATGCCATCTCCTGTTCACACTCAAAATGTAGCTGTTTGGTACGGTGTGCATCGGTTGCATCGCTTGCATCGGTTGCATCGGTTGCATCCCCGTCTACGCCCGTCTACGGTATGAAAAGTTGGATCGATCAAACTCTTCCCGTCGCTTCCCGATCCGTACGGCAAACCAACAACCTTCCAACTTGGAAGGTTCAAAGGTCAAGCTTGAGTAAGACACTTCTTTCGTAGGATATTGGACTTAATCAAAAAATCGACAAAACTACGCACTGAAACGGCTTCAAAGAAGGTACAGCACGGGCTGGTCTCAACAGCACAGCGCTGCCAATCTGGTGGTGGCCTATCCCACATTTCTGTACGTAACTTCGCTGCTGCTGGCCCGGAAAGATGGCCTTCGCAATGGCCCTCATTTGACAAGATGAATTGAACAATTTGTTTGAGTGACTCAGTAAGTCATCAGTCGAAAGTTGGATGGGTAAACATTGCAAGGTACCTTGGATCGGTGTGCGTTTTGTTAGCTGGTTTGGCTGCGCTGTGTTGTTGTGAAAAGCTGTGATCCCTTGTTGTTTTACCTTGTTTGAATGTGTTTCAGCGCGGATATTTGTCGATGTTTGATTTTGGTCAATATCAGATCTAAGCACCAGAGTATTTCTGGATTTCTGGACCAAACTGAAATAGTGGGAAAATTAGGTACTTGGTCCGGCTCATCGCAATTGTCGCTTATCTCCCACGCACTTTTTGACAGGTAAAACCCAGTCTAATCACGATATCTAACTTACTTTTGCTTGGGAGGTTGTGATGGCAAGATCAAATGAGGCACCAAAGAAAAAATGATCGCGACTAGCGCTTTGAATCGCGATGTGTTCGACTTTTTTGGGAAGTGGAAATCTGGCCATACACTGTCTGTGTTGCCAAAAGCCAAACGCAGCGACCTGAAGACCGGAACTGTTGCCGGGGCAACTGACATCCTGGAGAGCGTGATAGGCACGCGTGCACGGCAGATGAGTATGAGCGTCATGCTGAAGAAGAAAGGTGTTTTGATGCGATGCGCGCATGCAAGGGACGTTTTGGTTGTTCCTTTTGTTACTTCGTGGACCTGGCAGCAGCATTACAAGAGTCGTCGTCAGCGTATCCAGTGGAGCGTATGACAGCTGTCTGGAGAGGCCTGTATGCCTCATTCGAAGGCTCTGTTGAAACACACTGTGGTGACACACAGGTCACACTGCCCACGGTTCCTTCAAGCACCGAAGTGACAGACACAACTGTTCCTTTCCCATTGCTGCCATACGACAGGCTGACAAAGCAAGAGATACTCTACCAGTCGCTAGCAGCTAGACACCAGCATTTTAATGTCAGCTCATGTAACGGTGACAGCTCGAGTGATGGAGAGTTGAATGAACTCTGGACCTGTAAGAGTGTGAATGCAAGAACGCGCTCCTTCGCTGATTTATTTCGTGCATTTTGCTTCCCTTGCTTCCCTTCTATGACTCTCTTCACCTGATTCCATGGCTGAATTTGTTTCTTGTGGCGGAGAGTATTCATGTATCATGCTTCCTCACTATGCCTATTGAAAATTTCACAGAGCGGCCACAAAACTCCTGTTCTTAGTGGCGATAGATAAGCGAAAGAGTACACCCAGAGAGAAAAGGAGCCAATTTTGAACGAAATCGGAAATTTCGCAATGTCTCATGATATTCGGTCATTACATACATTGACTCTTAACCATTTATGTACTCATTTCCAGCACAGAATGAAGCAGAATTTGAATTTTCAGCACAATTTACACCTTCAACAGGCTATAACTTTGGCCTCCTTCATTCCATTTCCACAATCTTGGGCTCTTTGGAAATCTCCTGGCGACAGCAACGCCAGGATACCAGGCTCCATCAACTAGCTACCACAAATCAGGCACGGGGAATTCAGCAAAGACATATCCAAGTCCGATATGCGAGAAGAGTCCCCATCTACACCATTCCACTCTCCTCTATCGCAGAACGCTCAAATCTTTTCGGTGCCATTCAAACATCAGCAAACTAGTTCATTATCATGTGCGCAGTTGGTCAAAGAGCACACGAAAAGGGATCGGTCAAAAATTTGAATTTGCCGAGATAAGAATACGACGCACTATATCTTTGGATTCGGACAACGTAGCTTTTCGACAATTGTTGCATTGGAAAGCTTGGAGTTTCCGCTACCAGATAGACCCTTCGATTGTTGAATTTGAAATGATAGAGTTACGAAGGTTTTATAGATCGGTCATGAATCAACCATTATGATCATATAATGTGATCGATTCACATACACACCGTACATAAAGGGTTAACTTTGGGGTTTAAACCAATTTGAGCTACCTGAAATGTTAACAATGATCAGAAAGCAATGACGCAACCAAGTCGTGCCCCACAACACATACGCATGCTCAACACCCTTCCCCCCCCCTTAAGTCACGGCCCAGTATAGCCTTCGATATGCACGCACTTGGCACCTCCCACCCACCAGAACCAATCGCTGTAAAGACTCCCCATTGTACAAGTCCCTAGAATACTACAATGCCCTCCCTGCTAGCATTCGTGACGTCTCCTCCCGACCTGCTTTCAAACAAGAAATCTGCTCACTGCTGATTAACTCAATCTGCTCCTGCAGCGCTCACCCCCACCCATACATGTAAAATTCAAAGTGATGTAAATCACTTTCCAACTGCATAACCCACAGCTCCGCCCACAGCATCTCACCTTCTCATAAAATTATCTCTTATTGGCGATGGTGCCATCGTGAGAATAAATAATTAAAATTAAAGTCTTTTCCGCTGTCAAAATGTTAACAAAGAGAGATTTACTAACACAAAAACTGTACTGGTTTTGACTGGCACCATTTCTGGATGAAAATTACTTACAGGCTTTCGAGTCTAGTGACATTACGGAACAAATCTCGGTGTAGTCTTTTAAGTTTATTGTGATCAACTGACCTGCAGAAAGCAATCAGAAAAAGGTGAACATAGCCTTGCATTCACATATTAACTGATCAGGGCAAGTTCCTTCTACACAGGTCATTTGATTAACATGTTATTGGCAGTTTTGAACTGGGCAGTTTTGAACTGGGCAGTTTTAAACTGGGCAGTTTTAACCCTTTGAATCACTGTAGAGTATTGCCACCTGTTCAGTAACGACCTGCGAAAATGGGCCATTTTTACCGAAAACGCACAATGTTTAAAAGTTCATAACTATTGCATCCATTCTCCAATTTACTAGATCTTTACCTTCCCGGAAAGCTGCCATGACGAGAAAACGATGAACCAAAGCACAGGTCTCCACAAATCGTTACACTAGCTATAAAGCTAAGCGAATCTGTCCCAAAAGTCATGGCGCAGTCGCGCAAGTCAAAGAAACTGGTCTTTCACACGCCATTCCGCTCTCCTTGCTCATATCAAGTTCCATTTGATCTTTCACACGCCATTCCACTCTCCTTCATATCAAGCTCCATTTGATCTTTCACACGCCATTCCACTCTCCTTCATATCAAGCTCCATTTTCTTGTGCATACTCCTGCGAGTCCACTGTTTGATTTGAACTGCAGTTGCCATGGCACCAAGTGGCAAAATACAGAAAAATGAAAACCGAGCGCCCAGCGGTGTTTTGTCCTGTCATTTCGACGACTGTTGCAATTGAAAGCTGAGTGCCTTATCTTCGACATATATTCTTCATAGTGTTAGGAAGTTAGAGGCCACATGCCACGTACTGCTCTTTTCGCTCCGAAATTCAGCACATGCAAGCCAGATATGAAAGAAAGATAAAAATCATCAGTCACACCACCGGGACTCGAACAAGGGACCTTGCTATTCGCGAGCAATGCTCTGACCAACTGAGCTACAGTATGACTTTTATCCACAGTGATGGTAAATCTATCCTTCTTCAATCAATCCACATTTGGCTTGCATCATACTGGCAATTCACACCAATCAAGAGAGCCCTCGGCCATTCACTTGATATCATATGGGGAGCGCATCAAAGTATGTCCACTACGAGCAAATACAAATTGCAATTTCAAATTTGTACTTCAGGGAGAATTCAAAGTGTTAGGAAGTTACTGTAGCTCAGTTGGTCAGACCATTGCTCGCGAATAGCAAGGTCCCTTTTTCGAGTCCCGGTGGTGTGAATGATGATGTTTTTCTTTCTTTTATATCTGGCTTGCAAGTGTTGAGTTTCGGAGAGAAAAGAGCAGTATGTGGCACGTGGCCCCTAACTTCCTAACACGTTGAATTCTCCGTGAAGTCCAAATTTGAAAATACATTCTTCAATTGTAAAAATTGAGTACGATTTGGCTGAGTTAAGATTGTTAGACCATGCGCGCCTCCTGAACATTTTCATCGCTACACAATGTACACTCATGACGTAAATATACGCACTTAGTGGACGGGCGTCATTCTCAAGGTTGTAATTACGTAAATATACATCGTTAGCGGTGAAAGGGTTAATTAGTCAGGCCAGTAGCACAGAGAACTTAGAGTTGTCCGAGAGTGTCATCGTTAGTGTGACGAAGATTTCTCAGGATTATCACATGAAAGTGAGGTGAAAATTCCTACTTAGTGTTCCTCTGGTGTCATCGCATTAGTACGTATGCATTATTTCTATCGATTATTATTTTCTTGTTGCCTGATGATTGCGTGAGCAATAAACTTAAAGTAGCAGCAAACAAGCCTTGATTGTCCTTGTTGTTCTGTTGTGTATCGATTATTATAGGATTTATGTCTCCTCGCTAACTTAGAACGTGTATATCCATGGTCTGTACCAGGAGCTTTTGCAGATCTGATCAGTCCATGAAGAAGAGCAGGAGGGTGTTGATGGTGATGATAGATATTTGGAGAACACTGATTGTTTGCATGTAAAAGTAAATTGCCATGTCCGTTCCCACATGCAGCTCACAGTTGCCGCTAACACCCCCCCCCCCCCCCCCCCCCGCTAACACCCGGCTAAACCAGCGGCAGATGCAGCCACACAGACTATTTGTAAACTTACAGATTTTCTAGTTTTGTTGCAAATAAGAATAGGGTTGCTCTCAGCCGTGTCAGATTGTTATTGGTCAGTTTCCTGTGAAAGCCCAGAAATAAATAATACCACTATAAAGAATGTGTACAGAGTATGCTCCGCTCCTGGCACGATCCCTGGGCAGCTTAACGCATCACAAGCAGCAGCGTTAGTACCGTTATCAGAAGAGTGAGCAGAAAAATATCGATACTTTACCACTCATTGGTACGATGGTAAGAATCTGCTGTGATTCCGTTACAAGACACAAACGGGAAAAATCTGAAAAAGAGATTGACTGTCACTACCAGGATTCGAACCAGGACCTTTGCTTAAGGCCAGCGATGCTCTAACCACAGAGCTAACGTGTATCCGTCATACCAGCAGAGACCGTTTGAGCATTTTCTTCAGACTTCCTAACTCACACGTCCTGTGAATCCACTCCTGGTCGGAATAAAGGTACAAATACTTCCTCCGCGTCATTAAGATTGTCGCTTCGTATATCACAATGTTTGTGACTTGTTATTCTTAGTCAGACTCTCGTAATCACTGTTTTCTGTGTTCGAACATTGGTACGACCCTTCCTGCGCCATGTCTACTTGTTACTGAAGCCGTGATGGTCTCAGACTTTGTCGGAGCTCTCTTCCGCAGAAAGCGAATTCATCGCGCTCCACACTATTCTGCCCCAGAGCGCGCAATCGCTTTTTCTGGAGTTCGTGCTATCCCACACCGTTCGCATGTGCATTTATCAAGACTGCAAGCTCGGGTATAAGAATCTTGGTACCTCCAGGAATCTGTCCTGAATTCGAAATGCTGAAGTTGATGATGGCAAGAACAAAATGTTCTCAAATTCCTAAAATGCGCCACGTGTGGCGCATGTTGCTGCGAAGGTAGCATGTCTGAAAACACAAACAAAATCAGTGATGTCCTTGCCAAGAAAAGAAGGGGTGGAACTGCTTACCCTGTCCCGCTGGAAGGTCGTTACAGAGTACTTGAAATCTGATACTTGTAGTTTGGAGGCATTGCCTGCAGGCACCTGGAGGCATGGATCGCTTGAAAACGAAGGTTCATGACCTGAATTTGAACGCTAGTCTCGTACTGGGTATTGTTGAGCGCTGAAGTGTCCGCCTCAAACTCTGATGAAGACGTCGACCTTAGCTGCAAGTGAAGCAAAGCGGGAGGCCACAAACTAAAGCTTGGTCCGTCGCCAATGCTCTGCCTCAATTTCTAGCTGAATTCTTTGCCCTTTGAGTGGACAAACTCAATTTGAAAAATCCCTCCGGATAGCGACACTTGTAATGATGTGAAGAAAGTATGTACAACAGTGAACCATAGCACTGTTCTCTACAAGCCTGAGCCAATTTTCGAGGAACAAAGGCTCCGTTTTGTTCTTATAAAAGCGCGGATGACAGTGATGGGTCCATATGTTGTAGTCCTTTGGACGCAGAGTCGACTGGTTTTGGGCCAAAAAGGCTGTGATGCAGCGTTCGGCTCTTATCCCCAATCGAATACGGGTGAGTAAGCGGTCACGTGCTCGTGCGTACACAAGTCGCCTGGTCACCGTGCCTGCAGGCTACAACTTTCACACCAAGGTTCAACTCAAAGGTTCAAAGGTTCAACTCAAAGGTTCAAAGGTTCAACTTGAGTGACAGGAACGCTGAAAAAGTGCATGCCCTTTTAATTTAAGTGCGTGTATGCTGTATTTGTATTTATTAACCAATATTGCACTACCGTATTAGGGAGGTTGCGCACAATGACAATTCGTTAGATTTCTACCGTCCGGGTTCGAGTAATGGAAGCTGATCCGCGGATCCGAAGATCCGTCCAAACGGAGCAAATCGACGAAAATATTTTTCGTTACCTGGAGTACTAAAATACTGATATTTTACAACTCCCTGTGTGCTCGACTCTTCTCACCCACGCGGCCGCTGAGTCGACCCACTGGCCACTGAGTCGACCCACTGGCCACTGAGTCGACCCACTGGCCACTGAGTCGACCCATTGGCCACTGAGTCGACCCACTGGCCACTGAGTCGACCCACTGGCCACTGGCCACTGAGTCGACCCACTGGCCACTGGCCACTGGCCACTGAGTCGACCCACTGGCCACTGGCCACTGGCCACTGAGTCGACCCACTGGCCACTGGCCACTGAGTCGACCCACTGGCAACTGGCCACTGGCCACTGGCCACTGGGCACTGGCCACTGGCCACTGGGCACTGGCCACTGGCCACTGGCCACTGGCCACTGAGTCGACCCACTGGCCACTGGCCACTGGCCACTGAGTCGACCCACTGGCCACTGGCCACTGGCCACTGAGTCGCCCCACTGGCCACTGGCCACTGGCCACTGAGTCGACCCTCTGGCCACTATATAAAAAGATTTAACTTGTATGGAGAGCCAAGGATGAAAATTAAAAAAGAAATGGACCATAAGTTTATCTCTGATAAACAAAAAAAAGGTGCGTCTTATACTCGGGAAAGCATGGTATACATACTGTATTGATTTTCACATGCTGCCGGCACCGCAGACATTGCATTGAGCATACTGTATTGATTTTCACATGCTGCCGGCACCGCAGACATTGCATTGAGCATACTGTATTGATTTTCACATGCTGCCGGCACCGCAGACATTGCATTGAGCATACTGTATTGATTTTCACATGCTGCCGGCACCGCAGACATTGCATTTAGCATACTGTATTGATTTTCACATGCTGCCGGCACCGCGACATTGCATTGAGGTGAAAGTGGATGTTTAAGGGGAAGTATTTGTCCTCAGCTAATGAAAATAAGTAAGTTTGTGCAGATTTCTCTTTTTTTTGCTGGTATGACATTAAATGTCTTGAATATGGCAAGAGTGGATGGAGTTTTTCAGCTTCCAGTAAGTTGTTGGCCTTGGAGAGGAGATTGGCTCCGCCAATGTGAAGTCGATTGTCACAGCCCTATGAAATGTCTATGTGTCGTAGGCAGAGAAGAGAGACACATGAGACTAATGATGAGAGAGAGAGAGAGAGATTGAAATTTTTAGAAAACTTATTTTGTGACAGGAACATGGAATGTTAGAGCTTTGTTTGCAGTTGGGCAGCTTGAGCTGTTCAAGCGAGAACTAGCGTGATACAGATGGGGTGTTGTGGGCATTGTAGAGACATGCTGGACCGGTCTTGGCGAGGTCACAACTGGCGAAGTGCATAAGCTATGGTACAGCGGTGAAGATGTGTCTGCAAAGCATGACCGTGGCGTTGGCCTACTTGTGCACAAGAGCGTTGTTCGGAGCGTCATAGAGTGCACCCCGGTCAACGGCAGATTTATCACTATGCGTCTACGGGCACAGCCGTTCAGTATCACAATGCTTCAGGCTTTTGCCCCAACAGCTGCGTGGAACGATAAGGATATTGACGAGTTCTATGAACTTGGCAAGCTTCAGAACTACATACTGCGACAGAGCTTTCGGCCATAATTCCAATTTATTGCATTCCCAACTCATCACAACCACGCGCTCTCAGCCGAACCATACAGACACCAGCAAGGACACTTCCGTAGAGAGATGATATTGTCTGTCAGCCCGTACCAATTGTCGTGAGCTGTACAGTGATAATGTGTTCTCAATATTGTCACGTGGTAGATGTGCGTTGCATCTGGCTGTGTTAGAAGCTTTGTATATCCGCAAGTTAGATCCTGAACTTTGCGTACAGAAAGAAAATGTATTGTCGCTACAATTGTTTGGTGTTACTCCTCGTCGAGGTGTTAACAATGTAACTTAATTTGCTCACTATGTTCTTGTCACTATTATTATTTCCTTCGAGTTTTGTGTCGTGCTGAACTTGATAATTTTCCACCTTGTCACGAGTGTTGTTATCTCATATCTTTACGCTATATAAGTTTTAGTCTTTCCAACTTGAGCCATTCCCTGTATAATCCTTGATGAGAAGGGACCGAAAACGTTTGGATACTTTTGACAAGTGCCTTATTTTGACTGGATGTGTGTTTGCGTGGATACTTACGACCCAACACGTACCTTCGTTATTAAAATAATAATAATAATAATAATATGTAAATAGGCGTCGAGGTGACAATAGTTTTAGAATTGCGATCAACAGAACGAGCTGAACCGACATTTCACAAAGGCTTTTATTGTATTCAAAAAACGAGTGGATACAAAGGCAGTGAAGAACATGGAAGAAAGAAAAAATGTGATATGGAGAAAATGATGAACAAAACATCGTACTTAGAACTAGTTTTCGCACAACACTCCTCAGGAAGCTACGTTGTACTAATGAAAAACAATCCAGAAAGATACTAATATAGAGAAATGGAGTGAGAAGAAACAACACCTATGAAAATGATAATCCTAGCACTAAGGTAATAACAGGAAAAACTGCGAAAGCACTTAACGGACTTGTAAAGACTACTAGTATACTGTGACACAAGATATGACACCATGGCCAACCAGGGCCAAACAGACAGAACAAGCTGCTACTAGAACAATTTCAAACGAATAATGCTGTCCTTCTGGACACACAGATTAGGCTTATGAATACGTTGACAAACAGCTTCTAACACACTCAACTGCAACTTATAACCATGACGAGCACGGCACAAAACAGAAAAAGAAGAATCAGAATACACCTTGCAGCAATCAGGACGAGATCAGGACCTGATTGCTGCAAGGTGTATTCTGATTCTTCTTTTTCTGTTTTGTGCCGTGCTCGTCATGGTTATAAGTTGCAGTTTAGTGTGTTAGAAGCTGTTTGTCAACGTATTCATAAGCCTAATCTGTGTGTCCAGAAGGACAGCATTATTCGTTTGAAATTGTTCTAGTAGCAGCTTGTTCTGTCTGTTTGGCCCTGGTTGGCCATGGTGTCATATCTTGTGTCACAGTATACTAGTAGTCTTTACAAGTTCGTTAAGTGCTTTCGCAGTTTTTCCTGTTATTACCTTAGTGCTAGGATTATCATTTTCATAGGTGTTGTTTCTTCTCACTCCATTTCTCTTTATTAGTATCTTTCTGGATTGTTTTTCATTAGTACAACGTAGCTTCCTGAGGAGTGTTGTGCGAAAACTAGTTCGAAGTACAATTTTTTGTTCATCATTTTCTCCATATCACATTTTTTCTTTCTTCCATGTTCTTCACTGCCTTCGTATCCACTCGTTTTTTGAATACAATAAAAGCCTTTGTGAAATGTCGGTTCAGCTCGTTCTGTTGATCGCAATTCTAAAATGATAATAATAATAATTTGAACAAATGGCGAGGAGACAACAATTTGATAACCGCAATCAGTAATACAAGCTGAATCGACATATGTGTACACTTTATTCATGCAATGTAAAACTGTGGAGACAATGTGAAGAAATGGTGTAGAGAAAATTCTTTGTTCATTTTTCAGTTGCAAGTTTATTGTTAGTACACGCATTCGCTATTACTCTCGCTTTCATTCTTAGAATTCACACTTGTAAATTTCACTGCTGTTGTTCTTAGTGTTATTTCTCTAACTTAGATTTTCTATAATAGTTCAATTTTGTTTTCAGTGTCCTTTAGTACAACGAAGATTCCTGATGAGTGTTGTACGAAAACTTGTTTGAATCCTTATTTTCTGTACACCATTTCTTCACATTTTCATTGTTTTATTGCACATTGTCTCCACAGTTTTACATTGCATGAATACAGTGTACACAAATGTTGATTATTGATTGCGGTTATCAAATAATAATAAAACAGATACGCCTACAACATGCACAGCCGTGCTATACATGCTTCCGCTGCTGTTCTCTAGCTCTGTCCATTATGTATGTCAATATCCGGCAGTTGTGGTGACTCCTTCAGATTATCTGCCGCCATCCATTGCGGTCCGCATCAAACTGTCTTAGGTCGTCCAGATGGCTTTGGCTCGAGAGGCCCGGCTTGCCTCTGCAGAGCAGGTCTTGGTTCAGGGTGCCGACCAGCGACGATCTGGGCCGGCCCTTGTACCCACGTTGCTGTGGAGTGAAGTACCCACTCATGGCTTGCTGCGCTGGGGTGTCCGGCGACAGTCACAGTGCATGTCCCAGCATCCGCACACGCCACTTCTCGATGGTGGCTGACAGCGGCTCTTCTCGACAGTGCTGGTACAGGTCGATGTTCGATATCCTGCTCGGGAACCTTATGCCAATGAGGCTCCTGAGCTGGCGTCTGCGGCATTAATTTTGTTATCAGCCATGCAAGCAAAGTTCTCCTTAAAAAATCATTCTTGGCCGATTGCAGCCGCGGGTGGAGCAGCTACTTTCTGTTGAGCAGGCAAGGTTTCGTGCAGGCCCTAGCCCGGTGGAGCAGATCTTCAACTTACGGATGCTGATCGAGAAATACCCACATCGGCAGCTATCCCTGTACCACGATTTCATTGATTTTCGTAAATATTTCAACCGTGTCTGGCACAAGGCCTTGTTCAGAATCACGAGGCGCTATGGCATCGAACCACAGCTGATAAGACTCATTGAGGCATTGTACAGTAATACAGAGTCTGCAGTCTTGGTGGGCCACGACTATGCAGGAGCTAGTGGAGTTGACGGAGTGTGTCAACCACTCAGAGCGGCGTTATGGAATGGAAATAAAATGAAAATAAAATCAAAAATCACGGTGATGGGCTGTTAGACTTTGACGGCTCTGTACGGATCGGCGGAGTTGTCATTACTAACTTACGTTTTGCCGAGGACATCGATCTGATAGCCACGACTATGCAGGAGCTAGTGGAGTTGACGGAGTGTGTCGACCACTCAGCGCGGCGTTATGGAATGGAAATAAAATGTAAAAAAATTCACGGTTCGCATTAGACTCGGCCAAAGGCCCAGTTTTCCGCATCCGCAGGAACGCCACCACCCTCTTGGATCAAGGTGCAGATGCAGCTCCTAAGCGGTGGGAAAATGTAAATAAAACCAAAAATCACGGTGACCCTGATCAACCCGTTTCAGCTGGTAAACCTGCAGTAAGTATGGATGGCGTTGCATTGGAGCGGGTGCAACAATTCAAGTACCTCGGACTGACCATCGCTGCAGATGGAACATCTGACGTCGAAGTCATGAAATGACTGGCGATGGCAACATCAAAGCTTCAAGAGCTGAATACATTCTGGTCTTGCCGAACTATATCCCTTAAAATGATACGCTTGGCAACTGCTATTGTTCTTGCTACTGTGCTCCATGGCTGCCAGACCTGGACCATCTCACAAGCTAGCCTAAATTGAAGTAGAGCTCATCACCCCACAAATGAGTCCGTATTGCAGGAAGTCAAGAATGCTATTGGCCCGTTCACATGCCTTGATTCAACTGTTAAATGCATCAAGTTGAAGTGGTTGTGTAGCAAGGCATAAGGATAGCTACTCCCACTATTTCTTGGATTGAATGGTACCTGGATCAAGACCCCGTGGTCACAATTGGTTCACCAACATCAAAGAATCTTAGGGAATCTTGCAATTCTCTCTCTCTCTCTCTCTCTTTTCTTTTTCTCATTACAAAAATTCTGCGCATTTTTTCTCCATCTGCGCATAAAATCTACACTGACAACCTGCTTGTTAAATCATGCACCTGCTTTCAGGCATAAAAACCCTGTTGTAGAGGTCTCAGTCCTCATTTGTTAGACTTACCTGTCTTTAAAAATGTAACTTACTCTCTCTTTTTCTCTCTCGTGCCTGGGCCTGTACTACGTGCCACGTGCTTGGCGCTTGTCGTGTAGAGCTGGAGCAGGGACGTTACACCTGGAGGCACGACAACGTACTCGGGGTCATCGTCAGGAACATGCGTGACGAGATTCGAATCTGCACTGCTGCAAACACCGTACAAACCGAAAATTCAAATGAGCTTGACTTAATCTCGTTTTGCAAGGCGGGAGAGAAGCCAGTTCGCATTCAGCCCAGACAAAAGTTGGTCACGACGGATCTCCTGTCAGCGGCCTCAGACTGGAAACTTCTTGTTGACTCAGTTAGTGCAAAGATTTCTTTCCCTAGCTGTTTTGCACTTACCACCCTAAGACCAGATACAGTTCTGTACTCTACGAGTCGTAGGATTGTATTCTGGATGGAGTTGACAGTTTGCGCTGAGGACAAACTCAGTGTCAGTAACTCGCAGGAGGACAGGCGGTATGCGGGTCTGGCCGATCAATGCCGAGCAAACGGGTGGCAGGTCGTTTCTTTTCGGTTGAGGTAGGTGTGCGTGGTTTCATCCCGGACTCTCTTCGGAGGGCTCTGAAAGCGCTTGGGTTTTCTAATCGAAAAATATAATTTATTTGTAATTTGTGCAGAAAGACGTCTCTGCGAAGCAGCTATATCATCTGGTTGCGACGTCAACAAAAACACTGGTCCGAAGATCCACTTTTCTGAGGTACTGTATGTGGGGCTCCGTTTATTGAGGGGCGTTGAAATTTATTCTCTTTATCTTATTATTTCTTTTCTATAATTTCCCCATATGAGTTCCTATCAGTTGCTGTGAACATCTTGAGTGGAGAGCACTTGCTCGAGCGTTGAACCGGGTTCTTAATCCACCTTACCCAGTTCGCAAGGCAGGGCGGGGTTGTGAGCAGGCTTTCATTTCATCTTTTCTTATTATTTCTGCTTTTCATCTCATTACAAAAATTCTGCGCGTGTAGTTTTTTTCTGTTATTTTTATACTGCTGCCTTATGACACACATGAGGCCCCTACGACCAGAATGTCATGGGTTATACATACATACTCACAGCTCTTTTAGATTTCGTAAATTCCAAAAAGCCTGGCGGTTGATGTCAATGAGTTCGTTATTTGACAGATCCCTGGAAGTTGAAACATTTTGTCCAAACAACTTGTCATGGCACGAATCAATCATTAAAAGTTACTGGCATCATGATTCATGACGGTTTCAGACATGACACAATATACTAGTACCCAAAATAGGTTTAGAGTCATACAGATGAGAAGTGAATCGGAAAACTAATCAGTGACTTCAGTAGAGGTTCTGGGCACAATCTCACTCA
This sequence comes from Sycon ciliatum, assembly GCF_964019385.1. Lineage (NCBI taxonomy): Eukaryota > Metazoa > Porifera > Calcarea > Leucosolenida > Sycettidae > Sycon > Sycon ciliatum. Next base: position 45,254,823 of record NC_088645.1, on the reverse strand, counting down.
CACTCACACTCACACTCATAGCCTAATATATGTAGGACAGTAAACATGTTATTTTCGTTGTAACTTAAATTTCGGTGATTTCGGTAGAGAAACCAGGCACCAAAATTTAAATTACACCTAAAAGGCACTAGAGTATGCACTGAATGTGAACGGAACGCTGGTCACCTAATTCTACATTACACCTGAAACCTGGCAGGTCCCTGGCACCGGAATTCTAATGCACCAAAAATTACATGTTTAACAGTATAGAACTACATATTATTATATTCTGACAATTTCTACAGGTTATGCCTTTTGCTGCAGCGCCTAAATGAAACCACTTCTCCACACGGGTACTCAAAACCCTGTCACCACCTGAAAATCGATGTCACTGCACCGACCATATGCATGGCAATATGTCAGAAATGCAGAAATACGAGCTTGGCCACCTTTCGCTCTAAGCAGAGCATTGGGTCAACTTTCTTTGCGCATTCCTCACATAATTCATCATTTGAATTTATCTATTCTAAGGTTGCAGGCAGGCACAGTGCGTTGGTCTAACTAAGACCATGATTGAGAAACGAGAGGTACCAGGTTCAAGTCCTGCTTGGAAGCGGAAGGATTTTTCCAACCGTGCCGCTAGTGGGACCCACTGTTAATTGGGAACTCGTGGCCTGGCATGAGTAAAACATGGATGTGGCAAATGGGATTTAGGCCTTTGGCCTATGGTTGGTGGATCTGATCTATCCTCCCCTACCGTTTAGGAGCCACATCTGACGCTTGATCATGGGGCGGTGGCGTCCCACGGAAGCAGAAAGGTGGTTTTTGACCAGGGAGTTGTATGACTCCTTGTTCTTGACCTGCCCGGTATGCGAACCCGTAGAATAAGTTATATTTCTATTCTAAGGTTGCATTTTGGTATCACATCAGCTCGCAAATTGATTTGTGTCTCATAATAATACAAGAAACTAAATCTCCTCCTCTCATAATAATCATCGAATATTATTATGGTTATGAAGTTACAAATGAATTCTTCATCCGTATATTTGTCCATGCACCAACGATCACAGCCAGTTACAATGATTTTAAAAGCCAATGGTGTATGTATTCAGGTTGTCCTGGCGCTATTTTGATACATGTACACAAATCAACTACAGATTAATGTGATCCCAACCATGTCAAGTACGAACTTAGAAGTTGCGATGTCGGCGGTTTTAGTCGAGACCAATTTCTGGCCAATTAGTTTAGCAAAGTATTAGTTCCTTTTATCTCGCGCAAAGCGATATGCTGGCAGTAATGTTTGCAGAGAACAGGTACTCTCCGCGTTCAGAAGACGTTAGCATCCATAATTGGGGTGCGTGACACAGCTGATGTACTGCTGGCCAGCTAGCTGCTAGTGCTAGCTGGTGCCGGTCGTTGAACTCGTGAAGAGAATCTTCACAAAAGAAATTGCATATGCAATATTTTGAACTATCTTTCCAACTAAACCAAGCTCGTTTAACGAATGCACAAACTACGACCAAGAGTATAATAGCCACCGCCTGCGGACATCACTGTGTGTCATTCAGACTGGTGACATGAGCTCATCAGTGCTGTGGCAGGTTCGATGTCGGAGATTGAGTACCATCTCGACTTTCTTGTGACTCAGCTGGCGCCTTGAACGAGTTACATGTTGCCTTTTTGTTGCTCACATCACAATCAAAAACCTCCACTTCGAGTATTTTTCCTGGGACTAGAATGGAGGGAACGACTGTCTTATTTCAGCGTGCTCCAGTCTTGCAAAAACGGGAATGCAAGGGAAAAAGAGTGTGTCCGCACCCTTTGTCTTTTTTTAGTCTCTGCAGCCAGTCGCAGATTTGTACATGTGTGGTGCATAGACCCCTGCAGGACTCGTACTGTATCAGCTGGAGCGCATTGCAGGAGTACGAAAATCCACCAATACAGAACAGACAAGTAGTATGGAGCTGTAAATAATTGGAATGCGCGGTCCCAGTGGTGTTGTTCCGTACAAACTGGATCATCGAAATCCAAATTAATACCCTTTTACTAATGGTGCTTGAGATTGATGGGCGGATACCCGGGTACCTGGGTACCCGGTACACCCCTTTGACTCCTACTGACTACACATGTAGCAAGGTGGGGAAAACGCAAAACTGAACAACCTTCGGAACAATTTTTTCGTGTGAGCTACATTTTAAACTACGTCATCCGTAGTCACGATCGTGTAAAGTCAATTCCCACTTCTCGCTACAAATCTTGATTTTGACAGTCCTTACCTTGTAGCAGTGCTCATGTAAAACCCATCCCAGCGGCCCACTTCATTCCTGATGACGAACATTTTATGACTGAAATGCTGAAATACGTTTCCGGAAAGGAATTTGTGAAAAGCAGTGCTCCTCGCAACCCACTTTTACCAATGATACTGTCTGACGGATTCTACAGGATTCGAAATGCTAATGTTGGCCAAGAACTTAATGAATAGTTACATTACGTAAAATTCAAATGACAGGACCATTCAGTGCTCTGTGCCCACACTCATATTTTGTTGATTAGAAAAAGCCTTCTGGAAACGAGTTATGAGTAACTCTCCACCACTGTACCTACAGTTGTGGCAAGTGAAATCCGACACTTGCCATAGGGGACAGCGCCTCAAATGGACATCAATGATGTAATGCACTGCACCTAATTTGTACTATAGAGCCGTATGCATCCCAAACAGGTCGAAAGGTCACAGCTTAGATACACACAGTTCACAAACATGGTACACATAAGGAGTATTGGTATCCAATTCCCATTCATTTTTGCCAGCACCTTTTGAACCTTGACTGTGATGAGTACGAATTCTGTCATCAAACAGATAAAGTTGTATGCAGCACATGTACTGTACGTACGGTATGCAGGGCTAGCCGGCTGCAGAGGCTGCAGGATGCATGGTGCAGTCCCTTATGCCAAGTGTCGGATTTCACTTGCCACAACTGTATATAACCTACCTACCTACCTGTATATGTACCCACCCACTGTACCCAGTTTGAGTTCACTTCGGGAACGGACACGATAATTTACTTTTACTTTACTTTACTGTACCTAGATACTATAACAATCAGAAAGTGCAACAACTACTTGTAGGCACAAGACTGACAGAGTACTGAGACATTCGATGTCCTGACACCTAGCTTCAACACATCTCCGTAGCGCTAACCGACCGCTAATCTGTCAGTTTTGTGTCTAGTTGTTGCACTTTCTGATTGTACATAGTATCTAGTTACAGTGGTGAAGAGTTACTCTTAACTCGTTTCCATATGTCCTTTTCCTTTCTACTTTTATTATTGGTGTCGCGAATCGCGAGAATAATCTAATCAACTCCTTATTTGCGCATCGTGCGCCTAAATCTGCTATGCGTACTGTATTGTTGTACGCTGTATTTTCTCTTCGGGGTGCTAGTGCCGAATTGGGCCAGCACCGTACTCACCTTTTTTCTGTAGTATTCATATTTGGTTACAGTGTGCTCGTAATGGTGTTGCTGCTGTTTTCCCCCGAAACAAAGAGCTCTTTCCGGTTGGTGAAATGCTGCCGAATTCATTCTTATCATCGACTTCATTACTTGAAATGATCTTACTCGTAGCCTTGACCAGAGTCAAGCTACAACAACCGAAGCTCTTGTTGTGTGTTATGGACTGACATAGATAATCGGCCAGTGATACACAACAAACTGGTGCCGAAACCCGGGACCTTTAGATAACTAGAGTTTGTTACTGAAGGAAATTCAAAATGCCACCGAAGGGCAAGAAGGCGAAGACTCGAGCAGCAAAGTGCTTACTATCTGATGACGATGAGCCCGACTTGCCACCCCCGCAGGTCTTACACGCAAGGCAAGTGACTACTATCAGCAACGAGCAGCTCTACTCCATCTACAAGACCGCCGACGCGGTGCTGGACGACGACGATGTATCCTTGCAACAGCTTAGTTTATTTATTTCTGAACTTTCCGTTGCTATTGATTCTTTTCTGGCTGCCTGTTCTACTTTTGATAACGCTTGCATGAAGTATGGCTTTCTTGATTTAAATGAGTCGGGGTTGAAAGATCGACTGCAACTGGGGCTCGTCAGTAGGGGTAAACTTAGGTGCCTAGAATCCAAACGAGACAACATGCAGCGACCTTCACAATCCACTGCTACATCATCCACTGCAACATCACGTTCTCCCTCCAGTTCTAATGTTTCAAATCCCGCAGTACCAGACAGCGCACATGGTAGTTCGTATGCATCCATCCGGCTACCGAAGCTTACCTTACCCAAATTTGATGGCAACTTTTCGAAATTCCGTGAATTTCACGAAATATTTCAAGCCTCTGTCGGTGCCAGCAAATTGTCTGATGTGGAAAAGTTTGCATATCTCCAAGAGAATGTTGAAGGCGTCGCAAAGGAGGCAATTGCTGGGTTCGACCTGACGGGTGCCAACTATCGCATTGCGATGGATGTTTTAGAGGAAAGATTTGGTGACGTTCAAATCCATATCGACAGTCACTACACAGCCATGACGCATCTACTTCCAGCAACAGACAAACCTGCTTCGTTGCGGAACTTACTTGACGAAATCGAACGGAACCTCCGCAGTCTTGAAGCACTCAAACAAGACGTAGAACACCCGTTATTTATTCCTATGATCACAGCAAAGCTCCCACAGGCTGTCATGGTGCAGCTCGAGCTTGCACGGGGCAGCGACAGCTGGACAGTCGCATCCTTACGCAAGGCCCTTGGCATCTTGGTACGTGTCAAGGAAACTAGTGAACGCCAATGTCACGACGCGAACAAAGGACATCAACGGCATTCTGCTCCGTCCAATGTCGTTTCGACTGGCGTATCCCTCTTGCAACATCATGAGAAACGCAGACCTCCGAAATGTTTTTACTGTTCAGGGGCACACTTTAGCGATGAATGCGGGCAGTACCGAGATTTAGATGCATGCAAAGCTCACTCGAAACTCAATGATCGCTGCTCCATATGTTTCAGATCAGATCATATCGCACGTGACTGCAAACAGGCGAGACCGTGCTTCCACTGTAAACTGTCTACGCATCACAGAAGCTTGTGCGGTAAGAAGTTTGGCGGTGCCTCGGTAGCGCAGTCGGAGCAGAAGCCGGAGAACTCCAACATTGAACGTCGATGCTACACCATTTCTGTCTGCAACTCAAACCTTGACATCGACTTGCGAACATGTTATCATGCAGACGGCCCTTGCTACCATCCAGGATGAGTCAGGGCAAAGCCTTCAAGCTCGCCTTTTGTTCGATACTGGTTCCAGTCGAACTTACATCAAAGAATCCACCCGAAAAGCCTTGCACATGCCGACAATTGGCACTGATGTCACAGCAATGGCCAACTTTGGTGCATCCCAACGCACCACGCAGAACCTTCCACAAGTGGAATTCAATGTCCAACTTCTCAATGGCTCTGCTCAATCCGTTCAAGCCAGCGTTGTCCCGCAGATCTGTTGTCCAATTCTGAAGACTCCGCTGGATACCCTGACACATCCGTCGCTCGAACGCCTACCTCTTGCTGAGCCCTTAACACTCACTCGCGAACATGTCGAGATTGACATTCTGGTTGGGACAGATTTCTACTATGACTTTGTGCTGACAGATAGCACCCACTTCCCAGATGGTCTGATTCTCCTAGACACCAAGTTAGGTTTTATCTGCACAGGAAAGGTTCCCCACTCCGAGATCCAACCAGACGAGTCCACAGTCATGGTCCATGACGTTCCTGACCCTCAGTGCACTCGTTCTGACTTCTTGGATAAGCCACCTAGCGAGTTGCACGGATCTCCATCTTCCTTTCTGGGGGAGGATCCTGTACGGTTGACCACACCCACTCCTGATGAGTTTGAAGAGTGTGTTGCAGAAGAGGACACTCTGATCACAGATATTCAGTCAGAATGCGCATCCTTTGGCATCGATACCACAGCTGTTGTGAACACCAGGCCACCTGTTGCCCATACTGACGAGTTCTGGGGGGGGGTGGGGGATCCTCTGACACCGGCTCATTTCTTATCCCTCCATTATCTTATGTTCCCCATTTTCTTCATACTAATGTACATGATGACACAGAATGTATTGTATCTAGCTCTAATTATAATTTGCAAGCCAGGCCAGCAGTGTCTTACCAGCCTACGAGAACGCCCACATAGTGCACCAGCCAAGAGAAGCAAGAATGTGGAACCGCGTGTGAACAGTATTGTGTTGATCAAGGAGAGCAGCATGCCAAGAGGGACATGTCGACATGGAGGCTGGGCAGAGTGGTGGATATTCATGACAGCCAAGATGGTTGGGTGAGATCAGCAACTGTGCAGCTTGCATCTCAGAAACAGGCCACGCCGCGCTGCTGCTCAGAAATGCCAGAATATGGTTCGCAGGCTGAGGGATGATGATGCACTGTGAGTTAGTTGTGTACTTTATTTTCTTTCTTTGATCGTGTAATTATTTGGCCAAGTTATTTGGTCTTCCCAGATTTGTCACTGCGTCTGTAGTTTAATTGCTCTTCCGCTAGCTTTCTTTTCTTTGTTTGCTTCTTTCGCCCGGGAGTGTCGCGAATCGCGAGAATAATCTAATCAACTCCTTATTTGCGCATCGTGCGCCTAAATCTGCTATGCGTACTGTATTGTTGTACGCTGTATTTTCTCTTCGGGGTGCTAGTGCCGAATTGGGCCAGCACCGTACTCACCTTTTTTCTGTAGTATTCATATTTGGTTACAGTGTGCTCGTAATGGTGTTGCTGCTGTTTTTCCCCGAAACAAAGAGCTCTTTCCGGTTGGTGAAATGCTGCCGAATTCATTCTTATCATCGACTTCATTACTTGAAATGATCTTACTCGTAGCCTTGACCAGAGTCAAGCTACAACAACCGAAGCTCTTGTTGTGTGTTATGGACTGACATAGATAATCGGCCAGTGATACACAACAATTGGCTCAATACCCGAGTTTCAAAAAGCAATCTACTTACAAATAGACGACATTATCGAAAATGCGATGGAACACGTCTTTTCTAACACCTTTAGCTCGACACCCGGTATAACTTCTGTAGAGACATGTATAGAGAACATCAGGTATATAAGACAAGCTTAACGGATTTTGTAATTGTATGTGATCCTGATGCCATATGCATGAACGTGTTTGTATAGTGCATACACAACACTAAGGGAGAAGATGCAAACTGGAAAAGGTGTGACAAAAATATTTTGTGAAATGGAAGAGGGAGGAAACACATGGAAACGAGATGTCAACGACTGTAACAAGATAATATTATTATTACTTCCTCCGTATACAAAAACTTCGTGACTTTTTTTTAACGGTGTTTTTGAGAAAGAACCTGCTCAACGAACGGCGCCAAAGGCTGTCATCGACAACCCACGTCCATGTCGAGGTTAGTTTGGTTGATCCCGAACAGATTCTCCACGGACGCCATGCGTGTGAGGACATTGCCGACAGAAACTCAAGAGTCAAATGAAAAAAAACTAACACTTACTTGCTCGAAACTGACACAATGACGAAGTGTAGTTCGTGGCTGGAACACGGAGTCACGCGGCACTCGCTGCCCTGAAACTGGCTAGGCTCGTAGATCTACGTCGTACTTGCGGTGCGCGGCCCCATAGATCTGCGCAGCGTGAGAACATAGATTTATTTTCGCTCACACGGCAAGATGAAACATTTCAGTCGTCGTGCAACCAGCGCAGACTCAGAATCAGAATGTCGATGGCCTGGCTTTCTTCGCCTCTCTCCAGTCAGACGTCTCCTTTGTCGCCAAGGGGAATCGCAGGAACCTCCTCAAAGCAATTGTAGAATGCTTGGGAGGATTATCCTGGCGAGAAAATGCGAAGCGTGTGGATGTGCTTGTACGACTCGTTTCACGGCATAATGGAGGTTGCGGGTTGGAACGACTGAATATAGTCGACAACGATTCGTACACAGCTCTAGAGATGAAGAGGACGTAGCCAAAGTCCAGAGTCGGACCATCACTGCAGGTGACAAGAATCTGAACGAAATGCTAGCGGAAGCAGCGACTGTTGGCGATGCGGAGTCATCGTCGTCAGGTGACAATGACATGAGCGACGAAGACTCTGAAAATACTCAATCTCATTCATCTGAGCTGCTTTTTCTTTGTATATAGCTTGTAAACAGGTTAGACAATGCCACGAGTGTTATTCCGAGTCAAACGGAACCATTCCAGAGCTGTGCGCAGCTTTCAAAAAAAAAGTCACGAAGTTTTTGTATACGGAGGAAGTATAAATAGAATTTCCGCGTCAATGTCAGCAATTTCCAAAAGGATAAATGCCCACCGATTCGCTTTTGCTGAATGGATACGGGAAGAGAGAAGCCAACAATAGACAACACGACAAGGGTCAAGGAAAACAGACCACTAGCTAGCACAAGGCACAACATGCAGCATGATGCAGAACATGCATGATGCAGAACCAAGAACAATATAATAAGCCGTCAGAAAGTGTTTGTTTGTATTTATTTTGATTCGCAGATTCAAACGGGCATAGAACCCAATAACATGAAAGCGAATATGAAAATTATAATGAGAATGAGAATTTAAAATACTTCGATATTCAGCGTATAGTCAGCGGTACATCAGAGGGAGATCAGGTACAACAGAAAGAGAACAGAAAAAACAGAGTGCTGTTAGGTACCTCCTCCCGTACGTTCTACAACCATTTCTCTGTTGTCCAGATGTCACTGTCAGGGGAGAGTGGTGGTACAGATCGTTGTTGTTGTTGTTTGTTGCCTAGCAAACCAGTGTTTTGCAAACGGTTGGCGCCTTCACCTGTTGCACACATATCCGCATGCTTGGCTGCAGCGTGGGACTCACAACTACCGGTACGGTGCGCGTCCCCAGCGCTGTCTGTTGCTACAGGCGATGCCAACGGAGTTTCCGCAGAGTGTTCTTTGCTACGGTGCAACGTACTATGCCGTACTTTGTCCCCGTGACAGCCGTTGATGGTTTGCCGCTCGTTGTTACGTGTCCAGCTCCAACTGCCCTTGACCTTGCCCTGCTGCTGCTCATCGATTTCGCAATGGCGGATGCCCTGAGGGTGGCCAATTCCTCCTTTAGTCCTTTGATTTCTGCAGATACCGTATTTTTCCGGTTGTAAGTCGACCTTTTACGACTAAACATAGAAGGAGAAAGGGTGGGGGTCGACTTACAACCGGGATTCGACCCTATAACCGGGAACTATCAGTATTCTACAAAAAATACCTGCATTGCATGCACGAGTGCACCATGTGTACACATATTTGCCAGCTTATTGACCTTTTTCAAGGATTGGGATGTTATACCTTCCAATAAGGAATGTGTACATGATTTGTTGATGTGTTAGTAGCAGGGAGTGGTTCGTAGTGCTTCGTTGGGTGAAAACTTTAAAACGCAGAATTGAGATCTCCGGAAACGGGTGTCGACCTATAACCGGGGTCGACTTACAACCGGTAAAATACGGTAGCTCTGAAATTCTGCGGCTCATCCTTGCCGCACTGTCTGCGAATTCTGTGGCTAGGGAAAATAGTGTCTGCAAAACTCCTAACAGCGAGTGCTCGATCCCTGGGAGGGAACAAAGCAGTTTCGTCTGGGCTTCACTTGAAAGCTCACCCATGACGACGTCCTGCCACCGGTGTCCTACCTAGACTATTACTACACTATACTACTACTGCTTTCTACCTAAACATACTCTACATGTACCTTCCTCCAGTCCATACTCTACATGTACCTTCCTCCAGTCCATACTCTACATGTACCTTCCTCCAGTCCATACTCTACATGTACCTTTCTCCAGTCCATACTCTACATATACCTTCCTCCAGTCCATACTCTACACGTACCTTTCTCCAGTCCATACTCTACATGTACCTTCCTCCAGTCCATACTCTACATGTACCTTTCTCCAGTTCATACTCTACATGTACCTTCCTCCAGTCCATACTCTACATGTACCTTTCTCCAGTCCATACTCTACATGTACCTTTCTCCAGTCCATACTCTACATGTACCTTCCTCCAGTCCATACTCTACATGTACCTTCCTCCAGTCCATACTCTACATGTACCTTTCTCCAGTCCATACTCTACATGTACCTTCCTCCAGTCCATACTCTACATGTACCTTCCTCCAGTCCATACTCTACATGTACCTTCCTCCAGTCCATACTCTACATGTACCTTTCTCCAGTCCATACTCTACATGTACCTTTCTCCAGTCCATACTCTACATGTACCTTCCTCCAGTCCATACTCTACATGTACCTTCCTCCAGTCCATACTCTACATGTACCTTCCTCCAGTCCATACTCTACATGTACCTTTCTCCAGTCCATACTCTACATGTACCTTCCTCCAGTCCATACTCTACATGTACCTTTCTCCAGTCCATACTCTACATGTACCTTCCTCCAGTCCATACTCTACATGTACCTTTCTCCAGTCCATACTCTACATGTACCTTCCTCCAGTCCATACTCTACATGTACCTTCCTCCAGTCCATACTCTACATGTACCTTTCTCCAGTCCATACTCTACATATACCTTCCTCCAGTCCATACTCTACATGTACCTTCCTCCAGTCCATACTCTACATGTACCTTCCTCCAGTCCATACTCTACATGTACCTTTCTCCAGTCCATACTCTACATGTACCTTTCTCCAGTCCATACTCTACATGTACCTTCCTCCAGTCCATACTCTACATGTACCTTTCTCCAGTCCATACTCTACATGTACCTTCCTCCAGTCCATACTCTACATGTACCTTCCTCCAGTCCATACTCTACATGTACCTTTCTCCAGTCCATACTCTACATGTACCTTCCTCCAGTCCATACTCTACATGTACCTTCCTCCAGTCCATACTCTACATGTACCTTCCTCCAGTCCATACTCTACATGTACCTTTCTCCAGTCCATACTCTACATGTACCTTTCTCCAGTCCATACTCTACATGTACCTTCCTCCAGTCCATACTCTACATGTACCTTCCTCCAGTCCATACTCTACATGTACCTTTCTCCAGTCCATACTCTACATGTACCTTCCTCCAGTCCATACTCTACATGTACCTTCCTTCAGTCCATACTCTACATGTACCTTTCTCCAGTCCATACTCTACATATACCTTCCTCCAGTCCATACTCTACATGTACCTTCCTCCAGTCCATACTCTACATGTACCTTCCTCCAGTCCATACTCTACATGTACCTTTCTCCAGTCCATACTCTACATGTACCTTTCTCCAGTCCATACTCTACATGTACCTTCCTCCAGTCCATACTCTACATGTACCTTTCTCCAGTCCATACTCTACATGTACCTTCCTCCAGTCCATACTCTACATGTACCTTTCTCCAGTCCATACTCTACATGTACCTTCCTCCAGTCCATACATTCTCGACTTCCAGAAAGCGTTTGATAAAGTACATCATCCTACGCTCCTGCGCCACATGAATGCATTCATGGCACCAGAGGCACACGCCTGGTTTGGGTCCTACTTGCTTGACCGAAGTCTAAATGTGAAGCTGGATGGAACTCACTCTTCTCCATATATGCTAAACTGTGGTGTTCCCCAGGGTTCGTACCTTGCCCCTCCGCTTTTTCTTTTGTACATCAATTCCCTGCCTGACATAGTAAACCACACCTCACCCTTTCTCTTTGCTGATGATGTCACTCTTCTAAATGCTCATAATGTATCCCTCTCCTTAGATGAGAACATGTCCCACCTCCAGCAGGATCTGGTCAGCTGCCAGAATTGGGCTCAGAATATCCATGGGAAATTTTCTCCAGAAAAAACTTTCATCTTTTCGAATCATGACATTCCTGACTCCTCCTCTGTTTTAATGGACGGCGTTCCTATTGCCTTTGGACGTTCTGCTAAGCATCTCGGCGTACAGCTCAGTGATGGTTTGAAGTTCCATGACCACTTCCACACCATCTTCAGGAAGTTTCAGCAACGAGTCAACCTGTTATGTTTCATGGGCAGACATTTACCATCGTCCCATATTCTCCTCTTGTATAAGTCTTATGTGCGTCCGGCAATTGAATATGCCATTCCTGTCTGGTCGTTTAGGATCACATCCGCTCAGTTAGAGTCCCTTGATGTACTCCAAGCTAAGGTTTGCCGGCGACTCCTGAAGTCTGCAAAAATAACCTTTGATATCTATGAATCAAAATCCAATTTGAATAAATTGTGTCACTTAGAATCTCTGCAATTTCGCCGTATCTTTATTTCTCTTGTGGTTTTATTTAAGTACATCAATTTTCACCCAGAATATCTCTCTCGCTTTGCGATAACCATATCACGTAGTGCCCGTAGGCCCAAAAAGCTCGTTTTTAACTCACATGGTCGCATTTTTTCATCCCTTTTCCTACAGAAAACTGGTTCTCTTTGGAATTGTCTTCCACCCCGATTGACAACTTTAGATTCCCTATCTGAATTCAAGAATCATTTACGTATTCACATTGCTAAGTATCAGTTCGACTGCACTGGTACACCTTTGATGTGCAATCATTGATTTACATGCTTGTTCTTTTTTTTTCTGTCTTACTTTCTTTCCTTGTGTTTCTTATTATTCCTTTTTAAAACCAACATTTCACACTCACTTTGCACACTTTCTCCCGCATCCATAACTATGTTACTAGTACATACACAAATAGGAGATCCCCCAGATAGGCGTTAGCCTTTGGGTAATCCTGAAATAAAGATTATTATTTATACTCTACATGTAACTTTCTCCAGTCCATACTCTACATGTACCTTCCTCCAGTCCATACTCTACATGTACCTTTCTCCAGTCCATACTCTACATGTACCTTCCTCCAGTCCATACTCTACATGTACCTTTCTCCAGTCCATACTCTACATGTACCTTCCTCCAGTCCATACTCTACATGTACCTTCCTCCAGTCCATACTCTACATGTACCTTTCTCCAGTCCATACTCTACATCTACCTTTCTCCAGTCCATACTCTACATGTACCTTCCTCCAGTCCATACTCTACATGTACCTTCCTCCAGTCCATACTCTACATGTACCTTTCTCCAGTCCATACTCTACATGTACCTTCCTCCAGTCCA
>NC_088645.1:45075528-45241528 GCF_964019385.1 Sycon ciliatum | reverse complement strand
GTGATGGTTTTGAGAGGCTGGTGATGGCTGTGAGCGAGAGTTTGCCGATCGGCGTCGTCCTCGCTATAGCGATGAAAATACTAGTTACTGCGCACCTGGCAGATATCACAACACGTCGGAGCGTCCAGGAGCAAAGGAATCTTGGGTTTTCACTGGAATCTAGTTCCTCCAGCATCGTGTAGCCCACCGTCGGTGAATGGCGGTCCAGAAAGGTCGAAACTGGTCTTCTGCAGCATCTCGCAGTCCTGCGAGGCATACTGAATACGCCTGTCATGTATTCTACAAATAAAAATCACGAAGTAGTGGACTTTACAGTGATGAGTCTATCCTGTATGCTGCAAAAGACGCAGGAAATGTGACTGGTGTCCGTACACTGGACGCCAATATCATCCCAGTCTTCTCCTGCAGGATCTGTTTGACATTGACATACCGGTATGCAGTGGGTCGACATTGGCCTGGTTTGGCAGCTATCTGCCTGGGTGGATGTCGCAGGTTTGCATTGGCGCGTCGTCCAGTCCGACATTTTCTTGTAACTGTGGAGTACCGGCAGGGTCTGAGAGGTTGCTCGTGCTGTGAACACATCTCTACTGCCTGTCTCGTCCTGGAAGTGCCGTCTCGCCGCTTCCTTGCTCTACAGTCACGCCGTTATTTCGCTTTGTTTCGTGGTGCAGCTCAAAACCTGCCCAAACAACTGTGAGCTCGCAACATGGTATGGACAAATTGCACCACTCATGCTGGTTAACTAAAACCGGGATAGTCGAGTAAGCGAGTTCACTCCCTGGGCCATGGCAAGATCTGTTCAGCGCGGGCTATTCCAACCTCCAAGTGCATAGTCACCGATCGATCCATGCGATGGTGGTTGACCTACAAAGAGCCAAGGTCTACGAGTACTACTATTGGATGCTGTCTACATGCAGTCAACAAAATCAAAGTACCTCAGTATGCCCCAGAACAGGGCATGTGCATCTATAGCATGACACAACAGGGGTTCTGGCGGCACCTGTCAAACAAGCAGTAGCGACTAGTGCCAGCTACCTATTGGAGGCTAGCCGCTACAGTCTGTCACTGGAGATAATTATTATGTTCACTGTTTAGACTGAGCACAATCAATGATGCCCAATCAATCTGCCCAATGTGTGTTCTGTTCCACCTAATTATAACGTCCCATCGCATCAACCCTACTACACGCACATGTCGTCACTCTAGCACGACTTGTGTTATTATTGTTTATTTTGATTCGCACGATAAATAGAGCACAATAAACGTTAACTTGACCGAAGGTTAAAGGCGACTGCAGATAGAGGAACACATCGAGGTACAGGCACCGGCATCAATACAGTATCAGAGAGGTACGCAGAAAAAACTCTCGTAAGCCCAAGGGGAAGTGGTTGATGAGGGATGAATGCACTCTCCACGCTCGTCTACACTGTTCGTGGAAATGCACACATACATACAATAATATACAACATAGCAATAGCATGCACAGAACCGAACAATTTCATGTTTACACATGCAAGCACAGACCTGAACATTAGTACCAAAAGCCGATACAAAATATCCCCATACACACAGACGCACACACACACAATGTCCCATGTATGCGCCCGTGGCGAGAAAAGCACGCAAATCTAAAAATGCACTGGATGTGAACCCACAGATTTTCTCTAATAGCAATGATAGCGGATCTGATTCTGAATTAAACACACACACAATACAATTATTGAATGCCCATCCGCAGATGATGGCAGGTCCTGAAAGAACAGGCAGTGTTCCAGTGATGGGGAACAGAACTTCGAGTGGCGAGTGAGGTATACACACACACGTGCGTGCGCGGGCACACACCAAAGTATGAAGAAATAGAATCGACATCGTAGTATTCATTGGTTGGGGAATGGAAAGGAAAATAAAACATTGCTGTAGGTTATTGTTGTAAGGACACTGGGAGCACAACAGAAAGGTAAGCAACTTGCTTTGAAGCAAAGAAAGTTATTATTCCACGGATCTCAGAAGGAAGGAACGTTCCAGAATGCTGCACTGGCAACAGGCGGCCTGCATGTGCGCGGCCCCTGCAGTCGGTCCAGCTGCCGGCCTTGCAGTGCTGAAAAGAATGTGCAGTACAGCATGTCACATAGTATCGCAGCCTGGACAAATAGGCGCTGGGAAGTCCTAGTTATGTGCTCACCTACACCACGATGCACCAATCTTCTGAGCTACTTTGGCAACAATTTTGTCCACTTGAGACTCCCATGGGCTGAGCCAGTTGTTGAGGGCTGCATCAAGGTGGACGGCAATGACCGCTGATGGCAAGGCAATCCATGACACACAGTCACTAGGGCATCGTCAACATGGCGCTGAGGCTGGATGAATAAAATCAACCTTTAGGCTGCCGCGGGATTGACAACGAGGCCGCTGTCTCGAAGCTAGTCAGTCAGCCTGGTCACCGCCATTGACGAACCAGTCGCCACCGCCAGCAGTGGCGGTAGGTTGTGACAAGTATGGTGCAATATTGTCAGCAAATTCAGTACTCAGGATAAGATGAGTGACAAAGGGAACGTTGTGTTTGATAATATTGAAGTGAACAGGGATGATCACAAACCCTGCGCGTACTCCACCGTGAGTTACAAGAAAATTCCGGACTGGACGACGAGCAAACACCAACCTGCTACATCCAACCAGGCAGATACTATAACGATAGCTGCCAAACCAGGTCAATGCCGACCTACTGCATAATGTCAATGTCAAACAGATCCTGCAGGAGAAGACTGGGGTGTTGGCGTCCAGTCACTGAGTGTACAGACACCAGTCACATTTCCTGCGTCTTTTGCAGAATACAGGATAGACTCATCACTGTAAAGTCCACAACTTCGTGATTTTTATTTGTAGAATACATGACGGGCGTATTCAGTGTGCCTCGCAGGACTGCGAGATGCTGCAGAAGACCAGGTTCGACCTTTCTGGACCGCCATTCACCGACGGTGGGCTACACGATGCTGGAGGAACTAGATTCCAGTGAAAACCCAAGATTCCTTTGCTCCTGGACGCTCCGACGTGTTGTGATATCTGCCAGGTGCGCAGTAACTAGTATTTTCATCGCTATAGCGAGGACGACGCCGATCGGCAAACTCTCGCTCACAGCCATCACCAGCCTCTCAAAACCATCACTTGGCATCCCCCAGAGGTATAGGAGAAAGCCAAAACAGCTCTCAACAAATAAAAGCTAAGGACGATGGAAAGGGAACATGTCAAAAAGAAGACGAACAGTATGAAGTTCAAATGGGTTTGAACACTCGTTCCACCAACTATACCACTTTCAATAAATCGTGACGCCATTTTGTTTTAACATGAATATCGCGGATTGTCAAATCGGTATACTAGTATATACTTTCCGCTTATCTGTTCGCATCCAGCGAGTGCATTGGTGATTGAGAGGAGAGTGAATAGTCACGGGGTGAGGATCCTGCGAGTGCATTAGTGATTGAGAGGGGACTGAATAGTCGCTGGGTGAGGATCCAGCGAGTGCATTAGTGACTGAGAGGAGACTGAATAGTCACGGGGTAAGGAGCTTCACCTGCCTTGATGATCTCAGGCCATCGCTGCGCTCCCTCTCGCTGCTGCTGGGAGTGCGAATACTGCAATAGCTTCAGCGATGGAAACTTTTATTTTCGACTCAAATTATGAGACTACACTCATATCGCTGCTACAACTTTCTCTAGACACGCTATAACTTTCTCTAGACACCATCACTAGTCTATATCGACGGCAGCTACAGCAAGCTATATTCCTGGTACAAGCAGCATAACTGAGTGAAAACACAATCGAAATTGCAAAACTCCTCTCTTACTAGTATCGCAGAGCGCCAAACACTCTGGACGAATATTTCACAGTCACATTTGCACGCACTTCTCTGACACGAAACACAATGCCACCCCTCACTGACATGCCTCTGTCCTCCTTCTTTGAGCGTTGCGCTTATTCTTATTAATTTTTGTGTTTCTGTTTCGGTACATTTCGTATTTCAAGGCATACCCCGAGGCTATAGGTATCCTTGAGTAAAGGACTATTCTGGAACATTCAGCATAATTGTATTTCTCTTGCTAGGCTGTTCATTACGAATCATTAGCCCTCCACTGTCTGCTATCTCAACCCTACAGCCTCCCATTATAATGGAACTCCCTTCAATTTAGACTACGTCTTTGGGAAATCCACAAAAATATAATATAATAATATAATAATAATACAATCATATTTGAGTACACCATGGTAGATCCACACACTACAGCAAAACGGGAACACGCTGAGCGCTGGTGACTGGAACAGGACCAGTTCTTCACTGACTTGTCACTTGTCACTTCTTCGGTTCCGGTGCGTACGCGGACCGTGCCCCTACTTGTAGTACATGTACAGCTGCACAGCACATCGTACAAGCAGCAGTACAATGTCATTGCATGCATGCATTGACATCGGACAAGCAGCAGTACAATGTCAATGCATGCATGCAATGGCCCGTTGATGCATGCACTAAACCCGTGTCGACCTTCGTTCGAATCGAAAACGAAGGTTTGTTTCAAAGGAAAACGAGGGTCCTTCGAACTTTCGACTACTTCGTTTCACCCCTAATAAATACAAACACACCCTCACAGTGAAACTGCTGAATTTTGCCGTGTCTGTACAGGGTTCAACATATAATGATTGCTGTTTGCACCTTCGTACACATTTCCTGCGCTTCATCTGCCGAGCTTTTGCATACCCACTCTTTCTGCGAATTTCTCCCTGTCTGTTGTATATACGAATTTATACACTCAATTTGACACGGCTATTGTATTTTTGTATATTGACATACATACGCTCTCGCTTGCTTTCGCTATGAAAGGTTCACCCCTTGTATATTGTTCTCATGATAGGTGACTGGCCCGAAACGTGATAATTTTTCGACATCACAATAAAGAGTTTTTCATCCAGCGCATGTGGCGATTGTGAATAGCAACTGGATAGAGCAGTCGTCAGTTGACAAACCCCCTTTTCTTTTAAATAATGGTAAGTATGATTATTATCGGATGTGTTAAATAGAAGAAGAAATCACATGGAAACGAGTTACGAAGCAACTATCCACGACTGTAACAAGATGATAAACAGTCAGAAAGTGTGGTAATTGGGCACAAAACTGACAGGCTACTGAGACATTCAGCGACCTAAGACCTAGCTCTAACCCATCTCCAGTATGCAAACCAACAGCCTTTAAACTTGGATGGTTCAAGGTTGGGAAACTCGTTCCCATGTGTATTCTTCTTCTATTTAATACTTTTTTTATTTTATTTATTTTTATTGAAAAACCACAAACCTTCAGACATGTGAATGTGCACATGATATACAGTGTACATACGTATGTATCGAGAAGGCAGCATGGAAACGGCAGTGGTGGTGAGGCCTGGGCAGCTCGTCCGACCGTGGGTCTCGATACTTGCTCGTCATCCGAGTTCAATTATTGGATATGCTGTCATTTCGGTCTTTTCTTTGCATTATTCTTCAGACATCAATCCGCAATGGCAGAACTAGAAGAGAAAGTGACACTCCTGCTAACTACGCGGACAAGATTTTAGTAGTAACAATAATAATGTGATGTCCACCACTTTCTGAATAAGAATAATGTGATGTCCACCACTTTCTGAATAAGAATAATGTGATGTCCACCACTTTCTGAATAAGAATAATGTGATGTCCACCACTTTCTGAATAAGAATAATGTGATGTCCACCACTTTCTGAATAAGAATAATGTGATGTCCACCACTTTCTGAATAAGAATAATGTGATGTCCACCACTTTCTGAATAAGAATAATGTGATGTCCACCACTTTCTGAATAAGAATAATGTGATGTCCACCACTTTCTGAATAAGAATAATGTGATGTCCACCACTTTCTGAATAAGAATAATGTGATGTCCACCACTTTCTGAATAAGAATTATGTGATGTCCACCACTTTCTGAATAAGAATAATTGTAGTTTCTTGGTCTTTCTCTTTTGTATAAAATAATAATAATAATAACAAAAGAAGAGCACGAGCTACGCATCACGGCAACACGGTCTGTCCAATAGTCTTACTAGTTTCGTCGTCATCCAGTAACTTTCGGCATTCTTTGTTACTGTGATGCGTAGCTCGTGCTCTTCTTTGTTGCGCTTTCCTTCCCCTCTTGGCCTTTTCCGAACCTGAGCCTTCCAAGTTGGAAGGTTGTTGGTTTCCGCCTTGGAGAAGTGTTGGAGCTAGGTGTCAGGTCGCCGAATGTCTCAGTACTCCTTGTCAGTTTTGTGCCATTTTGTCGCGTTCGCTGGCTGTATATCTGGTTACGTTGGTGGACAGTTTGTCATAACTCGTAACATTTTGTCCTTTTCCTTTCTTCATCGA
Source organism: Sycon ciliatum (assembly GCF_964019385.1). Lineage (NCBI taxonomy): Eukaryota > Metazoa > Porifera > Calcarea > Leucosolenida > Sycettidae > Sycon > Sycon ciliatum. Next base: position 45,235,126 of record NC_088645.1, on the reverse strand, counting down.
AAATAGTAATAGTGACAGCAACATGATGAGCAAATTAAGTCATATTTTTATCACCTCGACGAGGAGTAACACCAAATAATTGTATCGACAACACATTTTCTTTCTGTACGCAAAGTTCAGGATCTAACTTACGCATACAGTCAACTTCGCTTATAACGACACTCGGCGGGGCATCAGAAAAGTGCCCCTATTCGCGAAGTGTCGTTATACCCGAAGTCTCATTATATGGGCCAGTGCATGCGAAAACGTGTCTTCGGGGGAAACCGATTTCTTTCAGAATTTTGAGAAAATCGCTCGGAAAGAAGAGTTATATTTTTTTGTGGCTCCATCGCGGATCTTGTCTACATTCCTAATCGATCTCAAGACGACAAGAGAAGCGACAAGCGATCGACTTGCAGCAATCATCATGGACGTGGCGGCGCAGAAGGAGTTTGAAGTAGGACTTGAGGAAGGGCCTCTGAGTAGACACACTCGCGGCAGACACCGAGCAGCACGTCGGTTGAGCTGTGCCGCTCGCGTGATTATCGTCGGCGCGTCCGAAGAGATCGGCAAGGTTTACTATCGACGAGGAAGACGACAATTTATTTGGCGAGTCGTGAGTCGGAGCAGTCGGCAACTAGCAGCTGTACTGTTCACAGTGACTCTGACGAAGCCCCAGCTAAGCGTCCGGGAGTGAAAAACTCCTGCGTTGAGGTTGAAGGCGAGTCGAGAGCGGATGAATTAGGCGGAGATTCTGTGGACTCTGCAAGCGACGATGAGCAGGACGCGCTTCAGAGCATTGCCGCTGTGGACTCACTGATTCTCGAAGGCTGTGGCTGCGTTCGAAACTACCATTTCAGCAACTTCACGTCGAGCGCAATCCTCCATTACGACAATGAAATCCAAGGACCTCGGCATTTTTTATATTGGTGTGCTTGCTGCGCTGCACGCATGACGATCCTGTCGACTGTCGACATGTCATGTCGTGCATCAGTCGACAACTTTCACAACAGAACGGACGCGCATCACATTAGGATAAACTGTGATGGGATACATCGTGTGTGGAACCGTGTTTATTCAGCTCTATAGTATGATTGTGGTTGGCAGAACATGACTGTGTGCAAGACCAAGTGGACAAGGAAAAAAATAGCTGTCATCCTGGTGCACATGGAAATCTGGCAATGTGCCTTGAAATACATTTAGTGCAGAAGTGGGAGACAAAGTGCAGCAGTTTATTCTGAAATACAACTGAGTGCTCAGCCTCCGGCTGTCTGCTGCACCAAGAGGGAGAGGTGGGGAATCTCCCATAAACTTACCTACATCTGTCGCCTACAAGTTTGTCCTTTCGGAACATGTCGAGCGGTCTGGTGAATCGCAAACCTTGGGTTAACGTATATTTTTGTATCTGTGGACTAAGAAGTGCAAGTCCATTGAGTTCATGAAGCGAAGGATGGATGTGTGCAACAAGTGTGAGCTGCTCCAGGACGCCTATTTGTTCGTCTCGTGCATAGGATGAAAAGAATTCTGCAACGGAACCACTCCGTGACCATGTTGTCTTTGCACAAAAAGAACGCGAGTTCTTGTTAGCTCAACGTCGCAAGAACTTGCTGGACAATGTTGCCCGGTTTTGACAGGAGAACAAGGCAGCCCTCATTGAATGTCTTGGCCAATTCTAAAGGCTGATACGCAAAATTGTTGCTTCTTTCAGCGACACTGTAGATAATGCATTATACAAGGCATATTCTATGTTGGACAATGCCATAGAAATCATGGTCTCTATGTACTTTCAAATGTGATACCCAGCTTTATCTTCCACAGAGGTGTTCTCTAGACCCCTGTGATTGATTTTCAAGAAAGAAAAAAATTTCCAAAAATTTGCCCTTAGACACGGTATTGCATGCACTGGCCCATATGTGTCACAGTGGGATGGGACTTTGCTCTGGGCATGAAAATTATGTCGTTATTCGCGAATTGTTGTCATATCCGCAGTCGTTTTTAGCGAAGTTGACTGTATACAAAGCTTCTATCACAGTCAAATGCAACGCACATCTACCAGGTGACAATATTAAGAGAACATTATCATTGTACAATTCACGACAATTGTTCCTCGTCGAGGTGTTAGCAATGTGACTTTATTTGCTCACCATTTTGTTGTCACTATTATTATTTTCCTTCGAGTTTTGTGTCGTTCTGAACATGATAATTTTCCACCTTGTCACGAGTGTTGATATCACATTGTATTTACGCTATATAAGTTTGAGTCTTTCCAACTTGAGCCTTTCCCTGTATAATCCTTGATGAGAAGGGACCGAAAACGTTCGGATACTTTTGACAAGTGCCTTATTGTGACTGGATGTGTGTTTGCGTGGATTATTGGGACCCAAAACTTACCTTCGTTTTTAAAGTATTATCCGCCTGCGATCTCTTTTAAAAATAAAAATAAAAATAAAAATTTCTCAAAACGCGAAGACTCCACTGTAGCCATTGGTGAGTGAAGATGTATGGATAAATAATAATAATATTAAAATGTAGAAAAGAAAAGGACATATGGATACGAGTTAAGAGTAACTCCCCCTCACTGTAACTGGATACTATATACAGTCAGAAAGTGCAATAACTAGGCACAAAACTGACAGAGTACTCGTATCCATATGTCCTTTTCTTTTCTACATCTATTTATGGCTCAACATCCGAGTTTCAAATAAAAATAATAATGGGGTCATCAACTGCACAGTGATTGGTGTATGTACAAATTTACTTCACTTTATCGGTTGAAATATTTGTTCTGGTGAAAAGCAGTGATTTGAGTGTGAGGCAGTGTTGCTCACAACTAATTTTTTTATCTGTTGAGCTTTTAGTATTATTATCTTCTTGTATTCCACGATGGTGTGACGCCAATAAGGACGGTTGATAAGTGTGGTAGAACTGATACTAGCTAGAACCAGCTAGATGGAAACTACCCAGGGAGGCAAGAAGCAACGGGATGTATCATGAAAAACAAGCGGGGGCAAAAACGTTAGCAGGGGTGATCGAGGTAGTTAATTACACGTTCGACATGTCAGAAATCAGGGGGTGCGCGGAGCAGGAATATGTACTGCTCGAAAGAAGACTGGATGCATTAATTCGGAAAGAATTTCTACGATGCTGGTTCGTGATGTCGATAGGGAGCGAGTTGTAGAGGTGTTTATATATTCAGCAGTCTTTGAATTCACATGCGCTTTCCCACAATCAATTACATACAGCTATTGTGTGTTGAATTCATCTGTTGGTACACGGACGTACACTCCCGATTGCTTTCACTATGAAGCGGCCCGGTTCCCTTCGAGTTCACTTCGGGGACAGCCATGATGAATTACTTTTATTTGTTTTCAAATTGGTTCTAGCAATGGGTGACTGGCCCGAAACATCAGAATTTTTATATCAAAGTAGTTTCGATGTAGCGCAGATCTTGGACAACAAGTGAATACAGAGGTCGCCCATTCAGACTCCCCCCCCCCCCCCACCCCCATTCTTTCTTCAGAACTCTAGAGAAACACAAATATTAGCAAAAACCTTTGTTACAATGTAACAAAGGTTTTTGCTATCATAGGCATCTCTCTCTCAATGTCATAATTATACTTCTACCAATTGTGATAATCACCTTATCTTTCAGTGTTCAAGTTTGACCAGGTTCAAGTTTGACCATTGTACCAGCGCTAAAGTACCCTGGGTATTTTAACATAAATATTTTCTTGATTGACGCGGGAAACTTAAATCGGTTGCGCCAGAGGTCCTGCAGCACTGACAATATCTAGCAACATCGGGAAAACTACGAAAGAGAAGAAAACTCGTCTGGAAGCAAATACCGAGCATGAATTGTGAGCTCGATCGCTTTTGCCCTGATTGACTTTTTCAGTTTGAGCAATTGGGCACGGTGCCAAATTGAGTCTTGCTCCGAGTCACTTGTAGAGATGTCGTGTCCTGGGCTGGGCGAAGGAGCTCACAAGAATAGTACCACGCGGTATTAATGCCGCTATATTCTACCCTGAATGCACGATGACTTAGAAGAGCGCTGTGAATACGACAGTGGTTTCTATGTCACTACCGGGAGAGGGGTTATCAGGGTAAGCGTATGCCACAGAAATGCAACCCATTACCCGTGCAAGTAAAAACAACGCAGAGAAGACAGATGTGCTCACCAGCAGCAACGGCCAATTCATGATGATCGTGTCCACGCGTGGCTAACGGCATCCAATCCACAGAAATTCACCAAACGGTGTACAAGTTGATTCGAAGTAACAATTCACTGTTCTTGACTAGGATTTTCAATTTTTGTAGCTCACCAACTGAAAGAAAACAATGAAAGAAGAGGAATGCCGAAACCAAAGGCGTTGGACTTTGAAGCACCAATCCTGGTCTTTCGTACATGACTCATCCAGAAAAGGCACCCTAGGTGGAGAAAGCGGCGCCCTACGCGGCCACTCCCTGCAAAGATCACAAATACCGTATTGGACAAGAGCACACGTGACAGGTCTCCGCTCGTTCGGGGATCCCAATCTAGAGCCAGGCAGCCCAGGCTGCTATGTATGTATTTTATTTGAATTCGTTTGTACATGTACTGAGTCAGTACAATCGGGATGCAAGCCGACTTACAATACACGCGAATGTGAGAATGAAGTCAGATAAAGGTGTTGAGGAAGCTTCGAAGGAGGAGAAAGGTCAATGTTAGCCAGTGCGGCGTTTGACAATAAGGCTAACAAATACAGAACACCATCAAAAGCAAAGTAACAGCCAGGAAAACGCAGGAGAAAAATTACAATTGCACAAACACATGGGAGTAGCAGAGATCGAGTGATTATAGACATTAAAATTAATTGTAGCCTTATTACTGTTACAGGGTCATTCGGCCACCAACATTGGAATCTGTTTTTTTATGCGGCTATGCCGTCTCTGGCTTTAATGTTACGTGTAAGTTGTAAATTCACGTAACGAGTATGTTTGTTGGTTGTCACGAATATGCATCAACGGGAAGAAGACAGGAGAGCAAGGTCGTCGTTGTTCCTATGTTTTCAATCCGCATTCCCAATCCTCTCGCGAACTCAACTTTTGTCTCTCTTCCGCCTGTGCCTCAGAGAGCTCTCGTTGTTATGATCAAAAGTTTGCTTCATTCTAGTGGGGTATGATTTGCTGCGTAAGCTCATAAGGATGGGTTGCGCCGCAGCACCTATGTGCAAGCATCGCCACGCACAATCAGCAAAACTTAGGCAGTTGTCCAAACCGAAAGGACTGTTCGGCTAGCGCTGAGCACTGCATGCATGACGATGACAATCTGAAAATTGCAGACTTCCACTTCATTATTGCAACCTGTTGATGGCCGAAACGTCGGAAAAACTGTTTCTGTGAAATGAGTTGTGACCTTTGCAATGCCCTCGCCGGGGGAAATTGAAAGAGCATGTGTGCCCACCGCTGCACAACTAACTAATTACTTACTTGTCTTTGAATCTGAAAATGAAAACGAAAACACTTGAAATGTGTGAGATCGAAAGGCGGACTCATACGACTTTGAAACGACAACCCGTTTTGCAATGTTCGCTGAGTACGACAGACTGGGCTAGGATTGAAAGGGGATCCCCGCGAATCCTTGACGCAGTACTCGTAGTGTGACGATGCCAAATTGGCCAAAGCCATTCTACAAGGCATAGCAAATGCCGCGGTTCATGGTTCGGACCCATCATGTGTGCCTGAGTCAACGCATCTGCAATCATAATGGCCCGAATTGGGCAAGGGGTGCGAATTCACACCCAGATCACGTGACCTACATGTACATGATATGATGATTGCGCTTGCACTGTGCAAAACTCAGAGTTGCACTGCTGCAAAACTCAGAGTTGCACTGTGCAAAACTCAGAGTTGCACTGTGCAAAACTCAGACTTGCACTGTGCAAAACTCAGAGTTGCACTGCTGCAAAACTCAGAGTTGCCCTGTGCAAAACTCAGACACACACTACTGGTCACCCTGTTTGATGATCCACCAAACACCATCGGTGCAGGCCGCGTTTTTCGGAACCAGCGATTTGTTCGTCCACCAACAATTAATGTTTCTCACTTGAACACTCTGTAGAGCTGTCGCTGTAGTGACAAGGCCGTGTATACTCCAAATCTACATGTAGGATGAAGAGTAACAGTTAATACTGCTGATAAAGAAGTTTGCGCTCGTGGACAATACAACGCTGTGTGAAGTAAATTGTGGCTCCACAATCGCTCAGAATGCTAATGTGTGTCCATGGAGTACTAAAACGCCCAAAGTGGATGAAACGGACAGCAGCAGCGGCTAGAGCGTTCTCCTTCCTCGGTGAACACTGCTACAAGACACTATGCTTGATGATTCACCAAACACCAAGTCACCATCGTTGGGGGCCAATTCAGTAGTTTTCCGGCACCAGCGAGTTGTTCGTCCAGGAACTAACTTTGAGTCTTTCTTCAACACTTCGTAGAGCAGCCACGCAAGGCCTTTCCTTCACGTAAGGGTAGCGATCCTTCCTAGATGCTATCGCCATTCATTGTTACTTTTTACTACAAATTGTACAATTGTGACACTCCAGTAGTTTTTCTCCGAAAATAAAGTCAGCTGCCATTACTGAGTAAAGAGTCAGTACTCTCACAACAGTCAGTAGCAGCTCGGCCTAGCGCCTAGCTAGCTGGACTTGTAAAAATTAAAGGGGAAGTGCATCGATTTTTCGAATAGGGTGCAGAAGAAAGGCAATTTGATATCCGTTCGAATGGCATATCTCTCGCTTCCATACGATAAGCCAAACTTGCCAAATAGCCAATTGTATACTCACGTTGCCATAGCGACCAGCGGAGTGATGACGTACGAAAGGCTTAGCTCCACCACAGAGAAGGTCGATCACGGCAGGAATTGGTCATTTTCAATCGTCTTATTGTATTCACGATGCGAAAGAAGTGCTGTGTTCAATGCTAGGAAATGGTTTCCTCTAGGAGAAGATGCTTGGTACTCGCCATCTCTCCTGATACATTTTCAGCAAACTTTCAAACCTACGACATTATTTCATTCGTCAATCTCCACCACCCGTCGTCTCACCTGGCTTCAAAAGATGTTACGAGAGATAAGAGAGTAGCCAGAGAGCATCACATCCATCTTCAGGAAGTGGAAAGTGCAAACGGCATGGTCTTTGGTTGGGGGAAATGTTGAACGTCTGATTTGTCCCAACCAAGATTTCAGCATTTTGTTCGTCACTATTTTCGCTTGTCTGCTGATGTCTCCGCACTCCAGCTTTCTCCTGTCGGTGTCACGTCCCGGTACACAACCGAGAGGACTACTAACAAACTGTTCACTGCACTAACAGCATTGAACACAGCCCTTCTTTCACTTCGTGAATACAATAAACCAATTGAAAATGACCAAATTCTGCAGTGATCGACTTACTCTGTGATGGAGCTAAGCCTTTCATACGTCATCACTCCGCTGGTCGTTATGGCAACGTGAGTATACAATTGGCGATTTGGCAAGTTTGGTTTATCGTACGGAAGCGAGAGATATGCCATTCGAACCGATATCAAATTGTCTTTCTTCTGAACCCTACTCGAAAAATCGATGCACTTCCCCTTTAATTTTGCAAGTCTTCAATCATGTATTGTGTTTTGTCGGGTAGTCGGCAAAAATTAAGTGACGGTCCCTTTAGTCCTTCGCGTGCCTGGAGAGCACTATAATAAGTGGTGCTATTCAGGCACAATCTTCCTCAGCCTACTCAAGCTCAACTGATGAGGGGTGAATTCCCCGAAACACTGTGTATTGAGCAAGGAGTGGTGCTTTCTTGCAGGTTTGGCGTGTCGAAGGTTCGATGGACTTCTCGTGTGCTCTGGATGGCAGTCGTGAGTCAGTCAAGTGTCAAGTAAAGTCGGCGGAATAGCGCGAGCTCCGGTGTGGGGAGCAAACCCTTATTAATATTATTAAATATTTACTCATGATCATGATTGTAGCCGATTGTTGCCAAAACCTGGAATTTCCCGATATTATTCACTCAGGTAGCTTTGGCCAAAGGGTCAGCCGCCCGCTGAGTCCCTGTGGTGAGTGACGGAATTTCCCGTGATAAGTTTCGAATTCTTGCTTGTCTCACAAACTGGTGAAGCGATGGACGGTGTCTACCCTGCAAAAGTAGTTTGCACTGAGCGGATATAAGCTCTGTACTTTGTCCGCGCCAGGGTTTTCACTATATTTCGCTGCTGTTGGTATGCTTGTTTGTTTTGTTGTGTTGGATACGTCTTGAAAATGCTATAGAGATCATATTTCCACTTGATTGCTGTGTGGAGATGGGCATCAACCCGGGGTGGCTGACTGGGCCGTCGGCAGCGGTGAGAATACGGCTGCTTTCCGAATGCCCAGAGGTGCTTCTCAAGGGCACTGTTGAGAATGGAAGAAAAGTGCGAAAGCGTATCATTGACGTTGCTGGCACGCAGATGCCAGCTCCAGTCGATATCAGCGAGCTCTGCATTCACACTATCCCAGACGGAAGATGGCACGGATTTAAAGTCATATTCCGGCTTTGCAAGAACATTCCTGAAGTACTATTGGGGTACAGCAGCGGGATGTCCGTTTGCAGCAGGTTCCTCGCGATATACAGCACCAGTAGGCATGGAGGTTTAAGTCCGACAACGTGGGCTGGACTAACGAAGATGCCATAGCCATAGACGAGGAACAGGCCAACAGCGAAATCCGTTCGCCACTCCATCCTGCCCCAGCACTGGGTGCATGCGCCTCAATCCCCTTGCTCGCCCTTTCTATCCCACCTCTTCGTTCCCAGCACAGCATAAACTGACAGTCATGCTCCTAAACATCAGGAGTCTTCGTAACAAGATTACAGACGTCTCTCAGCTAGTCCACCAACACAATCCTGATGTCATCTGCCTGAACGAAACTTGGCTTAATAGCACAATATCTGATGGTGAAATTGCCATCAGTGGATACTGCATACTGCGCAATGATCGCCAGAACCAACTTGGTGGTGGTGTATGCTTGTATTACAAGTCCACCATACCTCTTCGTCCTCGACTAAATATCACTGTGGATGGCGGTGAAAGTTGCTGGGGAGAGATCTTGTGTACGCCAACGAGTTGTCTGGTTGGAACTATCTATCGCCCACCATCAGAACCAGTGAGTTACTGGCACCGTGTAGAATCATTGCTGCATGCAGCTGTCAATCCTGGTGTAAACACTGTTATCTGTGGAGACTTCAATGCGAACATGGAGACAGTGCACATGACGGATCCACAGCTTGAGCATCTGCGAGACCTGACCAGCAGCTATAGCCTGCATCAGGGAGTGTGCCAGGCTACCAGATTTTGCGCTCATGGATCCACAAGCACCACTGACCTTATTTTCAATACATTTGAACCCAACAATGTCGCCACAGTTCTACCGGTAGCATTCAGTGACCATGCAGCCATCATCAGCAGTTTCGCTGTCACTCCTCCATACCCCCAAATCCATTTCTCTTCAACTTACCGAAACATCAAGGCCATCAACATCGACCGTTTTCGGCACGACCTGTCAATGGCCAATTTGTGCAGTGTCACCGAGGCAAGCAATGTGTCAGAGATGTGATCGCAATGGACAAACCTATTCCATAGTGTATATGATGACCACTGCCCAGTCCAAGCCCGTAAACCAACACACCGCTGCCATGTACCCTGGCTGGATCAGCAGCTGATGTACTTACTGAGGAAGCGAAATCGACTGCATCGAACATGGCTCAAGGAAAGAACAGATCAGCGCTATGAATCATACCGACTTGCACGGAGTGAGGCTACATCCTGCGACCGTGAGAAGAAGCGGTCCCACTACTTAGCAACATTCAGCCAATGTGAAGGAAATCCTAGACGCTCTTGGCAGGTCATCAAAGAACTGACAGGAAAAGTCCGTGTGAACCCTCCACCACAGTGCTCAGCAGAGGAGACATCTGCAGTATTTGCGACTATTGTGGACGATAAAACTAGACCGCCAGTGATCCGAATCCCCTCTGGCGCTGCCCCGCGGATGAACTTGTACTCGTTTCAGCCAGTATCTATAGCCAAGGTCAGAAAGCTGCTGCAATCAGTGAATTCAACTAAAGCAACTGGAAGCGATGGTATACGAACTGTCCTTCTCCGTTTGTGTGGGGATATCCTGGCCCATCGCTGACTTTGCTGTTCAACAGATCACTGAGGGAGGGGAAATTCCCAGAATCAATGAAAGTCGCATGCATCCGCCCACTGTTCAAAGCCGGTGACCCCAGCCAACCTAAGAACTATACCAGTTTCCCTACTCCCTGTGGTCTCCAAGATCCTTGAACGGATTGTTCATGAGCAACTGTCTGATTTTCTGGAGAGCCAAGATCTGCTACCAATGGAACAATTTGGTTTTCGTAGCCACCACTCCACCTCTGATGCCCTAGTGTTAACGGTAGAGCAAATTAGACAGGCACAAGTGGCACGCCTCTACAATGGAGTCGCTTTTGTAGACATGTCGAAAGCCTTCGACAAAGTGCAGCATCAGACTCTAGTTAGTGACCTCTACGCTCTCGGCATAGGCGGCGTTGCTCTGCAGTGGATGGCCCACTACCTGACCGATCGTCAACAGTACGTCCAGATTGGCCCAAGCAAAAGTGCTGCCTACGCAAGTAGCTGTGGTGTTCCGCAAGGATCAGTGCTGGGTCCATTGCTCTTCGTTGTGTATATTCGAGATAATTATACCTCATGTGGTGAGGCAATACCCCAACACAATTTGCAGATGACATCTCATTACGAGCCAGTGCCGAGACACCGGCAATTGTTGCTCAACGACTGTCCGGTGCAGTACAACACCTGTCTGACTGGCTACGACAGCGTGGCTTAATTCTGAATGAAACGAAAACACAAATCCTACCAATTCCTCCTCACAGAGCACCATCCTTTGCCCTACGTGTGACATGCAATAGTCAAGATCTGCCGGTGGTACCATCGGCCAAGTATCTAGGCTTACATTTTGACACGTCAATTTGCTGGCAGACAATGGTTCAACGTGTTGCTACCAGGATTTCTGCTAAAACAGCTGTCTTAGTCCGCCATGCTGCATCTTTACCCCTCTCATGTCGTATCTGCTACTTCGAATGCTTTGTGCTGCCTGAGTTTCTGTATGCATCCAATGCTTATGCCCCATATCTATCTGTTCACCAGGAGCTCCGTCTGGAAAGGCCCTTCAAGCGCGCACTGCGTGCTGTATGTAAAGTGCCCCCATGGACTCCCAATGTTACGCTGCTTGAGCGTGTACATGTCTCTCCATTGCGCAATGCGCACTACCATTCAACTTAACTTTCTCTGCTTTATATGGCGTTGTCTAAATTCTTCAGGAAGTAGATTGTTTGAAACATTTTTTCGGCCTCTTTTCCTCATAATATAATCTTTATTTCAGGATTACCCAAAGGCTAACGCCTATCTGGGGGATCTCCTATTTGTGTATGTACTAGTAACATAGTTATGGATGAAAGTGCGCAATAAGAAACACAAGGAAAGAAAGTAAGACAGAAAAGAAAAGAACAAGCATGTAAATCAATGATAGCACATCAAAGGTGTACCAGTGCAGTCGAACTGATACTTAGCAATGTGAATACGTAAATGACGCTTGAATTCAGATAGGGAATCTAAAGTTGTCAATCGGGGTGGAAGACAATTCCAAAGAGAACCAGTTTTCTGTAGGAAAAGGGATGAAAAAATACGACCATGTGAGTTAAAAACGAGCTTTTTGGGCCTACGGGCACTACGTGATATGGTTATCGCAAAGCGAGAGAGATATTCTGGGTGAAAATTGATGTACTTAAATAAAACCACAAGAGAAATAAAGATACGGCGAAATTGCAGAGATTCTAAGTGAAACAATCTATTCAAATTGGATTTTGATTCATAGATATCAAAGGTTATTTTTGCAGACTTCAGGAGTCGCCGGCAAACCTTAGCCTGGAGTACATCAAGGGACTCTAACTGAGCGGATGTGATCCTAAACGACCAGACAGGAATGGCATATTCAATTGCCGGACGCACATAAGACTTATACAAGAGGAGAATATGGGACGATGGTAAATGTCTGCCCATGAAACATAACAGGTTGACTCGTTGCTGAAACTTCCTGAAGATGGTGTGGAAGTGGGCATGGAACTTCACACCATCACTGAGCTGTACGCCGAGATGCTTAGCAGAACGTCCAAAGGCAATAGGAACGCCGTCCATTAAAACAGAGGAGGAGTCAGGAATGTCATGATTCGTCACGAAGAACTCGAGGAGGCAACAGTAACCTGCTTATCGTCCCTGCCGCTGCTTCTGCACATTCTACCAAATTGGTGACACATGCTGGTGCAGTTCTCTGGAATTCCCTCCATGCGGATATCAGAGGCATCACCAAACTGGCCGCCTTCAAGTCAAGCGCTTTGCAACACATTCTTGCCTGCTTTTAGCTTCACGCCCATGTTTCTGTAGCTGTGCTGGAACTGCTCTATTTCGCCGCCACTATTTATCATTAGAGAGGTTAAGATGCACGTTATTTCTGACGTGACGCGAAAGTTCATCTCGCGTTATTTGGCTCGCACGTCGAAAAATCAACGCAAGTGACCTGCTGCTCGCGTCGAAATTTGGAGTTTTACGCCAAATTTGACGTGAAAATGCGCGTCACGTCGGAAATAACGTGCATCTTAACCTCTCTGTTAGTCATGCCCCCCCCCCCTCCTCCACCACCCTACGCAGTGGGTCCATTGTTATTAGGCGTCTGCCTGTTTTGGTTTCTCCACTATAAATAAAAGAATACTACTACTACACGTTCCAAGTTTGAAGGCTGTGAGTGCGCATCCAAGATGTGCTACAGTTGTTAGCCAGTTAGTTGTAGAACGGCTGTACCGTCGACGTCAGTCAGTGTCGTGCAATGTTATGGCATGAGCTGATTGTTTAGTAACTGGTGGTGATAGTGGACATTATAGTGTAACTTGTAGTTTCTTAGTCCTATCTACTTTTTATATAATCCTTGGCTCTCCATCCGAGTTCATTATCCAAAATTTGGTTCTATTTGTTTTATTTTACATCGCAAACCAGATGGGTATAACCCGCCAATACGTTCAAGTTTTCCATATGTGGGAACGTACCTCTACCTACAGGTACCTCTATCCGGGATATCCAAGCTACCTTTTTTTCGAACACGTTCGTATTTGGACACTGAGACGACAACATCAACCCCCTACCGGACCGGTATACCCCGACCCCGATCGATGCATCGTGCACCAACACACCGGATCCCTGTAAGGAATCCTTGCGAAGTTCAAAATACAAACGTCTTGTATCTACAGGTTGATGATGATAGGATTTGATTGATTGTTTGATCTTTATGTAAGGATTGTCCAAAGGAGGACAGTCCCACAAGAGATATTAACGACGTTTTGTAGACTGGCTGCTGTAGATCTCTCCTGGCACTGAAGAAGTAATACCGGTAGTTGGCGGAGATGGTGCAACTCGCCTGGCACATGCCCAGCTCTCAAATACTGTAGTCTCAAGCGGTGAGTTCATATAATTATTCTCTTACGTTTGTGTTCGCATGTCTAGTGATTTGTAGCAAAGGTGTTGTTTAGACGGGTATGGGTTCCTGTTGTACCCACGCGCAGCTGTCATGTGGGGGGGGGGAGGGGTGTGTGTGTGTGTGTGTGTGAGTGTGCAGTTGATTTGGTGCCTTTTGATGTGGTCTTGTGCTTGGGTGGACTGCTTGGAAATGATGCATCAAATCGCTTTCCCCTGCACGTCAAGCAGTTAGTAGGAGTCAGTATTTTGGTCGTCGTGACCGGCATACGAACATTGGTGTTGGTCCCGTGTGGCAACTAAATTAAAGACGGAACTGACATTGTCCTAGCTGTGGCTGTCCATGTTGCTGTGGTTAACGGTGTTGCTGTTGTCGGCTCTGTCAATGCTGTGTCAAATCGTTATTCTTTAACCTGGACTATGGCCTATGGCGTAAAAGATGACAGAGTGAGAGATAACAATATCATATGGAGGGCAGGACATGCTTGATTACACGAGTGTATTGTGAGAGGTGAGCAAACTAGTCGTAAGCGTGAGCGTGGCTGGTGCTTGAGCAGATTGAGTTTATCAGCAGTAACTGTTGTTGTTTGAATTCTTTATTCTCACGATGGCACCATCGCCAATAAGAGATAAATTGATGAGAAGGTGAGATTGTGGGTTAAACAGTTGGAAAGTGATTTACATCACTTTGAACTTTACAAGTATGGGAGAGGGTGAGCGCTGCAGGAGCAGATTGAGTTAATCAGCAGTGAGCAGATTTTGTTGTTGTTGTTGTTGTTGTTGACTTTCAAACCTGTATTTTCACGATGGCCAATGGATAGTAAGAGATAACAGTGTGCAACAGGACAAATAGTTAAAATGTCTAATTAATCGTACCGGGGGCATCGGAAGGTGTTCAACATTGGAACGGCCTCAAGCGGTGCAGGGTGCAGGCTGCTGGGGTCCTTCGCAGATTTAAAAATATAATTTATATCTTTAAATATAGACGGGCCTGGTTTTAATCTGGCTTTGGAAATTTTATTTTTCATTGCTATCAGGTTCGGCCTCTTTTCCTCTGTGCTGTGCTGATGAGTTCACAAAGGCCGAACCAGTTCTGTCCGCAGATTATTATTATTATTATTATTATTATTTTGCTTGTTCGCGTTGGCATCAACCTGCATAAAGCAGGTATATAGCCTTCGCTTAAGCTTCCATAAAAAAGAAAGCTCATTCTAAGCGAGAGGGCTAGAAGAAAAGATAACGATAACGATAACTGTCCGCAGATAGAGTAAAATTTAATTTCGACCCAAAAAGGCCATATCTTATTATTTCAAAAAATTCTAGATCAAACATTGGTGCGTCTTTCACCGCACCTGTCGCACTTGGTTCCGATGCCCCTGTGTACGTGGAGGGGTGGGCGCTACACGACCATACAGTGTTTGAGATGAGCAGGAGTGAGGAAAATCTGGGATTAATGTTAAAGAGAGTAGGAGAAGGGATGCTGCGAAGTAGGTTGGGTAAACGTTTGAAGTAATGATGGGTCCTATACAGATATTGTTGCAGGTGTGGCGGTGGTGGTGGTGGTCGGTGGTCGGTGTTAGAATTGTTGTTGCACTTCTAGAAATACAGTTCTGTTTGGTACCTCCTCCTGCACAACCTTTTCCAAGCTGGCCTGCATGCATCCCATACTACCTCCTACTCACCTTTTGTCTCCATTTGTCACCTTTGGTTCCGTTTGCCTGGGTAGCTACTTGCACGCCCATATTTGCCATAGCTACCCTGGCCCTTTATCTTGCCCTACACACTTCATTTCTGTCTCTCTCTTCCACAATGTAGTCGTTCTGTTCGTCGTTGTCTTAGTCTCTCTTCGTCTTCCCTAATAAATGTCCTCCCATCTAACTGTTTCCATTGTCCGTTGTGTCTTGGAGAGTAATCGTTCCCCCTATTAGTAGCCAACAGTACTGTCGGACGACGAAGAACTGGGGGTCAGTTGTTGTTGTTGTTCAAATCTTTATTCTCACGATAGCCAGTGGCCAATAAAAGATAATAGTGTAAGAAAGGAGAAAGAGTGAGGAAGAATTGGGTGGGCAGGGCCTAGGGGTTAATGACTACTTAAGTGTACGGGCAGGGGTGGTCGCCACACGAGCATACAGAGTTGCATACTTAAGTGTACGGGCAGGGGTGGTCGCTACACGAGCATACAGAGTTGTGCAACAGCAGGGATATCTGGGATTTGAAGGGAGTACGAGAATGGATTTCGCGAAGCTGGGTGGGCAGGCAATTAAAGTAATGAAGGGCCTTGTACAGGGGAGAATGGAGACAGCGGTCAGTCCGCGGAGTTGGCAAGTGCCAAGTACGAGAGCGACGTAAATTATACGAAGGTTGCACGTTGCTAGCAGTATGCAGCGAGAGTATATGTGGTGGGGCATAATTGTGGCGCAGAGAATGCGCGAAGAGTATATGTTTAACTTTAAAGCGTGAAAATAATGTTGGCCATTTGATGCGATGCAAAAGGTGGGAGTGTTCTAAGTGTGTGTAAAGGAGAAGGTGGAGACATATTCTGGCGGCTTTCCGCTGGAGTCGTTCTAGCCTGTCAAGGGAAGTGTGGGACAACGGTGTGAGAGCAGTGCTCGCATATGAGAATATAGGTAGTATGTATATCTGATAGATGTGAGATAAAGAATCACTGGTGAGTGTAGACCTTAGTCTAAAAAGAATATTGAAAGACTTGAGTGACTTTTTGACTATGTATTCAACATGCTCCGTCCAACGGAGGTCATGCTGAAAGATTATTCCGAGGTGTTTGTGTTTTTGTGCTACGGTAAGCGGACTATTCCTGAGGGTGATCTGGGGTAGCTGTTCAGGGGGGCGGCTATTGTGGTAGAACGTGAGGATGACTGTTTTCTTTGTGTTAACCAGCAGGTGCCATCTTTGAAGCCAGTCTCCAGCTGCTGTGACACTCTGTTGTAGGTTTCGGGTGCAGTCTTGAAGAGTTCTCGCTATGGAAATCAGAGCGGTGTCATCTGCAAACTGGCTACAGGTGGTGCTGGGATTCTCACATGCGTGTGGAAGGTCTATGGTGTAGACGAGGAATAGTAGCGGCCCAAGAACAGATCCCTGAGGGACGCAGGCAGGGATCTCGAGGAAAGGCGATAGGTCGCCATCCACCTGGACCCTTTGCCGACGCCCCAACAGGTACCGTCGGAACCACTCCAGGGCGTTGCCCTGGACACCATAGTGGGAGAGTTTTGCTAGAAGGCCTGCATGCCACACACGATCGAAGGCCTTGCTTAGATCGAAAAAGCAGGCATTGACGTGTTTCCCGTCGTCTCTCGCAGTGGAGAGGGTATGGACGAGACGGGCGAGCTGCTGCTCAGTGCCGTCTTTCTCGCGGAATCCGGACTGCTGGTTGGGCAGGTGGGGTGTGATGTGCTTGTAGAGGAGTTGATGTGCAATTTTTTCTTGGATTTTTGATGTAGTGCTCAAGAGAGAGATGGGTCTATAATTTGTTGGTTGGGTTGGGTCACCCGGCTTGGGTACTGGAGTAATGGTGGCATCTTTCCACTCCTGTGGGATTTCTCCGGTTTGGAACGATAGATTAAAGAGGGACGATAACGACGGTGCAAGTTCCTTAGCCGCTTCTTTGAGGAGGCGGTTTGGAATAGAGTCAAACCCGGGGCTTTTGTTGGTATCAACTCCTCGGAGGAGTTTTTCGACCTCAGCTTGGGAAGTCGAGATTTCTTGAAGGGGACTGTGGATGTCAGGGGTGGTGTTGATGGGTGGAGTTTTCTCATCCGCATTGGCCACGGACAGCTTGCTCTGTGAAATGAAGAATTCGTTGAGGGCAGCGGCTTTTTGTGCTGGTGTCGTTGCAGGAGTTGCTTGGCTGACGAGTTCGGGTATGCGTTGTTTTGTAGCTGTAGTTAGGTGCTTCATGAGGCGGTGTAGGGAAGTAGAGGAGGCTGTTGAGTTGTTTACGAAATCCGATTTAGCACGACGCAGGAGGGTGGTGACACGGTTTCTTTGGGCAGTGAACGTGTTCCAGTCGTCAGGCGAGCGTGAGTGAAGGTATATTCTGTGTTTTCTGTGCTTATCCTTGATCTCTTTCAAGAGGCCCTTTGATATCCATGGTCGTGCTGGCACGTTCTTCCTCTCCCAAGGGGGGTGAGTGCGAGTAACTTGGCAGTGTTCTTGGGCGATGCTCATGACATCGTCGCGCCAGGATCGCCAGAAGGTGTCAACTGGGTTGTTGTTGTTGTTGTTGTTGTTGTTGTTGTTGTTGTTGTTGTTTTGAATTCTTTATTCTCACGATGGCACCATCGCCAATAAGAGATACATTTATGAGAAGGTGAGATTGTGGGTTAAACAGTTGGAAAGTGATTTACATCACTTTTGTTGCTTCAAATCTTTATTCTCACGATAGCCAGTGGCCAATAAGAGATAATAGTGTAAGAAAGGAGAAAGAGTGAGGAAGAATTGGACGGGCAGGGCCTAGGGGTTAATGACTACTTAAGTGTACGGGCAGGGGTAGTCGCCACACGAGCATACAGAGTTGTGTACTTAAGTGTACGGGCAGGGGTGGTCGCTACACAAGCATACAGAGTTGTGCAACTTGTTGTTGTTGTTGTTCTTTTTTCTTTTTTTTTGGGGGGGGGGTTCTCCCGTCCTCGGGGCCTTCTAATCGGTACTCTTTGTAGTTGTACTTCTGTACTGTTTGAGCTATCCGAATTCAAATAAACACTAAACAAAGTTTCGTTCATATTCAATGGTACAGTCTTACGTATACATTTACCCAGAGTTGCACGTGAACATACATTATAGCGTAGATTCCGGTTTCCGTTCTTAGGCCACCCTTTGTTGATTCATTGTTTAACGTCCTTTTTTCGCGAAAAGGTACGCGGGAGGGCGGAAAAAAAACAAAAGCCCATTCCAAAAACTGGAAACCCCAATCAAACATTTTGACCAGTAAAGCATGTGATATAATATTATACAATATATCTGGGTCTAACGGCACTTGCAGGCATAGAACAACACTCTTTGATGGTACATTGGAGCACATGCCTGATGAATCCAACAAAACAGGTACATACATGTAGCATGGAGTTAGCATGTCATGAATTCATTACATCTGGATTTTTACTAGGACACACACCGTACGATATTTAAAAGCCAACAAAAAAAGAAAAAGAACACAAGACAAAGGCATGCCCGAGAGGCAAGATTATAAGTTTAAGGTCATGATCGGCACACTGTGAAACTACACAATCGTGTATTTACAACTTCGCATATTATTGGTACTACTACTTTCTTACTTAGAAGTTGCGACTTCGGCGGTAATGTCATGAAGTTGGTTGCTCCAACGAGGAGCACACTTGTGCTCCAGATGGCAGTCGTGAGTCAGTCAAGTGTCAAGTTCGGCAAGAAGCGTGTGCTCCTCGTTGGAGCAACCAACTTTACTACTTTCTTGTTTGTTTTTCCGGTCGGAGGCAAAAAGGTACGCGGGCGCGGATGTTAAACAACGAAAAAAGAAAGGGTGGCCTTATCTGCAAAATATCTACCGTACACCGTTCATAAAAATCGTTGAAATTCTAGCCTGGCCGTTCTTCAGCGCGATACAGTACTGTAAGGTGGACTTCATCTGCTCTATGTCATCTTATTTCATGGGTCTGGTTTACTTATTCTATTTCATTCCCTACCACCACCACCCCCCCCCCCCCCCCCACCCCACACACACACATCCCCCACACACACACACCCACACACCCCTCGATGACTGTATTATGCTCTCATGATCAGAATAATATGTTGCCTCCGTTGCTGTCACTGTGTGTGCGCGTGCGCGCGCGCGCGTGTATGTGTGTGTATGTGTGCGTGTGCGTGTGTGTTTGAGAGTGTGTGTGTGTGTGTGTGTTTGAGAGTGTGTGTGTGTATATACCCTTCTATTTGAAATATACATACCTGTTGATCATGGACTGTTTCTGACTAGATTTGCTCTTGCGTAATCAATGGTGCTAGTGAAGCGTACATGTGTATCAGATCCACTCTGATTTAGCCACATACACTAGTAGCAAGTATTACCTTCATTGGGGGCAGGGGTAACTGCACCTGGATCCCAGGACGGATACCCTGATGCCGTCAATCCTTTTTTGCACCTTGTCTTCACCCACTCACTGAGGTGTGGTGAACCCATAAGTGGGATCATTTTCAAGTCCACCGAGAGTTTTGGGGATTCCAGGGGGTGTCGGCCGTTGGGCGGTTCAATAGATAATTGAGCCATATTTCCAAGATTCCTTTTGAGTCTCTCTCCCCTCTCCCGGGGAGACCCATGTGACCAGTTTTGGCAGTGAGCAACAAGTACAAGTTTGTGTGTGCGTGTGTGTATGTGTGCGTGTGTGGTTGGGTGCGCGTATGTGTGTGTGTGTGTGTGTGTGTGTGTGTGTGTGTGTGTGTGTGTGTGCGTGTGTGTGTGTGCGAGCGTGCATGGGTGTTTGTGCATACTAACCCCTGTATAATTATGTGTGTTTGTCCATGAATAGATATTTGCCAGACATTCATATGACTCCTTCTTTTGAGCGCACCTTGGACTTCTTAAAGGCTATTTCCAATTTCTAGAAATGTCATAAAATGGTTCAGCAGGTATGTAGATCTTTAAAGCTGATTACAGTTTTCTAATATCACCCAGCTGTTGATGTTCGGAGTACTATGGAATTTGGGTGTGTGTTTATTTGTGTGTGCGTGTGTGCATGCATGTGTGTATGTATGTTTTCTGCACCTTGTCCTCACCCACGTATGGTTTTGTGAGCCCATAAATGGGATCATTTCAAGTCCACCCAAGATTTCGAGATTTCAGGGGGTGTCGGCCGTCAGGTTGTTTCCATAGCCAATTGAGTCATCTTTCCAAGATTCCTTTTGAGCCTCTCTCCTCTCTCCCGGGGAGACGCACACGACTAGTTTTGGCAGTGAGCAAGTACAAGTACAAGTATGTGTGTGCACATGGGTGTATGCGTGTGTATGTGTGTGTATGTGTGTGTGTGTGTGTGTGTGTGTGTGTGTGTGTGTGTGTGTGTGTGTGTGTGTGTGTGTGCACATGGGTGTATGCGTGTGTATGTGTGCACACTAGTAGCAAGTATTACCTTCACTGGGGGCAGGGGTACCTGGAGTTGGATCCCGGGACGGATACCCTGATGCCGTCAATCCTTTTTCTGCACCTTGTCCTCACCCACTTACTGAGGTGTGGTGAGCCCATAAGTGGGATCATTTCAAGTCCACCCTAGTTGGGAGATTTCAGGGGGTGTCGGCCGTTGGGTGGTTCAATGGCCAATTGAGTCATCTTTCCAAGATTCCTTTTGGATCTCTCTCCCCTCTCCCGGGGAGACCCACGTGACCAGTCCTGGCAGTGAGCAAGTACAAGTACAATGTACAACTACAAGTAGCTGTGTGTATGTGTGTGCACATGGGTGTATGCGTTTGTATGTGTGTATATGTGTGTATGTGTGTGCACATGGGTGTATGCGTTTGTATGTGTGTATATGTGTGTGCACATGGGTGTATACGTGAGTAAGAAACACACCAAAAGTCAGGTGATACCTTGGAAATTGATACTCCGAAATTATTATTATTAATTATTTATAAAAGTAGAAAGGAAAAGGACATATGGAAACGAGTTAAAGAGTAACTCTCCACCACTTTAACTAGATACTATATACAGTCAGAAAGTGCAACAGCTAGGCACAAAACGGACAGAGTACTGAGACATTCGACGTCCTAACACCTAGACACCTAGCTGATAGTATCTAGTTAAAGTGGTGGAGAGTTACTCTTAACTCGTTTCCATGTGTCCTTTTCCTTTCTACTATTATTATTTATTAAATTTTTAATTCCCGTAACTATGCAGAAGACGTTACTTCATTAAAATCTGGCGCTAGCCAGGGTCCACACAGCTTTGATTTGGTGTTTGTGTGTTTGTTTGTTTGTGTCACGCCTGGCGCTATCCGTATCTGACAGCAAAAAAGCATAGGATGTTATAAATTTTTCAATTCTCCTATTTTTTCAGGCATATCCTGGGATTCGAACCCGCACTATCGCCCTACATGCATTCCCCCATACACTTCGCATTCATACCCATTCTTCCAAGTTGCTTCACGTTATTATCTTGCATTTGAAAGCCCTATTTGAATATTGCGGGCAGCTGTATGTGGCCAGCTGTGTTTGATGGTACGGTACGGTATGGGAGACGGTGTCGTATTACCCTCGATCTTACCTGTCCCGTACCTATCCCCTACTGTACCGTGCCATCAAAGACGGCTGGCCACAATGCATATTCAAATAGGGCTTTCAAATGCAAGATCACAATGTGAAACAACTTGGAAGAATTAGTATGTATGCGAAGTGTATCGGGGGATGCATGCAGGTAGTGCGGGTTCGAATCCTAGGTTATGTCTTAAAAAAAGGATTTTTTTAATGAATTTATAACATCCCTATGCTTTTTTTGTCTAGGTCATCAAGGCAAAAAAGCATAGCGTAGGGCCCTGAGCTTCCAAGCTCTCTCGTAGGGCATATTAAATAAATGTAATAAGTCACTAATAGCTGCAGGAAGGCGACTGCCCTTTTCTGGAAACCGTGATGTAGGACAGCTCAAGTTAAAATAGAGTAACTCGACCCGAACTTTCAACTCGAACTTTCCTATTATGGTCACTTCGCTGCATACGTTACTTCAAAAAAAGAAATAATTGAACTCACCAAATTTTCGTGCATGGTCCATCCTCACGTGGAAGTGAGGATCCCCATTTTGGTGAGTTCAATTATTTATTTATTTTGAAGTCACGTACATGTATGCAGCGAAGTGGCCATATTTGGAAAGATCGAGTTGAAGTATCGTAAGGGGCTATCCGGGGTTACCAATAATTGTTTTTTACAAAACGAAAAGTAGAAAGGAAAAAAAGACATGAACACGAGTTAAGAGTAACTCTCCACCACTGTAACTAGATACTGAGTCAGAAAGTGCAACAAGTCACAAAACTGACAGAGTACTGAGACATTCGGAGTCCTGACACCTAGCTCCAACACATCTCCGTAGCGCTAACCCACAGCCTTCCAACTTGGAAGGTCCTTTTTCCTTTCTAAATTTAGTATTGGCTCAAAACCCGAGTTTCAAATTGCACACCTGATGAGCCGTCACGAACCATACTTGGAAACGTACGTCGTGTGAAACAACTTGTTTTGTAGTCAACTAGTCCATCACAGTGTCACGCATGAGGACTACTGTAGGAGTTTGGCGTTCAGCTTGTACAATTCGTTTTCGCAAAGCTTCTCCCTTCTGTACTTATCTTTGATATTTCTGAGACACCCAAGTTGGGTGGTGTGCTGCTTTGCTGCTTCGCATTGTAGTTAGACCGCTTTGTCAAGTATGCTACTGGTCTCATCATTGTCCAGTAACAATCAACATTCTTTGTTCCGTTGGGACGGTAGCTTGTGCCCATTTTCGTTGCGCTTACCTTCCCCTCTTTGGTCCCGCCATAACCTTGAACCTTACGATTTGGAAGGCTGTCGGTTAGCGCTAAGGAGATGTGTTGAAGCTAGGTGTCAGGACGTTGAATGTCTCAGACCTCTGTGAGTTTTGTGCCTAGTTGTTGCACTTTCTGACTGTATATAGTATATAGTTGCAGTGGTGGAGAGTTACTCTTAACTCGTTTTCATATGTCCTTTTGCTTTCTACATTTAGTATTGGCTCAATACCCGAGAGAAAATATTAATGTCCATTTTCGACACCCAGAAGTAACTGGGCATTCTCCATCTGCATTCAATAATTATTATTATTTTCAAAAAGAAACTCCATCAAACCCACCCTACCCTAACGGAAATGTTTCTTTTTTCGAAAATAGTATTGGCAACCTTGGACGCCCCCTAATAGTATTATGTATGAGTGCTGCAATGGATCTTAGAAAAATTTAAAGGGGAAGTGCATCGACTTGAAGTAGGGTTCAAATGAAAGTCAATAATATTATTATACTACAGTATATTTATTCGAATGGCAGATCTCTCGCTTGCGTACTGTAAGATTAACTTGACAAATCGGCAATTGTATGATCTGCATTGCCATAACGACAAACGCCGTGATGTCGTACGTTCCGCTTAGCTCCGTAAGAGAAAGGATCAATCACTGCAGAATTTTGTAATTTTGTAATACCGGTAGCCTTATTGTAAGGCCACAATGTGAAAGAAGTGCTGTACTCAATGCTGTGCTCAATGCTGTGCTCAATGCTGTGCTCAATGCTGTGCTCAATGCTGTGCTCAATGCTGTGCTCAATGCTGTGCTCAATGCTGTGCTCAATGCTGTGCTCAATGCTGTGCTCAATGCTGTGCTCAATGCTGTGCTCAATGCTGTGCTCAATGCTGTGCTCAATGCTGTGCTCAATGCTGTGCTCAATGCTGTGCTCAATGCTGTGCTCAATGCTGTGCTCAATGCTGTGCTCAATGCTGTGCTCAATGCTGTGCTCAATGCTGTGCTCAATGCTGTACTCAATGCTGTGCTCAATGCTGTACTCAATGCTGTGCTCAATGCTGTACTCAATGCTGTGCTCAATGCTGTGCTCAATGCTGTGCTCAATGCTGTGCTCAATGCTGTGCTCAATGCTGTGCTCAATGCTGTGCTCAATGCTGTGCTCAATGCTGTGCTCAATGCTGTGCTCAATGCTGTGCTCAATGCTGTGCTCAATGCTGTGCTCAATGCTGTGCTCAATGCTGTGCTCAATGCTGTGCTCAATGCTGTGCTCAATGCTGTGCTCAATGCTGTACTCAATGCTGTACTCAATGCTGTACTCAATGCTGTTAGTGCCATGAACGGTTTAGTACAGTTCATTCATAGAAAGACGGGCCCTGGCTCTAGCGAGCTCCCTTATTTGGCATTTATTTCATTTTATCGTACACAATGTAGTGCTGTGGCATTTGAAATTTTGGAAAAGGGTCCAAAAAGGGTACCTGGACTGGGGTTCAAACTTCAAACCGCACAATGTACTGCTGCAGGCATGGTCAAAGTGGACCTTCTGACTCGACTCTGACTTCCCCATGGCCCACCTTTTGAGTTCGTGACTTTCGAAGTTTCGCTTTATGAGAGCCAGGTGGGCTTTAGTAGTATTTCAAGTAGTATCTGAGTTGAAGGAGAGAACAAGTGTGCTGGAGAAACGCTGCGAAGCCCTCAGGCCTGATGTGTACTAGCTACTGTTGAAGTCTCACTTGTTCCGATATGAACATTTCATCAGCCCTGACTCTGAGCAGCTGTATCTAGACTTGGATCTAGGCCAGAGACATACCATTGTAAACCTTACTGAAGCCATATGTATCCGATGCCTGGCTCTAGTGAGAAAGCAGTTTGCCGCAGGCTCGCAAACTATGATTGAATCAGGGAGTGATGGAAAGTCACATTATACCTCTTCATGATTAGCTGGTAATGACGACGATGCGGCTCCGGCTGGGTCTCATGGGAAAGTAACTTGCATACCTGCTTAGTTGCAACGAGGCAACGGTACCCCATGTACTGAAGACATGATTGAACTGCATTTTATCTCCTCCTGGGAGAATGTGGAACAAATAATGCCAGAGTGTGTCTGATACACATCACAGTCTGCTGAGGATGTTCATTATTGTGGACGTAACAGAACTGCGCTGTGAGGTACCTTGTGCGTTGGACCTACAGTTGAGCCACTACTCTTCTTACAAATTCCATACAACGGTGAAAGGATTTGTTGGAGCATCATCAAACAGTGCATTCGCCTTCATCATACACTGGCTCCGTTGCCTACAGTAATTCACATCTTGACGGGGCGCGCTGGGACGATACGGAAGGAGTGGCGGGAACCATTGGAGTGCTCATGATGCTGGTTAGCGGAGACGGATGTGAGTGTCAGGAACAGGAACGCAACCGCACTACTGTACAGATCAGGAAGCGATGGAAGAGTTGAATATGTTCAGCCTTCCATGCCGTGTACAGGGACACAAGCGTAAAAATGGCTACATTTCGAATGTGAACTGGCGATGGCATTGTGTGGCGACGAACACAACTGAAACTGTTCATATTTCAGCATTTCGAACATTATGCTTCCCATGATAACTCACCGAATGGCTCACATGACGGAGTTGGACATTACCAGGCTAGGATTATCATTTGCTGTATTTATGGATAGTCCTTGAGTTTTCAGATGAAGTGCTTTATCTTTTACCTGTCGTTCCTTTAGTGTGGCACAATGTCCATGGCTGCTTTCTTGTCTTCATAACAGACTGGTATAATCAGCATGATTCTGCTTTATTAGAGAAGAAATAAAAATTTCCTTTCGGAAAGGAAGCCCAGAAACGTCAACCCCCATGGGCTGTGCTTTATGACTCTCGTCCATCGACGTTAACCGTCGCAATAACTGCTGCATGTATGTTGTGCTGTGCGAACCGTACAAGATTTTACAGCTCACCCACGCCTTCCCAACAGGCTCCTATATCCCGTACCGATAGCGTTACATTGAATATGAACTAGGCTAGCACAGTTATCCTTCGTTCTTTTGATGGCGGCGGGTAGCATGGAACTTGACGGGTTCTTGGGATCCTCGTGCAACACTTGCTGTTCCCGGATGCCATATTATTGGGTGCATCGAGGTTGCGTCTATGCTCACTGTTGTTTAGTAAGACAATCTTTTTATAACTATTTCACCGAAGAATATGGCAAGAGTATTTTGGGTTGGTTTGGACGCCTGGCTTCTCTTCACATAATATACACTCATGTACTTCCACTAACCCTACAAGTGCACATGACTCATGAGCTTCTGAAGACAGTGACGGTACTGATCATGTACATGTAGTGATGTACATCATGTACATGCCGTGCACCGTTCATTCATGCTGACAAAAAAAGTACACTACAAGTACAAGACGGTGTAGGGTGCCCACAGTGTAGCCTGGGTGCACAGGGTGCACTTGCCCCGTCTCACTCGCGGATCGGATCTTTGTGCAAGTCATCTATTACACCGTCTCAGTGTTGTGGGTGTGTTCACAGGGCGCAAGCCAGTCAAGTGTCAGTCAGTTCGGCAGAAAGCGCCAGCTTCACCAACAACACGTCGTTTGCTGGTTTGGTGCAGCCGCCTTCTTTGTCTTGTACCAGCTTGACCATCAGAACAATGAAAGAGCTGGGAGTGGAAGATAGGTACTAGGTTGGGATTTGAACCCACAACTTCATGGTCAGCAGCGAGCATTCATACCCGCAAGGCCAAAAACGAAAGGATAAATAGTGGGTTTGTGATAATAAACGAATATTCCGAATATTCGAATGTTCGTTCGATAAGCTCAACCGGAAGAATATTCGTTACGACGATCGAATATGAATACTGCATGCATGCCAAATTTGCCAAATTCTCGCCATTGTCCTCTCTCTCATCAGCATCGCAAAATTCTTTGTTGCCACCTGTTCCTCTGCTAGAGATCGTCCGCACCTGCACGCTCGCTATGCCACATGGGTGAAGCCTCTCCCAGCTGCTCGATCCTGGGGCATCATGGGGAGCTCGTTCAGGTGGTAGATCTACTGAGTGACAAGGCCTGGCAAATTCCTACAAAGGTGCCACAAAAGTACACAGGTTCAGTCAAGAGATGCAAGGGTTCATGGGTGCAACATATGGTGGTCACGAGTACTCGAATGTTGCAAATGGTGCAAGGGTGCAAAAACCTAACGTACAAAAATGGTGTACAGCAAAGCAATTATGGAATGACCAAAGAACAATTTATCTCAGGGTTTGATCCTTGCCCCATGTCTGTGACTGGGAACATCTCAGGGTTTGATGAACTTTGATCCCTGCCCCTTTTCTGTGACTGGGAACATATATGGGTTTATACTATGGTGCGGTACGGTGGGCCTGTTTTCAGCTGCTGTTACTGCTGGTACCGCTGCTTTTACTGCTGGTGCTGCTGCTGTTAGTGCTGCCGCTGCTGGTGCTGCTGGTGCTGCTGCTGTTACTGTTGCTGCTGCTGTTAATGCTGGTGCTGCTGTTACTGCTGGTGCTGCTGTTGTTAATGCTGTTTTTTTCTTTTTTACTAGAGTAACGTAAACCCATCATGTGTGAGCCATAAATAAGGGGAGTGGTGGCATGGGTTAATGGGATTTACTAGTTTTACTCAAAGCCCCACGCTTTAATGAATAATAGCAAGAAGGTACAAGAGAGGAGCTAGAGAGAAAAGGGAAAACAAGGAGGCGTCCAGGTAGAAAAGGAAAAGTCACTTGAAAGATTAGAACATTGAAAGGATCAGTCACGCAATACGGTTAAAGGGGAAGTATACCCTAAAATTAATTTTTCACCAGTTGTGGTCTTCGGGGTGCTGAGTCGAATGGTCTTGGTCCGAGGAAGCTGAGACGCTCCCTTCCTCCTTTATTCCCAATTGAACTCCCGCACTTCCACCGAAACTGGGTGACTGCGCCCTACTAGATAGGGATTTGTATGGAAAAAGTCACTAAAAACGCCATTTCGTTCTTATAAAAGGGCGGATGACCGCGATTGGTCCATATGTTGTAGTCAGCCTGTTTGGGCCTGTTTATATCACTCGAGTTTAACCTTTGAACCAGGGAGTCGTAAAAGCCTGTTTCGACTCGCTGCTTTGAACCATTGAGTTGAATCTTGATGTGAAAATTGTACTCTGCAGGCACGGTGACCAGGCGACTGGTGTACGCATGAGCACGTGACCGCTCACTCAACCGTGTTCGATTGGGAATAAGGGCCGAACGCTGCATCGCAGCCTTTTCGGACCAAAACCAGTCGACTCAGCGGCCACAAGACTACAACATATGGACCGATCGCGGTCATCCGTGCTTTTATAAGAACGAAACGGCGTTTTTAGTGACTTTTTCCATACAAATCCCTATCTAGTAGGGCGCAGTCACCCAGTTTCGGTGGAAGTGCGCGAGTTCGATTGGGAATAAAGGAGGAAGGGAGCGTCTCAGCGTCCTCGGAACAAGACCATTCGACTCAGCACCACGAAGACTACAACTGGTGAAAATTTGATTTTAGTGTACATTTCCCCTTCAACTCCCATCGTGGATCAACTAATTATTCATCCCTACGCAAGAAGTAGGTTATTATTATTAAGAAGGAAAAACAGTTTCGTAATAAGTATTCGCATGCAACGACGCAAATCCACACAATTCAGTAGACACTTCTTTTCTATCAAACGTTTTCTTTCTTTTCTCTTCAGGATAGTACAGGGAATGTTGGAAATTTGGAAAAACACATAACTATATAGAAAAATAGAGAAAAAGTCAACACTTCAACATAGGCGATAAAATGACTAAAGTGTGAAAAAAAAACTCGAAAACAAAAGCAGCAAGTTGTAGACAAACACGTTGAACACATCAAGAAGCACTTGTCACACTTTCACGAGGTGTGACACCAAACAACTGCAACGATAACACATTCTCCTTCTGTACACATAGTTCTGGATCTAGTTTACGAATATACAGAGCTTCTAACACAGCAAGATGTAACTTAGACCTTCCACGAGTTAAAACCGAAAAGACATCATCACTATACAACTCACGACAATTAGCACTTCCCGACAAATGACGCTTGATGGACGATGTCCGATCATTTAGCTCTGTCACCTTCGACGTTTGCCGTTGTTCTCTTCCGTTGGGCTTGTTGACACCTCCAACGTCCTTTGAATTCATGGTCGTTTTCGTTTGACTCCTCGGTCTTCCTCGTTTCCTCTTGTTGATCGTTGTTGTCACTTCCAGTACCGACGTATTCAAATCTCCAGTACTTCGTCTCTTCACCTTGCTTCTGGTAACTCTTCCGGTGTCCGTGAGCTCCGGTGTCACATTGGGCGGTTTTCGGGATGGTCTTCCTCGCTTCCTCACGCTAGTCTGAGATGGGCCAAGCTCCCCGCCCGTCGAGGCGGAGGCGCGCATGCGCACATCTACACTGGACGCAGACAAAGGCGTTCCAGTATCGGACTGCACAGCACATTTTGGAGGACGGCCACGACGAGGACGAGTACCACGAGCGTCAACAGGGACAAGACCTAACGGCACATGTTGACGGATGCGTGCGCCCAGGTGTTGAAGGGTTCTACCTACGTACCGATCTTCACATTCTCGGCACTGAAAAAAATAGATAAGGTTGCTTCTACTAAGGGTAGGTAGAACGTCCTTCTTCACACTGAACGCACGCGTCGTTCCAAATACTAAATACAATTTCACGCACGGGTAAGACGAACAGACAATGTTGCGCACCTCCTTCTCGACGCGCGCAGAACCAGCACCCACCCAGGGTAAGCGGAGTACCACGGGGCACCTGTCCGGTCCAAATGGTTTCGGATCCTGCGTGATTGGTTTGTTATTAATAAGTTTTGTTAGTAGTGACGAGGGGTATCCATTGTTTGTCAAAATTGATGTGAGCCGCCTAAGTTCTCCTTGAAGAAGGTGAGGAGAGCAGAATCGATGGGCATGATAGACTAGTGCTTTGACAAGGTGAACTTTGGATTTAGTTGGTGTGTAGCTTCCCCATGGAATATACAAGCCAGTAAAGGTGGGTTTTCTGTAAACCGTCATGTCTAAACTCTTGGTGTCGTTGTTGCGGGTAATATTGACATCTAAGAAGGATATCACACCATCCCGTTCACCTTCTGCAGTGAATTTTAATGCAGGATGTAGTCCGTTCAGGGTTGTTAAAAAGTTCTCGCAGGTTTCTTGGTCCTCGTCGTGACAAAAAACATCATCTACAAAACGGTAGTACACCGAAGGCCATAGCGATGGGGGAATGGATGACTCGCAAAATCCAACGAATATGTTTGCTAATACCGGACCAAGTGGAGATCCCATCGCAACTCCATCCAACTGTTTATACATGACATTGTCAAAGGAAAACTCAACACCAGAAGTGACCATTAACATGAGTTTGACAAATTCGCTCTCATTCAAATCAGGTGGAGTCACGGACTTGTTATGGTACAACGCTGCAGCACAAATATCGATGGTTTCACGCAATGAAACATTGGTGAACAAACTGACGACATCGTACGAGCACATGTAACCACACGACTCAAACTTCGATTTCCTGATCTTATCCACGAACTCGAATGTGTCCTTGACGCAATGCCTATTGTAAAGGGTGAGCACAGTCTGTAGCATTGCGCACAACCACTTGGATATCTTATATTGTGGCGAACCGGACATGCTTAGTATCGGTCGTAACGGGATATTCTTTTTGTGAATTTTCGGCAGGCCATACATCCGTGGCCGAGTGGAACCCGTTGGTGCTAGCCGGTCATGTTCATATTGAGTAATCTGATGAGATTTAGATAGAAAAAGTAGGTATTTACTTAATTTCGTATCTATGTTTGCAGTGTGATCATAACCATCGCACGGGCCGAGTCTACAGAACTTAGTGGTGTCATTGAGTATGACCATCATCTTCGCTCTATACTCCACTGCCGACATGATCACCGTTGCTCGACCCTTGTCAGGGCGAGATATCACGATTTCAGGGTTCTTCCTAAGTTCCTTGAGAACTTTTATATGTTCCCGCGTCAGTGAAAAGGATCGTGTATCTGGCGGAGACTGGGCAAATCGGAACGCCTCGGCAGCCAAGGAAACTCGGCAGGTTGCCACCGCCACGTCCGATTTCGCGGGAACAGCGGTCAGCTGTTGTTGAAGAAGTTCAAATTCAGCCAAAATATCAGTCTGGTTGAATTTGGGAGGGATACCGAAATCCATTCCACCACATAGAACATCTTTCTGTAGTTGACTGAGCGTGATACCGGCAAGATTAATGATTGTGTCGTAGTTGTCGCTGCAGGCTCCAAACCTATCTCTTCTCAACGCTGAAACTAGGTTAGTTCGCTTCGTGTCATGTTTGGATCGTTGCTTGCGATCACATTGGGAGAGTAGCCAAGAAAATCTGATAAAGTCAAAGATATTGAGAAGTCGGCGAATATTTTGATACGAGGAAACAAACTTTGATCGTACATTCTGCAGGTGACCCTTAGCCTTGTTTAGGTCATCTCCGAGGAGGACCTTTTCAATTGATATAGAGTCATATAGCTTCAATTTCTGGACCCGTTTCTGAAGGTACTTCGGTGCCACCGAATAATGGAGACACTCACGGAGTAGTCTTACATGGAAAATCGCAGTGTTTAGTCGTCCCCTAAGTGAAATGACTTCGTTAAGAAAAGCAATATAGCCACTGGGGAGACGTAGCTTAAAGTAGTTGAAACAATGCCGTGACGACAGAAAACACAGCAGAGCGGTATTGGTGGTGGTATGCATATATGGGGGACAAGGTCAACCCCACGAATCTCACTCCGTGAAGCCCACGGAGGAGACCCCAGAGCCATAGGTGTGGACCCTCTGCTTATGGTTACAGGGGGCGGTATACCAACAGCCGTTGTGACTGCATGTGTGATACTAATAGAGCTTCAGCAAGAGATGTGGCACTGTGGCATGCATGTGTTTTGTAGAGTGTCTGCTAAGGATTCGGCAAGAGCCCCAAGTAACGCTTCAGAGTGTCTGCTAAGGACACGGCAACGGCCAAAAGTTTGTTGGCCGAAAGTTTGTTGCAGAGCGTCAGGTAAGGATTCGGCAACGGTCGAAGGTTTGTTGCAGAGCGTCTCTATTTTTTCTCTATTTTTCTATATAGTTATGTGTTTTTTCCAAATTTCCAACATTCCCTGTACTATCCTGAAGAGAAGGGAAAGAAAACGTTTTATAGAAATGAAGTGTCTACTGAATTGTGTGGATTTGCGTCGTTGCATGCGAATACTTATTACGAAACTGTTTTCCCACCGCCTCCAAACTACTGTAAGAAGGAAAAAATAATATTTTACCAAGCATGCCTGCAAACGACACAGACTGTGACACACTATTATGTTAATGCTGCTGCTGGTGTTGCTGTTAATGTTTGTGCTGCTGTTCCTGCTGCTGGTGCTGCTGTGAATGTGTGGTGCTCGACATGTTTATTCAAAGTCCCACATTTTTAGAAGTGAATAATAGCAAGAAGGTACAAGAGAAGAGCTAGAGAGAAAAGCGAAACCAAGGAGAGTCCAGGTAGAAAAGGAAAAGTCACTTGACAGATTAGAACATTGAAAGGATCAGTCACGCAATAGGTTAATTCCCATCTGCTGCTGCTGGTGCTGGTGCTGCTGCTGTTACTGCCATGTCCATTGTGGCCACTAGTGCTCCCGTGGCTGCTGCTGTTGTTGTTGGTGCTGTTGTTTTGTTGAATTATTTATTCTCACGATGGCACCATCGCCAATAAGATTGTTGTTGTTGTTGGTGGTGGTGATGCTGTTGGTGCTGCTGTTGCTACTGCCACTTTTGTCCTGTGCAGGGGCTCACCATCCGCATCATCAATGTCGTAGCAATCTGGCTTATCTTCCCAGGTGCGTGTTTGTCGTGTTGTACATGATGGAGCGAAAGGCTGTACTCAACTCTTTTGAGTTTTTCTATTTTGCTAGAATTAGAGAAAGAGCTTCGATCAATCTGGAAAACTCTTGTTTACCACTTGGAGAGGTTGCGAAAGCACAGATGAAAACGATAAGAAACAAATTTGATATTATCTTGGAGAAATAATCACCAATGTGAACCAGCCACGAATGCTTTTGTTGAAACTCAACGACACCGAAACAAGAACTTGTATACATGTGTAGACAGTGAACAACAAGGGAATTCAAGGCTAGTAAATCGCTACTTAAATGTCTGTAAGAACCACACTATACCGGACATGGCCAAATTTCCGATTTCACTCAAAGTTGGCTACTTTTATCCCTAGATCGACCTCATTCTCCCACTATGACAGTCTGGTCCAGAAACCCTCTATTCTCTAGATATTGACCAAAATCTAAAATCGATAAGAAATGGAACTGAAACACCTTGAAACAAGGTACAAGAACGAGGGGTTACTCCTGCTCACAACAACACAGCCCAGCCAAACCAACTTTGTTCGCACACCGACCCAAGTTACCTACAGTCCATTCATCGGAAACTGGCCCGCTGGCTTTTGAAAGTCGGATTTGGGCCGAATTGAGGATCATAAAACCCACTTCAAATCTCAAAAATCTGGGTTCTGGATCTGCTTCCCCATACATTTTGGCATGGCATACATGTCCTAATTTTGTAAAAACGTGGCTGAATTTCTATTTCCCTGTTCTTGGACTTTTCTGGCCTCAAATGTGGCAAGGAGTAATTGTCGGGTCAAACAATGCAGGATGTACTGTTGTTTTCACAATATCTACAACTATGTGAGAGAGACACCAACAAGTAAGGGTGCCAGTTTCCAATGAATGGACTGTAGTAATGTTTCGCCATCCAACTTTCCAACTAACTGAGTCCCAT
Source organism: Sycon ciliatum (assembly GCF_964019385.1). Classification (NCBI taxonomy): domain Eukaryota; kingdom Metazoa; phylum Porifera; class Calcarea; order Leucosolenida; family Sycettidae; genus Sycon; species Sycon ciliatum. The sequence goes on along the minus strand of NC_088645.1, from coordinate 45,201,255 downwards.
GAATGAATCGATCGATTCAGCCGGTCCAATGGTGGCCATTCCGAAGGCCATCTTCAAGGGCCAGTAGCAGCGAGGTTATGTCCTGAAATTTGGGGTAGACCACCACCATAGTCTGCTACAACATATCCCCAATGCCCAACAAGTGGTCTGGAATAAAGTTATCCACTAGAAATAAAATTGGGGAAATATTCAAATTTCGACCAGCTCCATAGCATAAAATCAAGATGGACTGCAACAGTAGCGCAAGATGTTCCAACCTGTTCCCTTCTACTGAGCAGATGGTGCATATGAGTTTCACGTGTGTATCAATGCCTCGTCATCAATGCCTCGTCATCAATGCCTCGTCATCAATGCCCCGTCATCAATGCCCCGTCATCAATGCCCCATCATCAATGCCCCGTCATCAATGCCCCGTCATCAATGCCCCGTCATCAATGCCTCGTCATCAATGCCTCGTCATCAATGCCCCGTCATCAATGCCCCGTCATCAATGCCTCGTCATCAATGCCTCGTCATCAATGCCCCGTCATCAATGCCCCGTCATCAATGCCCCGTCATCAATGCCCCGTCATCAATGCCTCGTCATCAATGCCTCGTCATCAATGCCCCGTCATCAATGCCCCGTCATCAATGCCGCGTCATCAATGCCTCGTCATCAATGCCCCGTCATCAATGCCCCGTCATCAATGCCTCGTCATCAATGCCTCGTCATCAATGCCCCGTCATCAATGCCCCGTCATCAATGCCGCGTCATCAATGCCCCGTCATCAATGCCCCGTCATCAATGCCCCGTCATCAATGCCCCGTCATCAATGCCCCGTCATCAATGCCCCGTCATCAATGCCTCGTCATCAATGCCCCGTCATCAATGCCCCGTCATCAATGCCGCGTCATCAATGCCTCGTCATCAATGCCCCGTCATCAATGCCCCGTCATCAATGCCTCGTCATCAATGCCTCGTCATCAATGCCCCGTCATCAATGCCCCGTCATCAATGCCGCGTCATCAATGCCCCGTCATCAATGCCCCGTCATCAATGCCCCGTCATCAATGCCCCGTCATCAATGCCCCGTCATCAATGCCTCGTCATCAATGCCTCGTCATCAATGCCCCGTCATCAATGCCCCGTCATCAATGCCGCGTCATCAATGCCTCGTCATCAATGCCCCGTCATCAATGCCCCGTCATCAATGCCTCGTCATCAATGCCTCGTCATCAATGCCCCGTCATCAATGCCCCGTCATCAATGCCCCGTCATCAATGCCCCGTCATCAATGCCCCGTCATCAATGCCCCGTCATCAATGCCTCGTCATCAATGCCTCGTCATCAATGCCCCGTCATCAATGCCCCGTCATCAATGCCGCGTCATCAATGCCTCGTCATCAATGCCCCGTCATCAATGCCCCGTCATCAATGCCTCGTCATCAATGCCTCGTCATCAATGCCCCGTCATCAATGCCGCGTCATCAATGCCCCGTCATCAATGCCCCGTCATCAATGCCCCGTCATCAATGCCCCGTCATCAATGCCCCGTCATCAATGCCCCGTCATCAATGCCCCGTCATCAATGCCCCGTCATCAATGCCCCGTCATCAATGCCTCGTCATCAATGCCTCGTCATCAATGCCCCGTCATCAATGCCCCGTCATCAATGCCCCGTCATCAATGCCCCGTCATCAATGCCCCGTCATCAATGCCCCGTCATCAATGCCTCGTCATCAATGCCTCGTCATCAATGCCCCGTCATCAATGCCCCGTCATCAATGCCCCGTCATCAATGCCCCGTCATCAATGCCTCGTCATCAATGCCTCGTCATCAATGCCCCGTCATCAATGCCCCGTCATCAATGCCCCGTCATCAATGCCCCGTCATCAATGCCCCGTCATCAATGCCCCGTCATCAATGCCTCGTCATCAATGCCCCGTCATCAATGCCGCGTCATCAATGCCCCGTCATCAATGCCCCGTCATCAATGCCCCGTCATCAATGCCCCGTCATCAATGCCCCGTCATCAATGCCCCGTCATCAATGCCCCGTCATCAATGCCCCGTCATCAATGCCCCGTCATCAATGCCTCGTCATCAATGCCTCGTCATCAATGCCCCGTCATCAATGCCCCGTCATCAATGCCCCGTCATCAATGCCCCGTCATCAATGCCCCGTCATCAATGCCCCGTCATCAATGCCTCGTCATCAATGCCTCGTCATCAATGCCCCGTCATCAATGCCCCGTCATCAATGCCCCGTCATCAATGCCCCGTCATCAATGCCTCGTCATCAATGCCTCGTCATCAATGCCCCGTCATCAATGCCCCGTCATCAATGCCCCGTCATCAATGCCCCGTCATCAATGCCCCGTCATCAATGCCCCGTCATCAATGCCCCGTCATCAATGCCCCGTCATCAATGCCCCGTCATCAATGCCCCGTCATCAATGCCCCGTCATCAATGCCCCGTCATCAATGCCCCGTCATCAATGCCCCGTCATCAATGCCCCGTCATCAATGCCCCGTCATCAATGCCCCGTCATCAATGCCCCGTCATCAATGCCTCCGTCATCAATGCCCCGTCATCAATGCCCCATCATCAATGCCTCGTCATCAATGCCCCATCATCAATGCCTCGTCATCAATGCCCCATCATCAATGCCCCGTCATCAATGCCCCGTCATCAATGCCCCGTCATCAATGCCTCGTCATCAATGCCCCGTCATCAATGCCCCGTCATCAATGCCCCGTCATCAATGCCCCGTCATCAATGCCCCGTCATCAATGCCCCGTCATCAATGCCCCGTCGTACAAGTAGAAAATCATGACGTTGCATTTGGGCACTCGTGGATTTCAGGTATGCATTGCAGGTGGAAAATCATGAATCGAAAAAAAAGAAAAGAGTAATCTTTGCGGTACAGCCGCAAAGTGATGGATGATGGTCGAAAAATGGTCAGCAAAAAGGCAGGAACGCAGTTACAGTTGGTTCTGATGGAGTGGTTGAGAATAATTTAGCATATTTATAGGTCTTCAGGGAAGCACAGAGTACTCAGTGCTCTAGTTGATAATATTGTAACATTGTTGCCTGCACTGGCTGCAATGTTACTTGAAAACTCAATCCCTGCCATGTGCAGGTCAGGTGTTGAATGATGCAGACTTGTCAGACAGAAAGAAGCCAAGCAGCTGACATTTTACATGGCTGGGAAGAATCTACAGAGTCAGTACGAGATATGCCAGATACATCCACCAAGCATGTCTTGCTCTCCTACGCACAGCAGCTCGTAGATACATGCATTATACTGTGACAAATTTCATGAGCACTGCAAGCGTGCATGATTGTATACTTGCAACCATTTTATTCACCAAATATCTTGTATCAAGTAAGGTTAAGTTCATTCAGGGCTGTCTCCGTGTCTCACCAATTTATCCAGCTGCGAATAGTGACAACAGAATACTGAATCTCGTTCGGCACTCTCAGCGCTGCTGTCTGCGTCGCCACTTCGTGGCACGGAGCTCTTGAACTTATCGTCTGCACTGCCTCCGCTGATGGCTTGTCATCTGAGCGAAACATCTTCACTTTCACCTGATTCTTCTTGCGGGGGACTATCACAGGCAGCGGAGTATATCTCGAGATCCAACTGCCAAAATTCTAGTAGCTCGTGCTCCATCAAGAATTTGTTACGGGATCGTTCGGCCAAGAAATTTTATGTTTCGCTCTCTTTTGAGAGCATGATTTGCATATGCTACCCAGAGTGCAAACGCCTCCATGGTGGCTGAAAACGCCTACCTGGACGTCCCAAGTGCTTGACGGATAAACTACTACTGCGACGATGACAAATTATTGAAGCCACCAAGAGCAAGGCACTTTCAAAGTCATAGCGCAAGAAGTCTTTCCGCTTTGATCACGGTGACTCAAAACGACATCGGTTCAGTTTTTTCGCAAATATCGGGGCATTTTGAATAATCGGCAGGACTCCGGTTCTTGCTGCCGATGCCTCATATATATATAATGTATTCCGCTATTTGCCTTCGGAAAAGTGATTTTGATTTAACTGTTTAGGCCACAAGAAGTTTCTTGCAGATGTGCACCTCTCTGTCCATGCTGATTACGCATTCCTCCACTCTATCATGTTGCCATATAAGGCTTTAGATGTTCTGCTTACATATTGACCTCTAACCCAGCTAACCAAGCTTTCAGCTATGTATAAAGATTATTAGTATTTTACATTATTTTACTTCCTTGCAGGTTCGACAATCTGGGTACTATGCAGATACAAAATAAGCGGACTCACACCCTGGATGATGAATCAACTTAAGTATCCAGAATATTCTGCTTTTGGAAATGGTTAGTGTTGACATAATTATACCGTTGTGTCCTGATGTGATAAACCACGCAAACCTATTGGCTTTTCTTCCATGGGTCGGTGTTCAACATCTTGCTGCAAACTCATACTGACCAACGACCAAAACCTCAATCCCTTGACAAGACGTGCAGAATCCCTGGATTTCTCTCAAAGTCCCTGGATGGAACAAAACGTGACAAGTGAAAACTGGGACTCATCCTGAGCACGTTTTTTTCTTCTTTTTTCAGCTCCAGTATAGCTGTATTTTTCATTGCAAAGCCGTCCTCGATTGTTGTGTTCGTTGTTCAAACGAAGTGGACATTCAATCATGAAGGCAGAGGACATAGGAGCCTGATTGGAGTTTCTCGTGGCATAGGACGGCCACACAGAGACACTTTGGGCTTTTCTGAATATAAAATACCGTACGCACGATGCTGAGATCAATTTGTGCGATATCAAATTGTTTGTGATCTACCATATCGAGCAGAACGGGATCCAAACACAAGCTTACCGACGGTTAGGCTGCCGACCTGACTGGACAAATGATCCCTGGCTTCACCAGACGCCAGACGTCGGACACCATGTCCTTTGCCGCGACGTCCATCTCCAAAAAGAACTCCATCTTCGTCGTGAAAAGGCTTGAAATACTCAATATTCAACCGAGATTCGCGGTCTCACCCTTTCTCAGATCGAATCATTTTTTGTTGTAGCAGTTGCAGGGCAGATCCCCACCACTACTTCAACAGAAGATGGCTCCAAAGCATGCCTGGAACAAGCCATATCGAGGTTGCAAGCCACCCCTCTCAGCACTTTTTTTGAAGAAATTCGAAATTTCAATGGTGGAAGATATACTATGAAGAGAATTTCAAAAAGTATATTTCGCGGAGCGATCGCTCAACCTACGTCATTCAAACTTTGCAGGATGATTCAGACGTACATGCTAGGCATGGAACCACAGAAGATGATATCATAGCTGACACACAGAGTCACGCACACAGCAGATTTGTGTGCACAGATACTAAATTAGTGGACGTCGTCATCTTCTTCCCGCTGATCTCAAATGTACGATGACGTGCTATTTCGCCTGACGTGATGTCCTCTATCACTGGCCATGTTGAATTTGAATTGTGGTGTTGAAGAGTGATGTGAACGGTAGTATGGATATGTTGAGTACAAAAAAGGACGACTGACGACATATTCTCCAGACATTACAACGGACAACGGCAACAAGTTAGTGGGGACGACATTTATTATAGATGACGAGACAAGAGACCAAGATGAACAAAACGACTATATTGAAGAGTGAGAAAGAGATCAAGTCTGAACAGCAAGATAAAGGGCCTGGGTAGCTATGGCAATTACGGGCGCGCAAGTAGCTACCCAGGCCAACGGAATAAACGGAGACAAAAGGTGAGTACGCTAGTGCATGCAGGCAAGCTAGAAAAGGTATGGGAGGAGGCACCTAACAGATAATATGGATCTGACTGTTTGAGTAGAGGCTCCGTATGTGTCTTAGTGGCACGCCAAAGACTGACTGGGATCCATGGTCGTTCGCTACCTAGGTGTGTCGTACGTTCAGAATGACTGGTGCCTAGCATCATGGTCATTATGTGCAATCCGAACCTAGGTTGAAATACTTAGGCCGGGGCGGGGGGGGGGGGGGGGATTGCAAGTGCCCCCCCCCCCCTCCCCGCCATGCGGGCATACACAGTGATACATATAGCACACAGTTGTCGGTGCTGAAGATTGAAGTGCAGATGAGATAGCAGATGCAGGATTGCGCATGATGATTGAATTTACATGTAGCGAGAGTCTTGAAATTAGGACAAACTCTCAAACCTGCCTACAAGTCTTGTTGTTCTTGCGCCCACCCTATTCTGTTTTATCTACTATTCATTGCTTATCACAAAAACCCTATATGACAAGCTTCTTACTGCCAGCCGCGTAGCATTAAAGAGAATATTTTCGTTGGATAGAATGACTCCCACCACTCTTCTATACAATCATACTAACTTGCACGCCCTTGAGAAACGCCTCAACTTCAAAAGCTATGCATTTGTTTACTGCTGCCTGAATGGACTTGCTAGTCCTCTTCTGCGAGACCGCTTTACCTTGCGCGCCCATGGTGCTCGCACTGCAGCCACCACCCGTGGCCAAGTCTCTGCTGCTCTTGTTCTGCCCCCCGCTAACACCCGATATGGCTTTAGTGCAATTTCTTATTTGGGCGCTGCCAGGTGGAATACACTTCCACCGGCTTGCCGCATGTCTAGTTCACCAGCTGAATTTCGCTCATCCATCAAATTATACCTAGGGTTCCCTGTAAAAAGGCGCTGACGCCTGTTGGGAATTCCCTAGTAAAAGAAGAATAAATAATAAATAGAATAATCTACTGTGTTTTTGACTTCTATCTCTTCAGACTACATCCATTGCAGGCACTGGCCTATCATGGAGTACAGCGTGAACCTTCACTTCCTATCTTATGAAGCTGCCGCACAATTCTGCTTTGAACAACATGGGGAGTTGGCACAACCACTTCGTGAATCCTTAAACAGCTGCTTGGCGGCCAGCATCAGCATCATCGAAAAGAATGGAACAAAGAATGGAACTAACTTCTGGCTAGGTATCAAAGGGGACGCTGACATGAAGCAATGGTGGTACGTTGACTCGGAGGATGAAATTAGTTATTCAAACTGGGCAGACGTTGATGCCGAGAGAAAGTACGACGGATGTGGCGTAATGCTCTTTAACCAAACGGGTCACTGGGGCTCCGAAGATTGCAAGAAGCCGCACAGATTCATATGCCAACGATCACTGTGTAAGCAATACCTTTGAAGTGACATGTCTGTATTAGTGCTCCTCATACTAACACAACTTGTCTGCAACCAACAGACGCCGACCCGTTTTGACCGCAACATTTTTTCTCCAAGAGTGCCTACGTCTGGTAGGTGATATTTTTTCATTATCTTTATTCTCACGGTGGCCGTAGCCGAAAAGAGAGAGACAGTACTATGTGTTATCAATCAGAGTGGGTGCAATAAACCGGGAGAAACAGTGGCTAGTGGCAGCCGTGGTTTGGGTGCTTCATTTACGTAAAGACGAGGAAGGAAGTATACCCATTGCGAAGGCAAGTAGGCGATAGACCTTAATTAACATACCATACCTAGGCTGGGCTACAGCGGGGGTTGGAGCATGTGCAAATTGATGATACTATGATTGGGGTAACTTCTCTTCTGAATGCATTTATTTCTCGGAGTGAGTAACAGTGTGGTGGCAGGTGGTTGTACTGAGTGCATGCGGAGTACAAGGGTGAACGTTGAAGGCGGGTGGAGTGGGTGGTGGGGAGGGCAAATACTCGATGACACCTCAATTCTCGGCTTGGTGGCTCGGTGATGTAGCCTGAGGTCGCAAGCTGGATGTGTGTGGGGGGGAGGGGGGGGGTCGTTTGACAGCAATGGTGTGTGCAAAGAGTAGCTGCTTGAGCTTCCTGCGGGATGAGAGGGTTGGCCAAGTGATGTGGTGGAGTAACGAACTGTGGTGGCAAGGACTGAAGAGGAGGAGTCGGAGGCAGAGTTTTGCTGGCCGCCGTTGGGGACGTTCGAGGGCATCTTGTTGCTGAACATTCATAGCTGACATAGCCAGAGAACCATATTCGATAACGGGCGTATATGCGTGGTGTACAGTGCTGACAGGGTGGTGGGTGAAAGACGTCCACGAATCCGTCTCAAGAGGTGGAGAGTGCGCGCAACTTTGCTCTCGATGTGCTGGATGTGGGCATTCCACTTCAGGTCGGCCTGAACGTTGATACCCAGGTGTCGCTGGCTCTGGACTCTGTTCAGTGTTTTGCCTTTCAACGTTATGGCCAGTGGGAAAGCACCGCACAGTGTCATCACGACCGTCTTCGTTTCGTTGACGGTCAGGTGCCAGGTGTCGAGCCACGTAGCGGCTTTAGTCACACTGGACTGCAGCGCTCGCTCTGCTGCCGCTGCTGAGTGGTCGCTAGCGATTAAGGCGGTGGCGTCAGCGAAGAGGCTGCTTCGTTTGGCTTGGGAGTTGCAAGCTGCTGGTAAGTCCATCGTGTATACGAGGTATAGCAGCGGGCCGAGTACCGATCCCTGAGGGACTCCTGCAGGGATGTCAAGCCAGTTGGAGGCTGTTCTTCCGATTCAGACCCGCACTCTCCGGCCCAGGGGGTAGCTCTCAAACCAGCGGAGTGCTGGACCCATTATGCCATGGTGTTCAAGCTTGTGCAAGAGGCCATGATGCCACACGCGGTCGAAGGCCTTAGAGAGGTCAAAGAAGCAGACGTGGACTGACTTCTTGACCTCAAGGTCCGCAGCAAGTTCGTGCAGCAGGCGGCTTATTTGGTACTCTGTGCTGTCGTTCTTCCTGAAGCCTGACTGTTCTGGAGGGAGATGGGGTTGGATGTGCCTGTAGAGAGCTTTGTGGGCGATTCTTTCTTGCAGTTTTCATACGACGGGTAGGAGGGAGATAGGGCGATAGATTGTGGGACAGGCTCGACTGCCCTTCTTGAAGATTGGAGACACCATGGCATCTCGCCAGTCTCTCGGGACTTGTCCAGGGGTGAAGGAGTGATTGAAAACTTTTTTGATATGGGAGAATGAAAGAAGAAGCTGATTGTAGCAGAACATAAAGCTTTCCTTTCTTGTATTACCTCTTCACAGTTTTTACATAAAAGAAGCTCTATAGGGCTTGAAAGTGCTACCTCACAGCATAGCAACAATTTCAAAAATTCAAAAAACTGGATCCACTTGGATCCAGTTTTTGTATGGATCCAAGCACATTTCAAGTGGTCTTACCCACAGCAAGGTGATGTTGCCAGTGAAACTGATTGATTTTGCTACTCTGGCCGTTTTGACGTCATCACTTTCAAGCCCTATTGTTCACTACATGTATGTTGTTGGTTATTTGGGGTGATTTTTCACTGATAAGCACCGTTGCTATGGTGGTTGCCATGGACGCCATGTTTGTTATTTTTGGCGGGAAATTTAATCTGCAACGGAAATTTAATTTTCGGAATCAGTGGCCTCTAAGTTCTTTTTCCATCAAGTTTGGTGTGGATTGGCTGTGTTTGGCTGTTGCTAGGGTGTTGCTATGGACTTCCGGATTTCCGGATTGTGCCATTACCCATGTATGGTGTGTACACAACTATTGTATAGGTTGGTTGCGGGTATTCCTTGACCTATACCTTCAGTTATACTGCTCCGAATTGCTTCAAATTTTCTGTATAGCTTCCTCTCACCCTGGTCTTTCACATTGCACAACAAAATTCTGTGAAAACCCAAGTTGTAAAAATCATCTGAAATCCCTACATAATGGACTATTTCCACTGCACTCCCCTTCGCTTCATTGGTCCTACCCAACCTTGAAACCTCTAAGTTGGAAGGCTGTTGATTTGCGCACTGGAGATGTGTTATTGCTGAGTATAAGGTTCTTGAATGTCACAGTAACATTACAGCTTTGTGCCCTGTTATCGCACATTCTGACTGCTTATTATCTTGTTACAGTCTGGGATAGTTGCTTTATAACTCGTTCCCATGCGTTTTCTTCTTCTATTCGATATTTAAACGGGCTCATTATCCGAGTTCAAGTTTGCACATCTGATGAGCCGTCACTAAATACGGCAAAACGTACGTCGTGTGAAACTACTTGTTATTGTAATCAACTCATCGGCAATAGTGTCATGCATGAGGAGTACCGTTAGATATTGGCGTCCGGATTTGTACAATTCGTTTTCGCAAAACTTCCCCTCCCCTTCCTTTATCTCTGATATTGCTGATCCTCCCAAGTTGGGTGGTGTGCTGCTTCGAATTATAGTTAGACTGCATTGTCATGTTATTAACCCTTTGCGTGCTGAGTACGAGTTGACTCGCGCTTTTGAAGTGTGCTGATCCACTACATTCGAGTTAGCTCGCAAATAAATTTGCACAACACATCGCAATGCATAGATCAGTGTACAAAATGCGTAACTCTGTGAAACACCCCCCCCCCCCCCCCCCGCGACAATCAATACACCACTGAAAGGTCTTGACCTGATCTTTCCGGGGATATAAAGTTCTTCGCGATCGAATAAAGATTCACTGAACGACCGCGAACTTTGTTGTTCATGACTTCGCAGTTTTTGGAGCGTACCTGGGGATATGCCTTTGGCAAAACCCATGCGCGATTGACATCAAATGAAGCGCTTGGATCGCAGCTTTGCAGCGCAGTTTGAATCATGAAAACTGGTTGAATTTGGACAAAACGCCGAACAGGAATTTGAAATTGAGTTGGTGCGCCGTTCCGAGGCACGGTGCAGTAGTTTGGAGAGGAGGTGGAAGTGGCCCTGATGTGTCTATGGAACTGAGAGCTGCCAGGATGGATCCCCTTGGACTTGATCTTTCCAACGAGCCCAGGCTGATGAAAATCCATCAAGGTGGAGTGAAATGAAAACAAATTTTGTTCGGAGCTGTGAGCGCAAATCCACCAAAGAGAGTCAGTGCGCTGAAAAGACAGTAGATTGGTGAAAAGGCGCTCAGCATGCAAATGGTTAACTGCTCCCATCATCGTCCTGTAACAGTCGGCATTCTTCGTTGCAGTAGGATCTAGCTTGTGCCCATTTCCGCTGCGCTCTCCTTCCCCGCTTTGGTCCTACCCAACCTTGAACCTTCCATGTCGGAAGGCTGTTGGTTTACGCGCTGGAGATGTGTTTGAGCTAGGTCTTAGGTCGTTGAATGTCCCAGTAGCCATGTCAGTTTTGTGTGCTGTTATCACACGTTCTGACTGCTTATTATCTTGTTACAGTCTGGGATAGTTGCTTCGTAACTCGTTCCCATGTGATTTCTTCTTCTATTTGAAAATAACTATCCTAAAGACTTAAGCGAATACCGCATGGAATGAATCAATTCCTTGAAGCATTCCCATGTTGCAACAAGTTCTCTGGAAGTTGTACTTGTAATGAAATAAAACATCTATAAAAATGTGTTTGTGTGCATTTGCGTGTGTGTATGCGTGTGTGTGTGTGTTTGTGTGTGTGTATGCGTGTGTGTGATTGTGTGTGTGTGTGTGCATGTGCATGTATGTGTGCATGTGTGTGTGTGATTGTGTGTGCATGTGTGTGTGTGCATTTACGTGTCTGTTAAGCTCCTGTACACACAGTCTTGAAAAGACGGCGACTTGCTTTTACCTTTGGTGCGGGACAACTCTCCGGATTTTCGTATCTCTCATTCCCAGAAATGATTAAATGCCAAATATGTTCAGCTTCTCCCGTGTGTCCACGTATGATCTTCATGAGCTCGAAAGGAAACCAGATACCTGTAATGATTTATAAACACAAATTGGAATATGGCGCGTATTGCACTTGGACAGCCATTGATGACAGGCACCATCCATACTTCACGACTGCGGACACGGGGAGATACAAATGCCATTTGGGAAAATTCTCCACCGGTGATTCGTTTCTGCTATATGTAATAGGTATGTGAGTGTACTGATACTGTCTACCATTGAATGCAGCCAAATTGATAACGACGTGCTTTTGAACACGCAGTCAAGAAGTCTGTCACATGTCTGAGCCAAGTTGCCCAAGGGGTCATGTTTGTTTCTGCCCTGCACCTACTAGAAGACCAGTACAAACCATGCAGACACTCACCTCATCTCTGTAACTTAACCCTCATTCCGGGTTGCTGGGTCGAAACGGACCCCAGGGGTATGATTTTTGAAAATATTTTTACTTTGCTGCCTCACATCCCACTGAAACTTCATGTATTCCTCAACAACACAATAACCGAGATAAATAAATAGTCTGGGTTAGAGGTTCATGATGGATTTCACTTTTTGTGAAACAATTGCTATAGTTTTGGTATTTATCTCCATGGTCACCGAATACACCGAAAATGGATTCAAACAAGTTTTCGTGCAATCATCTGCTAGCTAGTCCTGATAGTTGCAATTTGTATTCCGATTCTTCGTTCACTGTATTGTGCCGTGGTCGTCATGGTCATGGACTACAGTTAAAGTTTTGGAAGCTATCTGTCAGCGTCTGTATACGCCTAATTTGTGTGTACAGAAAGATAGTATAATTGGGTTGAAATTGTTCAAGAAACATATTGTGTTTGGTGCGGCCAAGCTTGGCCTTTATGTTCCAGGTGAAATGTACTGCTGTTTTTTGTGTTATCCCTTTGTCCTTGATTTTTTCTTTCTCTTGTTTGTTCATTTTTTCATTTCATGTTTATTGTTAGCACACGCATTCGTTGTTGCTCTCGCTTACACTGTTAAAATTCAGACTTGTAAATTTCACTGCTGTTGTTCTTAGTGTTATTTCTCTAACTTAAATTTTCTATAATAGTTCAATTTTGTTTCAGCGTCCTTTAGTACAACGACGATTCCTGTGTTGTACGAAAACTTGTTTGAATCCATTTTTTCTCTACACTATTTCTTCATATTTTCATCGTTTTATTGCACAGTGTCTCCACCGTTTTACATTGCATGAATATGGTGTACGCAAATGTCGATTCAACTTGTCCTATTGAATTCTAGTTGCATTTCGTTCTCGTCCCCTATTTCTTTTCACCATATCTCAACTGATACAATGCTCTAGAAGCCATGTACATGTACATTACATACTATTGCACTGCATGCTCTTCGCCAGGTACAATGAGAGTGGGTCACATCATCTGCCAGAGACGGCGTCTCCTCCGGGCCTGTTGCAAACCACCAGTTCTCAATTGGGAAAGGCCTTCGCGCTTATGGCATTGTATTCGTTGAAATGTTGTATTTCGACTCCGCCGCACCGCTGATGTTGCTGCATGGCATACGCTATATGCGCTGTGTGCGTTTTGCTGTATACGCTGTTATGTCCAGTTTTATATGCGTATGTTTTTGCATGTACGCTGTTTTTGCATGCTATAAATAGCTGGTGTTATTAGTGTTCATTGTTAATTACTCGATGAAGTGAAATATACTGTGTAAAGGAAAGAGTTGTCCTCGTGCCGTGTGGTCGTACGATCCTGACAATTTAGAGAATCTTAGAGGGTTCACAACATTTGGCGACCACGCCAGGATAGGGGCGAGCATGGCAGAGCAACTACACAATTTGGAAGCCAGCTTTATCGACAATGGAGAGCGGTTAGGATTAGAAGGCGAGTTGTTGAAGGTACATGTGGAGCAGAGGCTCCAACAGTACCAAGAGCGTGAGGAGCGCAGTGCCAGACGGCGAGAGGAGGCGCTCCGCACCGAGTTTGACAAAACACTAAAGGAGATTAACGAGCGCATCGCCAATGCGTATGAGGGTGATGGTAAAGCCGCGATGGGAGGTACAGAGGAAGCTCCCAGTAACAGCGGGGGCGTCAACCGTTGATGAAAATCCCCTCATATGATGGAACGCAGCCATTGGAGCATTATCTTGACCTGTTCGAGGACATCTGTTCCAAGAACGAGTTCGAAGAAAGCGAATGGCTGCTGCGACTGAGCATCGCGCTAGCGGGGAGCAAAGCGGAGAGGATATGTATTGGATGCAATAATTACGAGGAAGCGAAGCGAGAGTTGCTCGCCTCGCTCGGAAAGACTCCGGATAAAGCGTGGAAGACATTGCTGACAGGCAAGCAGCGGTCAGATGAGTCGTTTCACCAATACGTTGTCCGTGTTTGCCGAGAAGTAGAGGTGTGGGCCACACTCGCTATGACAGAAGATGGCGAGGTGGACACCAAGTATAGCGCCGATATAGGAAAAATGTCCCCGGTGCTGCAAGCAATGGCAAAGCAGGTAATCTTGGAGCAATGCGGACCTGAGATGAAGACGTACCTGGTCGAACGGCAGTGCTACGGGATGTCACTGCGCCAGGTACAGGAGCACGGCGCGTCTTACCAGGTCGCGCACGGACGACAGGGTGATACTGCCAGGAAGCCAGTAGAACGATCCGTGCCAAGGCCCACGGCGTCGGCACAGTGCATGGCGATATCGGTCGCAGATGCAGAGAAGCAGCTAAAGTCGCTGCCACTGGAAGGGAGAAAGGGTTTTCTGCAGCGAGAGAGACTCTGCTGGAACTGCCTTAAGTATGGCCATATGGCCAGAGAATGTCGGTCAGGCTCGAGATGCACGAAATGCCAGAGGAAACACCACCTGCTAATACATGAGGTGTTGGATAGAGCAGGTTATAGCCGGGAGAAACCGACTGAGATAGTTACGGAGAAGAATGTTGGGTCGTGCTGTCTACACTCGCCAAGTGTGCGGCTGATGACCGGAGTGGCACGAGTTGAGGGAAGAACTCGAAACGCGAAGGTTCGCGTGTTCCTGGACTCGGGTGCTGAGGCGTCATTCGTGACTGCAGCGTTGGTGTCAGCAATCAATGCAGAACACGTTGGGGTTGAAAATGTAGAGGTGAAGCCGTTCGGCGCGGAACCAACCCAACAGCGCATGGATAAGTATGCCATCACGATCCAGGGTAGCTCCGCTAACATTTGGGTACGCGCGTTCGTGAAACCAACGCTTGAGATGGACCTAAAGTGCGCAAGTCCGCAGACCATTGCCCAGTGGCACAGTTGGGGAGTAGAGCTGAGTGACAAGCCTCAACAAGGGACATCAGACGAAATACATATGCTGATTGGTGCAGACTATATCAACGCGGTACTGCACAGCAAGAAGGAAGTTAATGGTGAGACGGTGTGGAACACAGAGATAGGTAATGTATTATCTGGTCCAGCGTCTGCACCAAGTCGAAACAGTCAGCCGGTGACCGTGTCATGTGTCACAGCCCACATCGACAAACTATGGCAGTTGGATGACCCTCCAGAACAACATCAGCACCTGCCATCTTTCCCGCTATGTCGCCAGGGCAGCGGGTACCAAGTGGGTCTCTTGTGGCGAAATGAGCGTCGCCCAACGGATAACTATGCTCAAGCTAGAGTGATCGCAACGCGGCTTCTTGAAAAGCTGAAGAGGAATGGGAAGCGTGCGCTCTATGATGATGTGCTGATCAGGGAGTACCGCGAGCTTGGAGCCATTGAGCTGGAGCCATGTGAGAGCGATGCCGGGTACTATGTACCGCATCATGGTGTATTCCACGAGCACGCTGCAACCACGAAGTTAAGAGTGGTGTTCAATGCCTCGGCGACGGCTCCAGATGGCAAGTCGTTGAACGACATGGTTGACCCTGGACCGTCGCTATTGCCGAGTCTCGCAGGTATGCTATTGAGGTTCCGTGAATATAAGAGCGCGCTGCAAGCGGACATACGCAAGGCTTTCTTCATGGTCGCGGTTAATCCCGAAGACCGTCCGTACCTGCGTTTCTTGTGGCCCGGTCGAAGCGACAGCGATGAACTGTTAACCTGGAGGCTAACGAAACTGCCATTTGGCGTAAACTGCTCGCCATACATGCTTACTGCGGTGATTCAGCATCACTTGAAGGAGCTACGGGCGTTGTCTGCACCCAAAGAGCGAGATCGTATTGATCTCTTGCTCACGAGTTTCTACGTTGACGATTTGGTCTCTAGTGTCTCAAATGCCTCGGAAGCTAAGGAGATGCAAGAGTTCAGCGTGCGTGTGCTTACGGATGCTGGCATGGAGTTACGCAAGTGGCGAGGCAACGAAATCCCGTGCGATCCAGAGGCCGGAGATAAAGTTCTCGGTCTGAAATGGAAAACCAGTGATGACTTGCTCAGCATAGCAGCGCTAGGCGAGTCCGATAGGCCGTCTGTTTGGACCCGGCGATCCCTCCTCAAGTGTGTTGCGTCAGTGTTTGATCCGCTAGGTCTAGCAGCACCGGCAGTTGTGCCGGGAAAGATACTGCTACAGCAAGCCTGGAAAGTCGGAGGCGACTGGGATGATAAGTTGCCTGATGGCATCGCAGCCGCATGCGCGCAATGGTGGGGAGAGTTGGCCGAAGTGGTGAGCATTGACATACCACGTTGGATTTGCTGCAATCTTGACACGCCGATTGCGCTTCATGCCTTCGCCGATGCCAGTGAGAAAGCGTTTGGATGTTGTTTGTATGCAGTCGTCAATGGACAGTCGCACTTGGTATTTGCCAAGGCCAAAGTGGCACCTGTGTCTCCGCCCACGTTAGCCCGCCTTGAGTTACAAGCAGTATGTCTAGCGGCTCGCTACGCTGAGTTTGTGGTGAAGGAGCTGCGTGTGACCGTCACGCAAGTCTATGGCTGGACTGACAGTCTCACTACCGTTCATTGGATCAGTAATCCACCGTACAAATGGAAAACATTTGTGGCTAACCGCGTCAGTCAAATCCAAGAGATATCGAAGAAGGTCGGCATTGTATGGAACCATTGCCCGGGCCTTCACAACCCAGCAGATTTACCGTCGCGTGGGAGTAGTGCACAGCAGATCCGTAGTCCGTTCTGGAGGGGCGGACCAACCTGGATGACGGAGCCCAATGACTGGCCCACCGCATCCTCAACCGCAGCTACAGATGAGTCCAGTGTAGAAGTACGAGTGTCAGCCACCACCTGTAGTCGAGAATTTGGTAAGAAATTGTGGCTCCGATTCAGTAAATGGTCGAGGGCACAGGGCATGGTGACTCGGATGTTGCAGTGGAAGCACACTGGGCCTCATGCTGAACTCTATTTGGCAGCAGACAGCGTATTGTACCGCATCGTTCAAGCCGTATGTTTCGCTGAGGATCTTGAGCTGATCAAGCAAGGTCAACCAGTGAAGCCCGGGTCGAAGGTGTATCAGCTTGCACCGTTTCTGGATGAGCATGGAGTGCTCAGAGCCGGGGGACGACTTGAGCACAGCGAGTTGGCGTATGGAGCCAAGCACCCAGTCCTGTTAGGCAAACATCATCTGACCGAGTTGCTGTTGGAGAAAAAGCATGTTGAAAGGATGCACCAAGGTGTAGAAGGAGTCTTGTTGTTCATCCGTCAGAAATTCTGGATTATCGGTGGTCGACGAGCGCTACGCAACATTACTCAGCGATGTGTTACATGCCGCCGCTACAAGGCTAAGGCTGCCTCAGAAGTCTGCCCGCCGCTGCCAGAAGACCGAGTTGTTCACGAGAGGCCGTTCGCAACTACCGGCATCGACTATGCTGGTCCGTTGTACGTGCGCCGTGGCGAGTCATCTCCGAAGGTATGGATAGCATTGTTTGTGTGTGCCACCACCAGAGCAGTTCACTTGGAGGTGGTCGATAGTTTAAGTACCGAGTCATTCTTGATGGCATTTCGGAAGTTTGTCGCGAGACGTAGTTTGCCGTCTCGGATCAGGTCTGACAACGCTAGAACGTTCAAGGCGGCATCTGACAAACTGAGTGTGCCATGGATGTTCAATCCTCCAGCTGCACCATGGCATGGAGGCTTCTATGAGCGAATGGTTGGTACAGTGAAGAGTGCCTTGAAAAAGGTAATGGGAACAGCGTTTCTGAAGGTCCAAGAGCTTGAGACCCTCTTGTATGAGGTTGAAGCAGTGGTGAATAGTCGTCCGCTAACTTATGTGTCTGATAGCCTGGATGAGCCACCAGTAACCCCTGCAATGATGATGGGTAACATTTGGATGTCGTCAGCGAAGCCAGCAGGTACCCCGGACGCTACGCATATGTCAGCGAGATTGCGTTACCTCAGTCAGACACTGAAGCATGTCAGGAATCGTTGGGAGGTGGAGTACCTAAGTCAGCTGAACAAGCACCAACAGACCATGTCGCGCCCTTTAGCTGTGGGTGATGTTGTCTTTGTTCTCGATGATACCAAGCGCAAACAGTTCTGGCGTTTGGGACGGATCATCGAGTTATTCCCTGGTCGAGATGGCAAGCGTCGTGTTGCCAAGGTTAAGTTGAGTACCAGTACCCTGTTGAGGCCGATCCAAAGGTTAGTGCCATTAGAAGTATCGTCACAGGACGTGGCTCCTGGGCTTGCCGATACCGCTCAACCTGCTATCGTCCCTCAGCAGCCAGCATATGAACCGCCAGCACCGTTACCACCACCACGGCAGCAGGAGATGACGCGTTCTGGGCGCGTAGTCAGAGCCCCGGATCGTTTTTGACTTGTGTGCATTGTTGTACGGCGGTGAGAAGCCCTTTGGCGGGGAGAATGTTGCAAACCACCAGTTCTCAATTGGGAAAGGCCTTCGCGCTTATGGCATTGTATTCGTTGAAATGTTGTACAGTGGATATCGGTTATAAAGTCATCGGACGTAGTGATAAACCGGCTATATTGATACAAAATGAAAATATCAAAAGCAAAACCAGAAAAAGCCAGTCAAACTATCATTATAACCAATATATCGTATATAGCGATAAATCGGCTATAAGGATACAGAATCACCATTCAAAACACCTCTTTGTGCAGAAAAATTATCGTCTATAGTGATAGCAACACACGAGTGTGAGGCACTGATGTCTCGACTTGGAGCCACATGTGTGTTGTCATAGGGTATTCTGGTCTGGTGCTTCCTGGATGATGCCTTTGGGCCAAGAAGTTCTTCACTCTAGACTGGAGAAGGTGCAGTAGCATCCACCACGTATCAGTACGCTACATTAGCGCGATCGAGTACCCACACGTGTATAATGTGTATGTATGAAGCGTGCAGTTGAAAATCGCCTGTAGTGATATACCGGTTATAGTGATAAGTGGTCAAGCAATATGGCAGACAAGTTGGCGTTACTGACGGCAGGCGGATAATGCAGATGTGCCACCTGCTAAGCCTATTGCTCCGTGTGAAGCAGGAATGAAATCTGAGATTAAAAGGCTGATGCTCAGATTCATCCCGAGTCCAGTGACCAATCACGCCTTCCGGGACTCAATGTCCAGTCTGGCTCGCTCTGTTGCGAGGGCTATGTAACACGTTCTGGTCCCACTGTCAAGCTTACCGAGAAAACTGCTGGCATTTATGTAACATCACCATTTTGACTGACCATGTTGCATAACCATGCCAATTGCGTTTTAGTTGCTGGTTTAGTTTAGTTTGTTTTGTTTTGTTTGGTGTTGAAGGTTTGATTTACCTTAAAAGCGAGTTGACCCTGTCAGAAGATATCGACTTTGCTGCATTGAATTGACTGTTGCTCGATTCCTTTGCGATTTTATTGTTCTTTTCTTGTCTGCATTTTTCTTCTTTCCTTTTCTTTTTTCTCTTCTTTTTTCCTCAACAGGTTTGCACTTTCAAACATAATATTTTTTAGGGAAGGGGGTAATGTGATAGTCATGCATTGTACATCACGGCTGTAGTACTGATGTGCACAGTCATGGTAACAGTGCATTGCGTAAAGCACAAAAACAAGCTAAACGGCACATCGAACTCAGAATAGCATTTTAGCTATATTGTTGAATATCAGTACCAATGCAGTCATCGCGGCGCTAACTTGTGCACATCATGACACATCTAATTGGCAATGGTGGACAACTGCAGGTACCTTGTAAAGCTTTGGTTATTCCGAAACATGTTGAGCGAAAACTATTTATAAGCCATTTAGTCACCCAAAATTGTCATTGAGTAGTGCTCGGCTTTTTACTGGTACGTGTTTTCATGCATACTTGGCATGGAGATACATGCATACTTGGCATGGAGATACAGGAATGGATCAGAATTCAAGCAAGTATCTACTGTAAGGATTTATCCTTCTTTCACTTTCACTGCTTTGCAAGCAGAATCTGAAGTTTCTTCACCTCCTCCTTGTGTGGCAGAGAACTGGCGAAGCCGCCCTAGCTCCTTGCCTGGCTGAAGATCGTGGTGCAGCTGCAGCTTCCCTCTATGTTAACAACATCAAGAATACTTTGCAAACCAGGTCCACACTTGGCTGTATATACTGAGGGTTTTAATGTTAGAAAACAGACTTTAGTCTCCGTCTCTCTGCCACAGGTGATGGTACGCTCGGCGAGTCCGCATTCTCCGTGAAATAAAAAAATGCTGAATGACTAAACCAATATTATCATAACTAACGTACACCGAGGGGTACAGTGTGTGGACGGCTGTGATGTTGCTGTGGCCGTTCATAGCTGACCGGAGCGAGACAGAGAAGTTAGCTTTTCAGAGATGGCTACAGATAATTGAAGTCCGGATTTTGGCTAACCATATCCATGAGCTCAATAAGAGCCGAGCCAGCCTGATTTGCTAAGCAAGATCAAGGCACGATGCTTGGTTCACGAGATACGAAGCCTGCAGGATACTTCATGGCACTTTGCATTTCTACGCCTGAATCAAATGCTCCACACCTGGGGTTTCCCCTTTACAAGCTATCTAGGATCTCGGTAACAGGCTCAGATATCTTGGAAGCTCTCAATGCGTCCTCACGGAATTGGGCATCCTGGGATAATGGAGATGGACATGGCGAGCGGCTTTCGTGGGACGACGCAAGTCCAGTGCTGAAGCGATGTCTCTAGCTTATTGCGCTGGTGCTGTGCTTTATTGGCTATCGGATTTGGGCGCAGCGGGCTGCTCGCCGCCAGAGCTTTCCAGAAAGCCCAAGTTTGTGGAAGTAGGCAAAAGAAAACAGAAACTATTCTCCAAAGTGGGTGAAACAATTGCTGGTATTGTTGGTAGTACTGGAGATGCAATCTATAATGGTGTCCTATTGTAGAGGCTATACATTTACCTATCCTGCTCCACAATCAACTCTAGTTTGCTGCAAACGTCTTCTGATGCTCCTGGCATTCAGATAACACCACTTGCACAAAATGACTTTTGTGATAAGGTCGGTTTTGTCATCTGACGGCTTATTTGGTAAATCATTTCGTCAATGCGCGATGCACACTAAGTAATTTATTACGTGAAGTAATGCACTCAGCACTGGATGGGGCAACACAATCTCCAAATTTTCGATCACCAAGCCGCTGGCTACCATGAGCAGGTAAAATATTTTTTTGTGTCTCTGTTTCTGTCGTGTTCTTTTGCTGGTAGAACGCATAACTTGGAAGCACACCCAACAAAAACATTATGTGTTCGACAGCATTGACAAACTGTGGACTGTGACCTTAGAAGCACTTGGAACAGTGAAAATGATTGGATCGTGTTCTACCGATGTTTCACTTACCAGCTCATCAACACGTGTTGCAAACCTGGCGTACAACACTACAGCGAAGCTGGGAAAAACCTACTTCACGTTTCGGGGAAATGACAATGCCATTCTCAGTCGGTTTTCCTCTGGCAATCCTATTGGTGTGGTTTTTAACGTGTCTTGTACCGTAAGGTACAGCTCTGCCGTCAATTGCAACCCAGTAATTGTTCCTTCACTTTTCCATCTCTCACCAATAACTCGTTCAATTTTTAATGTCAAAAAATTTCCTCCGTATGTATGCCGGCAGAAAGCGCGACCAGTTACAAAGAGCTTTCAAGTACTTGTGCAAGGTAAGGATATACTGATCATGTCAAACAATGCTGTTAGTATACAAATAATCTACGTGGAGATAAAAGTTTAATAATAGCTATGAAAAGTATGAATGCCGCAGACATCACCACGCAACATGACAATTAATTCAAGGTTTGAGATTGTGTGTTTCCAGTATCGATTTTCAAGCTCTGATCACCAGTGGAAATACGGAAATAAAGTGATCAAGGGAAAAAACAAAGGTTAAAAAATCCAAAGAAGTGTGACACATGACGCGTAAGTATTACAAAAAGTGAAGGCTAAGATAAAGAGTAAGTGTATCAAATGGGCATGAACAGTGCAGAAACAACTCATGAACACGGGGTGAAAACTCACGAAAATAACCTAAGTGCTACAAGATGTTCTTCTTGCTTACACAAATCGTGCTTATGCGTACGAATACAAACAGCTTCAAGGACCTTCAACTGCTGGACATAACGGGCACGACACAGTACAGAGAAGTGGGAATCCTCATACACACTCAAACAACCGGGACGAGATAACAAATGCAAGTACACAGCGTACTTGTTACGAACTTCACCCTCATAAGCTCCATCACCTTCCCTGCAACCTGACTCCTCCTCGTCCGTTTTATCACCATCACCACCAGCCGTCTCATCGTCATCTGCCTCGTCGTCATCGGCCGCCTCGTCATTATCCGCCTCGTCGTCATCTGTCTCTTCGTCATTATTCGACTTCACAGTAGGAAAAGACGGCCAGGCCTGGACCAAGAAAGACAATATTATTCGACATCACAATGGGAGCAGAGTTTTCACCATCTCAGGACAGGAGCCAGGACATTCCTGATCTTCAATGCTTTCCAACCGGTGGAATACATTCCTCGGATATACATCTGCATGCATATCCATCTCTATTATGTCACTGAACCTAAAACCTCTTGTCATGCACAGAGCGTTTACACTAAATTTACAATGGATGCAGCGAAGGGAATTTTGAGTATTTATTTGGTTGTGGGTCTGATCTACTGACCTTCCACTACTTTGAGAGCTGCATCTGCGCCTTGATAGACAGAGGGTGAGTTTGGCGTTCCTTCGGATGCGGAAAACCCAGTCAAACTCAGTCTCACACAAACCGCAAATACTTATTACCAATAATGGCCAGGCCTGGAAAGATAACAACACATTATTCGACACCGCAATTGGATAAGATTTCCAGGCCTGGACCGAGAAAGATAAGTATAGAATGTTATCGCATGGTTGCGACGGCCTTATTGCATATTATTGCTCCGAGAGGTTAGCCCAAAGGCCGTAGGCCCGAGGGCTAACCGTGAAATGAGTTGTGATCACTTTCTCGGCCTTCCCTGGCTTGCCATGAAAGAGGTATGATGCGAGGAAAGCGACCATTCACAACAAGCCGATCGGAATCGATGGTTGCGCTGTGGCAACACAGGTGATGACAGTCATGGCGAGCGAAACTGAAATACCACTTCTCCGAGAGATAATGCGCTGCTTGGCCTCTCTACTACTCTAGCACTGAGTATGAGAGCGATAGAGAGCGATGGAACGGAGCAGCGAGCCCACACAATGAGCGAGTGAACAAAGTGCTGCTCCGATCGCACGGCTCAATGAAAACAAATTTGAATCGAAGTTCTTGTTCAAACTGCTTAAAGCCGAGAATCGAATGCTGATGAGCATGCACACTTTCAGAAGTCTGCAGTCCGACGCGAGTCTCGTGGCTAAGGAAAGTCGACTGGACTTGCTAGCCGCTGCCGTTCAGTGTTGGAAAGAGTATCCATCAAAGAAAAATGGAATCCGTTTGGCTGTGCCTTTACTCCTCGTTTCGTGGAGTTCTGGTGAGCGGAGATGAAACCAGTGAGTCGTAAAATAGTTTCACAATTCCGTTTTGGAAACGAGCAATCCGCGGCTACCGCGGCGGATCAGCCAACTTACTTGAAAGCCAACTTACTTGAACCACAGCAACATCAAGTTAGTTCAGCGGAGTGTGATCAAAGAAGCCGAGGCAAGGCTGAAACGAGCTTAACAACGACTCGTGAGAGAGATGACGACTCACGTGCAGCAGATGACGACTCGCGTGCAGCAGATGACGACTCGCGTGCAGCAGATGGCGACAGCGACGCAAACTGAACTCTCTGCTCATTCCGCCAACAGTTTCTCTTGTAAAGACACAGTACATAGGCTGAACTACCAGTTTGTCCCGGAGTGATTTGCAGTCGATACAAACTGTTCTTGATCTGTTCTAAGCGTTTTCATATCCATAAAAATCCATCACGAAGTTTTTGTTACCGGAGGAAGTATATAATATGAACTGATTTGAGGGAAAGAGACCAACGGGAAAAGTCCGAAGAAGAAATTGACTGTCACCACCAGGACTCGAACCAGGGACCTTCGCTTGTAACCAGCGATGCTCTAACCACCGAGCTATGGTGTAACCGTCATCCCAGCAGAGGCCGTAAAATGACTTGGGGCTCCCCGTGTGCTAGTTTGTGCGTGAAGTGTGTCGGTTACTGTGAGGGCTGCGTCCCATCCGCCCGTGTAGATTCACAGGGAGTGTGAGTTACGAAGTCTGAAGAAAAAAATATCAGTGTTCTAGTCAGGTCAAAATAGTAGGGGGCAGGCGGGAATGGGAAAAAGTTACCCCATGACCCATTTTTTCCATTGTCCAAAATTGTCTTGCCATGCAAAATGTAACATACGGGGTGAACGCCCGACTTCAACCCTCACAAATGTGCCTTTATGAACCCTCTAGTAGTGACTTTCGACTGTATTTTCGTTGAATGGCGTGAAAAAACACAAAAAATCGGAAAATGAGTAGGGGTGGTTCACCGGTTCCCTCGCAAACCCACACTGACATCAGACACAACCATTGGAGGCATCGATCTATTTAGAAGACTGTATTACCAAACACACCATTGAAGAATCTAACTCAAAAAAGAACAAAGAACGGAGAGCTGGGGACGCACGTACCCGGCCCCGTACCGGACACACAGCCAAGAAGGACGACACCGTAGCGTCCTCACGCTTGACTGGCAAAGAAAACAGCAAGCAAAGAAAATTGGCCAGCGGGCGCAGTTCAAACATCTTGAACGACACGCTCAAAGCAAAACACGCGACAGAAAATAATGCATGATGTCATCTGTACTCATGCGGACATGCAAAAAAGGTCAAATCTACACAAAGCGAGTGCCGCAAGAAACAACACAAATAAATAATAATTCAAACAAAAATAATTCCAACCGCGAAGAACTAGAAAGGCCGATTTCTAATTATCGAAGAACAAGAATGCATCGTAGAGTCCCAGCGCAACTGCCGGAGGATGCTGGCACCCACCAGATGGGTGGTGGTTGCCCCTGCCAGAGAGATAAAACGAAAACTGAAGCAGAGGAGCCACGTTACAAATAGTGAAACGCACAAGGTAAGAATAATCGAGCAGTGTCCAATTACGACATACTGAGTACTATACATGTAATACACGAAGACAAACATTACAAATGGAGAACGTTGCAACAAGGGGGGCTGCACTATTTCACAGGGGCGCAAACAGAGTAGGGGGGGGGGGGGGGGCGCTGCGCCCCCCTACCCCCCTTTGGCTAGAACCCTGAATATATATATAATTATACTCAATCTGCGGACTGTTTCGTCCTTTGTGGACTCATCAGCACAGCACAGAGGAAATGAGGCCGAACCTGATAACAATGAAAAATAAATTTTCCAACCCCAGATTTAAACCAGGCCCCAACGTACCTTGCCAAAGTGCTCAAACTGACAAGTCAGTGAGCTCTGCATAACGCAAACAGAAAAGGCACTACCCCATGCAAGATTGCTCAACTGCTACAAGAGCAGGAGCAAAATACTCCATCTGCGGACAGGACTCTCTCTCTCTCTTTCTATATTATATATACACTCAAATCTGTGGACAGCAACTGTTTTGCTCTGTTAGAGCTCCTCAGCACAGATCAGAGGACCGAAGCGCAGCTCTTCGCAATGAAATACGTTTCCGTGAAGCAAACCATTTTTATAAAGAGCTGCACATAGCCAGCAACCGCATGTCACCACGTACATTGAAAATCAACACAATTTTTGCGAATCGATCTTTTTTTCAAAATCACTTTTCAACGAGGACGAAGCAATGTCGGCCGAACGAAGCCTAGAGGAAGAAAATCACCCTCTCCACTTCACCATCACGATACTGACATAGATACGAGATGAAACAACTAAATAATCCACAGGAAAACTGCACGGCCATCATCGCGCTGACTTTGGTCTGACTTTGGTCTGAGAATTTCTATCACGATCAAAAATGTACGAGGAGCACTCAAAAATAAGCCACAGACGTACCTTTATCGCTCTCTACTCCTTTTTCAAGGCACAGAAGTCGACTCTCCACTTTCAAACCAGGAACCAGACATACCAGTGGTCCTTTTCAGCTGCTCCACGAGCGCAGGAAAGGTTCACCAAGGGGCGCAGAGCAGCATCCATTCCAGAAAAAGAGGTAAAATACGAGTTAGCATTCCGCGCACGCAGACGGCATGCAGGCAGGCATACATCATTAGCATTCCGCGCACACAGACGGCATGCAGACAGGCATACACCACACGAATAAGGCTAGGTTGTGTTGGGTAAGTACTGGTGACGAGGAACTGGTTGGTCTTTGCCGCAAGGTAGGCACGAGCCCGTGAGGCTGCGAGTGCCGCAGAAAGGCAGAAGCCCGGAGGCTGTGATTGCCGCAGGAAGGCAGAAGCCCGGAGGCTGTGATTGCCGCAATGGAAAGGCAGGACCATAAGGCCATAATGCCGCAATAGAAAGGCAGACCAGTTATGAGTGACTCGCCACCAGGTTTATTGTACTTGAAGTAGGAATGATGCAATGTAGTATTAATGGTTAGTGGTGGGATGGTGGGTCAGCAAAAGACAAAGGCAGCAGGATGCAAGTCGGGCATGAGCCAAAGCAGAGAAGACTCAAAACTGAGAATGGCAAGGAGATGTGCCACGTTGCGGACTCGGACCCGATCAAAACTGAATTAATTATTGTGATGGCGTACGCATAAATTAATGTGATGCACAGCAGGCGGTCTTGCCGGTCGCGGCAAGGCGCGCTAAACAAGTGCCGCGGCCAGAACCGTAGAGGGCGCTGTAGCGCAGCAGATACGTAGTTGCGAGATGTGCGCCTACGCTAAACTGAATTCATTACATGAATACATCATTAGCATTCCGCGCACGCAGACGGCATGCAGGCAGGCATACATCATTAGCATTCCGCGCACACAGACGGCATGCAGACAGGCATACACCACACGAATAAGGCTAGGTTGTGTTGGGTAAGTACTGGTGACGAGGAACTGGTTGGTCTTTGCCGCAAGGTAGGCACGAGCCCGTGAGGCTGCGAGTGCCGCAGAAAGGCAGAAGCCCGGAGGCTGTGATTGCCGCAGGAAGGCAGAAGCCCGGAGGCTGTGATTGCCGCAATGGAAAGGCAGGACCATAAGGCCATAATGCCGCAATAGAAAGGCAGACCAGTTATGAGTGACTCGCCATACCGCCAGTACATACCCATACACAACAGTATTGCAGTGCAGCATAGCATAGTTCATTATGAGGGAATTGTGTGAATTGAGAAACATCGGTGTCAGGGAGATGATCTTACTGAGGATAGTTTGCTGGCCAGCGTTCGGGCCGATGACGGTGGTGTCCGGATGTAGCGTAGGCATGCATCACTGCGCCACCGTCCCGCGGAGCGGATCTGGTGGTCGGGGACGCCAGCAAGGGCAGCAGTGGTAGCGGCCCCGATACGGAAGCTGTGGCCTGCATAGTCCTGCCAGTTTGCCACGCCGCTGGTGCTAAGCAGCGTGCGTACGTGGGCTGTAAAAGTGCTGTGGTTGAGGCGTTGCCCGTTGGCCAGGATGAACACAGCACTGCCTGGACGAGCAGAGGCGGTTGCAGTGAGGTAGGTGAGCATGGCTCTCACAGCGCAGTATGGCGGCACCGCTGGCCCGATCAGCACCGTCGTACCTTCCCCGGACGGGTCTGTCTTCGAGCGTGGTAGGTGCACATGGAGCATCCCTGACTCGAATGTCAAACAGCCGCGCGTGGTAGGTGCTTCTAGCAGTTCACCGCATCTGAAGAAACCAAAGAACACGGCAAGCATAGCGGCATGCAGGCAGCGCTTGTCGTGAGGGCACATGGCTGGAGCAGCTAGGCAGGTGTCAACCAGACTGCAGAGAATAGGAAACGTGATTGGCAGCCGGGGGCGGACAGCGGCTACTCCATGGCAACGGCAAATACCGCGTACCACTCGCTTGAGGAAGTGCGCGCCCTCGGTCGGGTCGACATAACCGAGCTCCAGGTGCAGGTTCTTGATAGCACTGAGGTAAACCTTAATAGTCACTGGTCTGACCGACTGGGTTAGGGAGGCAGCAAAACTACTCAGCATTAGGTCTGAAGCGGGAAACGGGGACCATCTTTGAAGTTGGCAGAACTTGAGATACTTAGATTCGCCGGCGGAATACGTTCGTCTGGTGTTGTCGGATAGAGCGTGAGCAGCATATCGTGCTGCTAATTCGTCCGCGGCAGTTAGAATGACTGGAACAGGTCGGCTGTCGCCCGAGCTCCCGGAACCGCCTCGCGAAACGCCTGCATGTTAAAACGAGACAGAGCATCAGCGGCTTTGTTAGTGCATCCTGGAATATGCTTTGCTGACAGAATGAAGCCAAAGTTAGCGCACATGAAGAACAGCCGTCGTATCAGGTCCATGACTGGGGGGGAGCGGCTACAACCATTGGACAGGCATGCCACTACGGCTTCGTTATCGCAGTACACGAGTATGCGGAGCTTGCGCCATTCAAGGCCCCAGGAGGAGCAAGCTGCGGCAATGGCGAACATCTCCTTCCACTCGATGGAGTAGTCGGCTTGTTCCGGCAACCACTGTCCCTGGATCCAGCGATGGCCATAACATGCGCCCCAGCCGATCGAACCGCTGGCATCGGTAAACAATTGGATGTCGGGAGACGGGGTCCAATTTGGCATATGAAAGAAGGACTTTCCGTTCCATTGCGAGAGGAGGCGTTGCCACCACTTCAGGTCTTCCAGGGCCTCGACTGAGAGTTTGATCTTATAGTGTGGCTGACTGTAGCGGTGACAAATATCCCAGAGTCGGCGCATGAATGTCCGACCAGGTATAATTACCCGAGCTGCGAAGGAGAGTTTTCCCAATAGTGAGTCGAGTTCGCGTTGGGTCATGTCGCCACGGTTGACATACTGGTCGAGCAAGGTGCGGAGATCTTGCAACTTGGTGTCTGGTAGCCGGGCCTCCAGTCTGCCACAGTCCAGCTCGATGCCCAGGAACGACAGCACTTGAGCTGGACCTTCCACTTTGTCAGGTGCCAAGGGGACTTGGACATAGTTAAAACAGCGAAGCAGGATTGAAGCACGTTGGTTCGCCACCAGCTCCGATGGAGAAATGCAAAGGAAATCATCTAGATAATGGAGCAGGTCAGTAATAGAAAACTCATAGCGAGCAATCCATTCAAGGCAGTCGGCAATAGAGTTAAAAATGGCAGGGCTGGAGCGTAAGCCAAAGGGGAGCACAGTGTCGAAATAATATTGGTTTTGCCAGTGAATACCTAGCAGAGGCCAGTCTTCCTGCCGCACAGGTACAATGCGGAAAGCACTCCGAATGTCAAGTTTGAAAAGATAAGCAGAACGACCGTACTGCATAATGGCATCGATCGCGTGATCAATAGTGATGTAATGCAAGCTGAAATCTTCACGTGAAATTCCATCGTTAACACTTTGACCCTCTGGGCTAGAGAGATGGTGGATTAAACGAAAGCGGCCGTTCTTTTTCGGAACGCAGCCAACACCGGAGCAATGAAAAAAAGGAAAAAGCGAGGAGGAAAAAGGACCTAGCAGTTCAAAGCGGGAGCAACATTCTTGCAGGTATTTGGTAATAAAATCGGGATGCATCCTCGCAGAAGGTAAGTTAGGGGAGAACATGCTGCTTTGGCGTGGGCCATTGAAGCCGATGTCAAAACCATACGTAAGGCCATGAAGTACATATTTAACAAAAGCTTGATCGGGGTGTGCACGCAGTAAGGAACGGAGGCGATTAACGTGAATAGGTGTGCGGCAAGTGTGAAAGAATGTAGGGTGTGTCCGGAGAATGCTACTATCGAGATGCAGTTCATTAAGCTTTGTTCTGCCGCTGGTTGCCAGTGGAGAAGCGACGCGGGCAGGAGGGGCGGGCATGTGCGCCCTCACATTGGGAGCAGACGTGGGCAAATTTACAGTCGGTGTTGGAGCATCGACCTTGCTGGAAATTCCGGCAGATCTCTTTGCCAGACTTGGTGTAGGCAGACCGTGGTGCAAACTGCTGGTTTGGTACTCGGGAGGCACGAAAAGGGCACTGGCTACCCGATGGAGGGTGAGTGATCCGGCATGTGCTACACTGCGGGCGTGAGCGGCCTGTCATTTTCAGTTGCCAGAGATTGCCGTCAATGGCGTCCCAACGCTTACTGGGGTCAAGAGAGATTGCCAGACGGAACTCCCGGTCATATTCGAGCCAGGCCTCCGGATAGTATGAGGAGTTGGCCGATACAATGGTGGCCTGATATGCCATCAGTTCGGAGAAACGGCTGGGTGCGTGCGAGCATAGTACGAACATATATCTGGACCAGGCTTCTAGCCATGTAACCAGGTCGTGAACATGCCTACGAACTTTCTCGACATGCCCGCCAGAGCTGGGATCCAGCAGCTCAACAGTCCTGGACCCACTGAAATTCAACTGAATCGTGTCACGCTTTGGTGCCCCAAGAGCTTCCGGTAACAGTGTATTCAAATCAACACACTCACCTCGCAAAATCCTCTCTCTCACGTGAGACGGCACGTTCAGTGGATGAGATAGAGAGCCAGCACCCGGACCAGTTGGCGCAGCATTTCCGGTGGGTACGGCCATGGCGGGGGAAGGCTGCGAGGATCCGATGGTGGCAAGCAGTGGGGAGACCGTTTCTGCCAGGGCGGCGGTGACGGCTTTCTGGACTTCGTCAGATATAAATTGCTTGAATTGTCCGCCGTCGAGTGGTGAGGCAGCGTTACTCGGCAGCTCGGGGTCCGCAGCCGAAGAAACAGGTGGGTCGGGAACAGGGCTAGGTGCTGCGCGACGGGTTCTCTTCCTGGTGCCCGACATGACTAGGCAATGACAGTTCGGTCAGCAAAAGACAAAGGCAGCAGGATGCAAGTCGGGCATGAGCCAAAGCAGAGAAGACTCAAAACTGAGAATGGCAAGGAGATGTGCCACGTTGCGGACTCGGACCCGATCAAAACTGAATTAATTATTGTGATGGCGTACGCATAAATTAATGTGATGCACAGCAGGCGGTCTTGCCGGTCGCGGCAAGGCGCGCTAAACAAGTGCCGCGGCCAGAACCGTAGAGGGCGCTGTAGCGCAGCAGATACGTAGTTGCGAGATGTGCGCCTACGCTAAACTGAATTCATTACATGAATACATCATGAGACTGCATGCCTGAGTACATGAGTACATGTATGAGTACATGCAGAAAATAGTCAATTTCAGCGTTTCTGCTCCAAACAGCAACTAGCTTCGACTAGAAACAAAGATTACACCAAAGGATCAAACAACAACCATTTTCTGCAGTTTTTTTGCAGATGACTTCCTTGTGCTTGGCCCAGCACGCCAAAAATCACACCTCGGAGGAGTACAAAAATTACAACTCTCAGATGTCCTCGATTGCTGGCCCTGAACCCCGCCAAAAGTGCTCGAAATGCTCCAAGAGCAGTGAGCGTTGCACATGGCGAGCGGTAAGGGTTTGCGCTAAGGTAAGAGTGCTCAACCTAACGACATTGCTGGCTGCTAGGGAGCATAATACTCAAATCTGTGGGCAGCAACTGTTTCGCTCTGTTAGAGCTCCTCAGCACAGCTCAGAGGACCGAAGCGCAGCTCTTCGCAATGAAATACGGTTCCGTGAAGCAAAGCATTTTTATAAAGACCTGCCAACCCCGCCTAGAGTACTTGAAATGCACCAGGAGCAGTGAACGTTGCACAAGGCGAGCGGCAAGGGTTCGCGCTAAGGTAAGAGTGCTCAACCTAACGACATTGCTGGCTACTAGGGAGCAATAATGCTCAAATCTGTGGAGAGCAACTGTTTCGCTCTCTCTCTCTCTCTATATATTATTATATAATATACACACAACAACAAGGTTGTAAGTTTCATAACACTAAAAGCTTTTCACCCATTTTCATCAGTAGGTACATGGGAATGAGCAAGAACGAAAACGAAGCCAGAATTTATACTGGGGTAGAGAATCAGCAAGAATATTCTTACGCGCCTCAAGTTCACACTACACTACCATAAGAATGTATGGAGCAGTGGAAAAATGCGGGAAACAACACATGAAGGGAATGCAGTACCAGAACAAACACGTGATAAAGTTGTCAGTCCGGTTGCAGCTTGAACAGCCGCAGCACCTTGATGTGCTTCTTTTGTCGACACAGCTCTGGCCTCAAACTGCGAATGTACAGCGCCTCCAGTGTGAATCTGTGCGCATAATATAATATATATATATGGGCCAGTGCATGCAATACCGTGTCTAAGGGCAAATTTTTGGAATTTTTTTTCTTTCTTGAAAATCAATCACTGGGGTCTAGAGAACAACTCTGTGGAAGATGAAGCTGGATATCACATTTGAAAGTACATAGAGACCATGATTTCTATGGCATTGTCCAACATGGAATATGCCTTGTATAATGCATTATCTACAGCGTCGCTGAAAGCAGCAACAGTTTTGCGTATAAGCCTTTAGTATTGGCCAAGACATTCAATGAAGGCTGCCTTGTTATCCAGACAAAACCGGGCAACATTGTCCAGCAAATTCTTGCAGCGTTGACCTAACAAGAACTCGCGTTCCTTTTGTGCAAAGACAACATGGTCACGGAGTGGTTCCGTTGCAGACTTCTTTTCATCCTCTGCACGAGGAGAACAAATATCGTCCCGGAGCAGCGCACACTTGTTGAACACATCCATCCGTTGCGTCGTGAACACGATGGACTTGCACTTCTTAGTCCACAGATACAAACAAAATATGGTAACCCAGGGTTTGCGCTTCACCAGACTGCTCCACATGTTCAGAAAGGACAAACTTGTAGGCGATGGATGTAGGTGAGTTTCATGGGAGATTCCTCACCTCTCCCTTTTGGTGCAACAGACAAAGGGAGACCGAACACTAAGCTGTAGTTCAGTCTATTCAGAATAAACTGCTGCGCTCTGTCTCCCAATTCTGCAGTAAATTTATTCCAAGGCACATTGCCAGCTTTCCATGTGCACCAGGGTCACAGCTAATGTTCTCCTTGTCCACTTGCAGACAGTCATATTCTGCCAACCACATGGAGCTGCATAAACGCGGTTCGACACACGATGTGTCCCATCACAGTGTATCCAAACGTGATGCGCGTCCTTTCCGTTGCGGAAGCTGTCGACTGATGCACGACAGTCGATAGGATCGTCACGCGTGCAGCGCAGCCAGCGCACAAATATAAAAAAATGCCGAGGTCCTTCGATTTCATCGCCGAGATTTAGTCGTCGTAATGGAGGATTGCGCTCGACGTGAAGCTGCTGAAATGGTAGTTCCGAACGCAGCCACAGCCTTCAAGAACCAGTCAGTCCACAGCGGCAATGCTCTGAAGCGCGTCCTGAACATCGTCGCTTCCAGAGGCCACAGAATCTCCGCCTAATTCATCCGCTCTCGACTCGCCTTCAACCTCAACACAGGAGTCTTTCACTCCCGGACGCTTAGCTGGGGCTTCGTCAGAGTCACTGTGAGCAGAACAGCTGCTAGTTGCTGACTGCTCCGACTCACGACTCGCCAAATAAATTGTCGTCTTCCTCCTCGATAATAAACCTTGCCGATCTCTTCGGACGCGCCGACGATAATCACGCGAGCGGTACAGCTCAACCGGCGTGCTGCTCGGCGTCTGCCACGAGTGTGTCTACTCAGAGGCCCTTCCTCAAGTGCTAATTCCAACTCCTCCTGCGCCGCCACGTCCATGATGATCGCTTGTCGGTCGCTTCTCTTGTCGTCTTGAGATCGAGTAGACAAGATCCGCGGTCGAGCCACAAAAAAATAACTCTTCTTTCCGAGCGATTTTCTCAAAATTCTGAAAGAAATCGGTTTCCCCCGAAGACACGTTTTCGCATGCACTGGCCCATATACTCAATCTGCGGACAGCGTGCTGTTTCGTTCTTTTTGAACTCATCAGCGCAGCACAGAGGAAATGAGGCCGAACCTGATAGCAATGGAAATAAAAATTTCCAATCAGGCCCGAACGTACCTTGCCAGAGTGCTCAAACTGACAAGTCAGTGAGCTCTGCATCACGCAAACAGCAAAGGCACTACCCCACGCAAGAGTGCTCAACTGCTACAAGAGCAGGAGCGAAATACTCAATCTGCGGACAGCGTGCTGTTTCGTTCTTTTTGAACTCATCAGCGCAGCACAGAGGAAATGAGGCCGAACCTGATAGCAATGG
Source organism: Sycon ciliatum (assembly GCF_964019385.1). Classification (NCBI taxonomy): domain Eukaryota; kingdom Metazoa; phylum Porifera; class Calcarea; order Leucosolenida; family Sycettidae; genus Sycon; species Sycon ciliatum. The sequence goes on along the minus strand of NC_088645.1, from coordinate 45,167,114 downwards.
AAATAAAAATTTCCAATCAGGCCCGAACGTACCTTGCCAGAGTGCTCAAACTGACAAGTCAGTGAGCTCTGCATCACGCAAACAGCAAAGGCACTACCCCACGCAAGAGTGCTCAACTGCTACAAGAGCAGGAGCGAAATACTCAATCTGCGGACAGCGTGCTCAGGTTTCGTTCTTTTTGAACTCATCAGCGCAGCACAGAGGAAATGAGGCCGAACCTGATAGCAATGGAAATAAAAATTTCCAATCAGGCCCGAACGTACCTTGCAAGAGTGCTCAAACTGACAAGTCAGTGAGCTCTGCATCACGCAAACAGCAAAAGCACTACCCCACGCAAGAGTGCTCAACTGCTACAAGAGCAGGAGCGAAATACTCAATAATATATATACAATGGAAGCGGTCCTCACCAAGAAAACACAATCCGTTGCTACTCCGAGTTTCTTGAGTTTTTCAATCGTCAGGCAACTTTTCTAACTACAATAATATATATATATATATATAAATGTTGAGTCACCTCCACCATCACACTCCGCAGTTTAGCCGACTAGACCCTCCTGCCCACAACCATCACCATTGCGAGGACAATTCCGTAGACGATATTGATAATTCCTCCAGACAGCTGTTTCGCTAACACATAGCTCATCAGTGAAGGTAGATGTTGAATGATAAAAAGATTTAGACCAAACTGCTATTTTATAGGGGGTTTCCACATACAAAACTGGCATAGCTGAGGTGATAACGCGGGAAAAGGAAAGTGTGAAGTACTGTTGGTGCGCACTAGACATGCATGCAGCGTCGGAAATTCGGCTCGAAAAATCAATCATTATGACTATCAATACAGAAATAACGCGCCAGAATCAGTGTACAGTGTACTGTGTAGCTAGTGAAAGTCTGTGTATTGTAGTTGTCCGAGCGCCATGAAGGCCTGTGAACGCAACTCACGGCCCGCCGATGTCGACAGCCACAGCAGCCCCTGTGGCATGACACTGTACTGCTCCTCCGTCGCGCCAAGAATCTTGGCAGTTACTAGGCTTCATCCCACCAATGTTGTCCGCAAGCTACCTTGTCCTCATGTCATTGTGCCCATCACCCACTGCCGCTGACGCGCTGGGAGGCCCCGCGCCATTCGCCCAGTATATCGCCAGCAGAGCTGTTTGGACGGTACAATAACGCGGAAGCAAACAGTTGGTCCTTTGGTATTGCGACAAGCGCCAAGCATGGCCCATGCTTCATGCGTGCTTGTTCCTGGTGTTGTTATGTCTACTGTGTCCTGCCGGTACTCCGGCTTTGGCCGTGACCACGATGTGTCTCCCCATTTTCACCTTCATCCTTTCCTTTCTCTTTTTGCTAAAAGCTTTCTTCTCGCCGTGACCACGATTTTTCTTCTTCTTCTCCATTATTCTTTTTCTTTCCTTCCTTTCTCCTCTTCCTTTGCTGAGAGCCTTCTGTTCCCATATTTTCTTTTCATCTGTGTCCCCATTCCTGGGTTATTTGGACTTCATTCGCTTCCTTGTCATTGGACATGTTCAGTCCGTTCGGTTTGCGAATTCAAATAAACACAACCCACCAACCACCAACCCATGTGATGCGTGGTACAGGCCCAGGCACGGCACAAACTACACTACGGATCCATTACCATGTTTCCCTAACGTCGTAGGCTCGTCGGAGAAGGTAGAACGTCCAGGGTTGACGCGAGAAGAAAGTTCAAATCCTTACCAGTACCACCGTACAAAAGGGATTTCCACGAGAGGTCATTCCACATCACCGGAGAGAGAGAGAGAGAGAGAGAGAGAGAGGGAGAGATAGAGAGAGATAGAAAGAGAGGGAGAGAGAGAGAGAGGGAGAGATAGAAGGAGAGACAGACAGACAGACGGATGGACATAGGGAGAGATGTTGAAGTGACCAGTAAAGTGCTCTCTGGATACTGTGAGCCATTCATAAGACTGTATGCCTTGCCTTCCTGTCTTTTGTACCAGCACCTGAATGTCAGCCATTACACACCCTGGTGATGAACTTGGAGCCCTCATTTTCATCAAGCAATAAGAGAGGTGCCATTGTTCAACCGAAGTGTATATCTGGACTGAGTATAGTTAACGGATTTCACAATGTTGAGTGTCTTCCTAATGGATTGTGGAGTGGACTACCGGAGTGTGAAAGTAAGGTTGGATGGATGGTTAGTGTATGTTACAGTGCTCAGCAAGAACTAACAGGTTTTGCTGGCTTCATGTACAAACACAGTGCTCATCAAGAACTAACAGGTTTTGCTGGCTTCATGTACAAACACAGTGCTCAGCAAGAACTAACAGGTTTTGCTGGCTTCATGTACAAACACAGTGCTCATCAAGAACTAACAAGTTTTGCTGGCTTCATGTACAAACACAGTGCTCAGCAAGAACTAATAGGTTTTGCTGGCTTCATGTACAAACACAGTGCTCAGCAAGAACTAACAGGTTTTGCTGGCTTCATGTACAAACACAGTGCTCAGCAAGAACTAACTGGCTTCATGTACAAACACAGTGCTCAGCAAGAACTAACAGGTATTGCTGGCTTCATGTACAAACACAGTGCTCAGCAAGAACTAACAAGTTTTGCTGGCTTCATGTACAAACACGTTGGGTTGACAATATCTGGCAGACTAACGGAGACACGACAGAAAGAGTTCCTGTGGGTGTGATGCACACAGGAAGAAGAGGCAGAAAAAGGTAAAATCTAGAGATGGAGAGGTAGGAGGATCCGGCTGCCAAATATTCTAGTCAATCATGCTCCACCAAGACGTGACTGGGTCATTCCGCAAAGGAATAATTGGTTTCAGTTTCTTGTGAACGCATACTTTTGCATGTACAACCCAGAGTGTGCATGCCTGGCCATTGGGTTCAAAATCCTACCAGGACATCCCACAGCTGACTTGCGACCTGCTGAGCCCGTCGAAAAAAACCCAATCCGTTCAGCCTATAAAATGATGGCCATGACTTTGGCAATCTTCCTGACGAGTAGCAACCAGGTTTCATCATAAAATTGGGTGTAGACCACCACCAAAGTCTGTTAAAACATGCTCCCAAGTGCCGACAAAAGGTCTTAGATAAAATGGCCAGCTATCACAAGCACTAGGAGAATCCAACCTTGTAGCAGGAATGCAGACACGGAGTGCGGCCTTGGACTATTTCGCTAAGCTTGCAACACTGAGAGGTCAGTGGAATAATTGCCGCAGAAACTCAAATGAACCCTCCACACAGCATCCCAGGACTGGCTGAAAAAAAGCTCAGTTTGATTAGGCTGTGTGTGTTCAACACAAAATTACATTGCTGTGATTAAGGTAGCTTAAACCTCTCAAAATTGACGGAAGAATGGCCGTTTTTTTTGCTTTCAAATCGAAGTGTGGGTTGTATATGGTCAAAAATGGTTTTCGCAATGGGGATATTTAGGGTAAATCTTGGTGTTTCAGCCCCTTTAAATGTTGCGAATTTGCGAACTTTTAGCAAAAATCAACAGTTGGCATTACGTTAGTTTTGACCGTTTTTTCAATGAATTATGCCTATAATTATGGCTTGGTGCCTTTATGGGAGGATTTGGTTCAACTTGAACCGAAACTTATAAAAATACACTTTTGTGGAAACTACGGACCTTGGGCACATAAAAAACAGCACACACCACAGAAAACCAAAATAACTGGCAGAAGGAGGTTCGATTTTATTAGCCAATTGTGTAGCCGGGTGCCTGTAGAGCACAGAACAACAAAAGGAACCAGACCAATTAATGTGTTTTGAAGCAGTTTATAATTATTTTCAAATTCGAGGACTGTAGTGAATTATGCCTTATGTTGCAAATATTGAGGTGAAAGCAAGACATAGTGGCAGTCTCTCTTAGTACCAATGTGATAGGCACTCGGTGTAAGTAAAAGTTAACACTGGACACTACACCACATTGGATAGAACATAAGCATTGTCCTATCACCGCTGCTGTAATGACTACTCGCATCTCTGCATTGATTTTGGTGGATAAGGAATATTGCCCGCATTTGCATATGCAAGAGATGTCACTATGCATTTTGCAACACAGAAGTAACTTACCCTTCATACTCATGCACTGGGCTAAAGGAGTGGCTGGAACACACCACGCACTTCAAGGTGAGTGTATGTTCCTGCTCACATACCTCCACGAAACTCCGTTTCGGAACTCTCTCCACTGCAGCGGCCAATTTCACTTTCTCGTCGCTTCTCCACTTTTGCACTAGCAGGTGGGATGTTCAGAGCAGCAAACAGTTTACTGACTTGCATCACTCCAATGCCTGCACCAAGAGCAGCCATGGCAAGTGCCGCCGTGTTCGTAATGTATAATGTTCATTGTGGCTGCACCAAGAGCAGCCATGGCAAGTGCCGCCGTGTTTGTAATGTATGATGTTCATCGTGGCTGCGGCAATCGGAGGAGAAGTGGCGCTTCGTTGTGTGTACGTTAATCTCGCAACCACAATCTCTGCACTTCATGCTTGGTGCGCAGGTGATAGTATAGTAGTAGCAGGTGATAGTATACTTTCTTCCACCAACACAGTCACACACAGCACATACAGCTAATACAGCACATACAGCTAATACAGCACATACAGCACATCCCGCAACGAGGTGATTGGCCTGATAAACTACAGTCTCTTTCAAAAAGAAATGCAATCAGGTTTGGGTCTTAAAAAGTATGAAGATAAGGGAAATTTGGACAACAAAGTACATAGAATGGCTTGTCAGGACAAGGCAAATTGTTCTGTGAAGGTTTCGGAACAATTGGACCAGCCGCTATGGAGTTACAATTTCGGCCAGGTTTCCGGGCTTTTCCAATGGTTTCGACTTTGCCCAGGAAGCTAGTATCGATTTTTTATCAAAACCCAAGATTTATCACTTCATTTTTGGCCTTGTGGTTATGAATTCTGGCTGCTGACCATGAAGTTGTGAGTTCAAATCCCAACCTATCCTCAAGTCAAACGTTTTTTCATTGTTTTGGCGATCAAGCTGGTACAAGACAAAGAAGATGGCTGCACCAAACGACTTGTTGTTGGAGCTGGCTCGCGCTTCCTGCCAAACTGACTGACACTTGACTGGCTCACGCCTTGTGAACACACCCACAACACTGAAATGGTGTGAGTGAATATGGAAGTCATCGTGCTGTAGCTTTTGAGATTTATTTTAGTATTTCAAGATCACCAACTTATTTGAATTTTAGCAGTCGATCATCAGCGTTCACCAGCGTCTGCTTTTCTCCAAACGTTGTCGAAGTCACACAGATAGCTTTGCCAAGTCATGGCCTTGGGAATGAGTCCATGTCGATGTCGTTTTCGTCACACGGTGAGTAAATTGCATCGCAGCTCAAAGAAACTATTTTGGTCAATGAACCAATTGGGACCCATGCTGCTCGTCAACATTTACAACACTTTCGTTTAGACATGATCTCTCTGATTCCATTGATACTAGGAAGAACTCGTATATTGTAAACCAGACGTATATGACTGTATCATTGTGATCGTGAGTGAGTTGTCATTTTTCCTGCTTTCGCGCGGATTATTTCTTCGAGTTCACAGTGAGTTTTTCCAGGCAGCGCTCGTGTGCTCATAAGGTAAGACGCCGAACTCCGTGGGCGATCGCCAGGATTACAAATCTTTTTGAAACGGACTATAGCTTAACAATGTGTCGACCGGCCATAGCGGTTCATACATTTTGTTGGTCACTGATGTCCACATCACCAACGTATGGGAATACACACATAGAGAAGAAGACTACAAAAAGGAGTACGTATCGTACTGAATTTTGTGACCAAAACAATGGAATTCACTGGTTCACAGGGTCAGTGTAGGCATGCAGCAACATTGCAACAAGAACAATTACAACACTTACTGTGTCATCTCAACATGGAATCCTCCAGTAGAAAATCCACAGTGCAACAGTTTCTCAACAAACAAATCACACAAAAAGGTTGCCTGAATTTTCCAATTCTTGGAGATTACACTCAGACCAGTCCTTTGCATTTCCACAATTGAACAATGGAGCCTTGCTAAATGGGTATTGCTAGCCTGCTCTCCAAATCATCTTCGTCTGTGTTTTCTGCGTCACCAACAGCCTATGATTCAGCAATAACTAAATATTTCATGACTTGAACCACATGCAACACTGACATCAGCTATCGTCAGCATCACCAGGAACAAATCCAGAATAATCAGACTGGGCAAAGGTGGAACGACCTCCTCAGGGTTCTTTCAGGCATTGGATTGTGCGTGTACCTATCAGTTACAGCGAGAAAAGTGAGAGCAGCTCTCAAATCTACGCTGCACTGATAAATTAGTTCTCTAAAAATTATCAAACTGACCGTAGTTTGGTTTAGATACGACAGACATTGCTCAGCCTTAGTTCACAATCGCCATCGGATTATATAGACCCTTTGGCCCACCACGTCTCTATCCACATCCTCCTTGTGACAACAGGCTAAAGTCAAGAAAACAATTACAGCAACTTGTGCTTGTTCGTGTATGTGTGTGGGTGTGTATGTGGGTGTGTATGTGTGTGTGTGTGTGTGTGTGTGTGTGTGTGTGTGTGTGTATGTGTGTGTGAGTGTGTGTGTATATGTGTGTGTGTGTGTGTGTATGTGTGTGTGTGTGTGTGCATGTGTGGGTGTTTGTGTGCTTATGTGTGCGTGTGTGTTTGTATCTGTTCACATATGTCTACGACATACAGACCTTAGGATTCGCCCTGGCAATTCTAGCACATCTGTGACATTGGAATACACAAACGAGACGCAAGCAGTCCCAGTTGAAACCATTGGAATGCATGACATGGTTATCAGTTGCTATTCCTCTCTTCCGATACGTTCAATGCAGTCGTCAACAACAAACACAGCCTTTGAACAGTCTCAGAAAGTTACAGCTGAATATATCTTCATGTTCATGGGGAATGATATTAACATACCAAAATTGACCCGAGCCCAGCCCCTAGGTATTCGATTCCTCATCAATTGCACAACAGAGTACAAGTTGAACTGTCCTCCATCGAGAGTTGATAAGTGTTGGCTGGTGAACCGAGCTGAGACCATAGCTGAATTCGCCAAGCATCATCTCTCCACCTCAATCTCAGTGACACTACAAGGTGAGGACACTCTGTCTCGACTTAGTGTGAGAGTTCGAACGGAGCTTTAGTAAGGGTTTCCGTGTGTCCTCATCTATCTTTAGCTCACATTGTTGTTGCCCTCATTTCGCTGTGTTTGCTTGCATCGCTGAGAGAACTTAACGGGGGGTATGCATCGAACATGGCCATCGCCTTTTCGCGGGGGATGTTCCCCTATTTTAGAAGGTACAACATATTATTCTCGTGTCTTTATGAGTGTGACCTTACAAACTTCATGACCTTTCATGTAGAGCTAGTATCACTGTGTGTGCTATTGCAGCGCACTTGCCACGCAAAACCCAACGGCAAAATTCATGTATACATCCCATTCTGCTGGTCTGTCTTTATGCATCAGTGTGTTGCATGGGCCCCATGTCCGAAATATAATTATGCTTGTGTCTGTGGTATGAATTGACCCTGCTTCTGCAACTAACAGAGGCATCACATGATGTATTTGCGAATTTCAAAATGGGATTGCTGTGTTATGGGGGGTTAGAGTTTCCCCAAATTTCGTGTGTGGGAGAACTGGAGCTATCTAGTCTCTCTATCACGCCTCTTCACCCAACACAACACACCAGCGCAAACGGCAGCCTCTTGGTGGAAATGTATGAATCACGAAAAATGCAAGTAGGAAAAGGAGAGAGAACTAGAAAAGAACAACAAGAACACAAAATCACCAGCACTTTGGCCAGGAAAAGACACGTCTAAAACATGGCGTCCAACATGGCGGCAGAGCAACCGATAGAGGCCCGTCGTGGCTGAAGCTGCTATTGCAGCGACAGCCATCCTGGCCACCATTGAATGCAGAAAATAGATCAGAAAACGAAGTCGAGCAACAGCAACTCGAACGAAGCAAAGAAAACAACAAGACTACGCGCAGCAAGCAAAGGCATAGCGATGACATCATTACTCACGCGTGAACACAGAATCTAGCATGCGCATGCAGCCTTGCAGGCGCTGGCGAAATAAATAATGAAGTCAAGACACAAATAAATAACACAACGAGCGATCGTTGCAGGAAAACAATTACAATTCAAATATACTACTTCAAGGAAAGATGAGAAGTGAAACGACTAGCACTAGAAGAAATAGAATAGAATATAGAACAAGGACAATGGAAGCGGACCACGGATGAAGCTACAATGAGGTAAGAGGCATGACACACTGATGACAGATGTCACCACAACAAATACATAATCGTAATGTTTGTCTACACACACATTGTATCGTCACACTACACACATTGTCATATTGTCACAGGTGACTTTTATTTATTTTGTATTTTGTTAGTGGCAGAGGGCTGCATCTTCAAAATTTGAGTACTGTTCCGAAATGCCAAGGGGTGCTACCTAGAATTACCGCGCGGCATCATATGACTCCACATACTACAAGCATCACTAAGAGGGTGAATTTGGCTCAGAAACACACGTGAAGATCGTAAAGAGAATACGTTTAGGAGCATGAAGGTGGTTTTTGTTTGTTTGTATTCTTTATTTAGAGTGGGAAGTCCAAAACAGGCCCTAGCCTAATAACAATGGTCCTACTAGTGAGGGAATGCTGTATATCTGTGCATAAGGATCAGTGAGTGTAACAGCAACTAATAGGGAAAGAAAAAGAGAGAAGAAAAACAACTCAAAACAGGAGTTGCGACTTACATAGGAAGAAAATAACGGAAAGAGCAGTGCATACAGCATTAAAAGAGGCTTAATTATCTGGTAAGCAAAAAGGCAAGAGCCATTGACTTAAAACGATTGCGTTTTCTTTCTTGCCTGACCGCAGCGGGGAGCTGGTTCCATAAGATGGTCCCAGCATAGATAACACGTTTGGCAAGGTATGCAGTTGGGCTGGCTGGGACAATCAGTAAATTGCTGTGCCCACCACGAGTTTGAGTGGAATTACTGCGGCTGAAAAAGTTAGCGAACAACATACTGATGTTAGAGGAGTCATGGAGACAACGCCAGATAAAAACCAGAAGGTGCATGTTGGCGTATGTGGTCAATGTTTGGATGTTCATGAGTGTAAGAATATTGCTTGTGGGTGTCCCCGGAGGTACCCTGCAGACTGTGCGTACAGCACGCTTGAAGAGCCCATTAAACCGTCGACTTTGATACGCCGTGAGAAATGGTAAGTAAGCAGAAGCAGCATACATAAAGTGTGATAAAATGAAAGAACGAAAATAGGCTATGCGACATTGAAAAGGCAGGAATGTAGCGTATCGTCTGAGCACACCAACTTTTGACGCGACGCCCTTTGCGTCGTGGTCAACCATGGTGTTCCAGCGCATGTCCGCATCAAAGTGGCGACCTAAATATTTCGCAGAGCGAACAGCTGGCAGAGGCAGTCAATTACATTGCACTTGCAAGTCAAATGTAATTTGTCGATACGGAAATGCTACGGTATGCATATTTCACATATGTAGATGTGGGCAGTATCGTCACTAGTAATCGGGATACCTGTCGAAACAGACACATTTGTTCACCCGAAGTTTGGAAAGTGATCCACTATCATCTGCAGCATAGAACGATATGAAGTGCCAGCGCAGGTATAATATTCTTGGAACTTTTTTTGGTTTTAGGTCGGTCTTGCAGAAGCCTTGTTCTGCAGGCGTAGTGTCGCTGCCGATAGCATTTCATTTGATTTTGAAAAAAATCTGGGCAGGAGTTTGGGGATGAATGCGAGTAGAGTGACTGGATAATTGTGGGCTAGGAATTAGAATTGACCAAACACAGAGACGCATAGTTATTTACTCCAGATGAAGATGGGCGAATATCATTACTTTACACTCTGTACAAGACGTTGGCAACTTTTGTTCAATGCTCACAGATAATTTCTTCCGAATTGGTCGAGAACGCACAAATCTAGCTCTTTTGAATTTTAGTAAAATACTCGAAATAATCGGATACTCGATCGATATCACAAATGAGTGATCGATTGGTCAAAATAGATACTCGTTCACCAATAGCGAATACTACTTGCCCCGTTCTTGGTTAGTCTGATACAGGATCCGACTTGAGGGAGCAAGCGGATAACGGTGGAGAAAAGGCTATGGAGCCATTCCCAAAACAGTACATTAACCTCCAAAACTCGGGCAGGACTTCCTTCATGAAACTATGTTCTCTGGCAAAGTTGGTGGACAGTGGAAATGTGTTGCACCAAGCAAGCCCGAACGAACGCAACCGGTTGTTGCTTCGGAAGTTTGCCGACTTTTCCGGGATATTCACAATTTTGAAGATGGGGCAGACGCATTTTCTTCGTCAGCGATTTGCTGGTGATAACTCTTCACTAGGCGCTGTACTGTGCCAGCACTGAAATTCAAGTTCCCGAAGTGCGTTTTCAGCTTTTCTATACCTCCCCGCGATAAACAATCCTTGCCACCAGACAGCTGGAAGTAGACAGAAACTGAATTCTCCATCGCTCTGAAATGCGAACATCCCGACCTATTTTACGGACTCGAGTGAAGGTTGCAGCATTTTCTTACGCTGACGGAAGTGTTCGTCGGTGGCAGCTCCGTCTAAAGGACTCAAACGAACCGCTCGCAACTTCTGTGATGGTTTGTGCTGCCATGTCGTTGGATGCATTGGTCAATGGTTATGTTAGGATGGTGAATCATTGGTTCCGTGCCATGTGGCACAGGCAGAACACCGAAAGCTTAAGTGCGAAGATAAGCATAAGCGCCAATTTTAACTTGGCGGACCAAGTACTAAAATTCGTCCTTAGCAATAACTATTTTCGATTTGGGCAGCACGTATATATCATCAACTTAAGGCCGTTGCAATGGGAAATAATCTCCCCCCCCCCCCCTTCCTATTCGCAACACTATTCATGCACTCTGTAGAAATGCGTCTCCTTCAGGATTCGCCATTTCCAACCCCGATGTATAACCGGTCCATAGGTGATATCATTGTTCTCTGGACACATGGTAGACGCCGCCTTATGGAGCTCATAGAGCGGTTCAACTTGACGCATGATTGAATCAAATTCACCTACGAACTGAGCTGGGACAAAGGCTACATTGACTTTATTCCTGTAGCTATGCAGAAGACGTTAATTCAGTGACGTCTGGCGTTAGCCAGGGTCCACACAGCTTTAATTTGGTGTGTGTTTTTGAATTCTTTATTCTCACGATGGCACCATCGCCAATAAGAGATAAATATATGAGAAGGTGAGATTGTGGGTTAAACAGTTGGAAAGTGATTTACATCACTTGTTTGTTTGTGTGTTTGTGTCACGCCTGGCGCTATCCCGTATCTGTCCCGTACCTTACCATACCATCAAACACAGCTAGCCACATACAGCTGGCCACATACAGCTGGCCACATACAGCTGGCCACATACAGCTGGCCACATACAGCTGGCCACATACAGCTGGCCACATACAGCTGGCCACATACAGCTGGCCACATACAGCTGGCCACATACAGCTGGCCGCAATATTAAAATAGGACTTTCAAACACAAGATCATAACATAAAGCAACTTGGAAGAATGAGTATGAATGTGAAGTGTATGGGGGAATGCATGTAGGGCGACTAGCCAGGGTCCACCCAGCTTTAATTCCCGTAGCTATGCAGAAGACGTTACTTCAGTAACGTCTGGCGCTAGCCAGGGTCCACACAGCTTTAATTTGGTGTTTGTTTGTTTGCGTGTTTGTGTCACGCCTGGAGCTATCCCGTATCTGTCCCATATCTTTCCCGTATCTGTGACTACAAAGACTCTACAGGATTGTACATAACAGCTGTCCACAATATTTGCTGGCTTCCGTATCTGTCCCGTACCGTACCAATACTCATCGTATTATGTATACAACTCCCTGATGTAGACGGAGATTTGGAAAGAAATAGGGAGACGAGGAGGAAATTAAATTATAATAGACGCCGAATAGGTGATAGGAGGCGTCAGCAAGCACATACTTTGGAAGAGAGATCCCGTCGTCTCCATAATCAGCGTGAACAGGTGATTCAGCGCCGGTCACAGGAACCGTCGGAAGAGAGATCCCGTCGACTCCAGAACGCCCGTGATCGGCAGAGTCAGCGCCGGTCACAGGAAACGTCAAGACAGACATCCCGTCGACTCCAGAACGCCCTTGATCGGCAGAGTCAGCGCCGATCACAGGAAACGTCAGGACAGACATCACGTCAAGTCCAGATCGCCCGTGATCGGCAGAGTCAGCGCCGGTCACAGGAAATGTCCGGACAGATATCCCGTCGACTCCAGAACGCCCGTGATCGACAGAGTCAGCGCCGGTCACAGGAAACGGCAGGACAGACATCCCGTCGAGTCCAGAAAGCCCGTGATCGGCAGAGTCAGCGTCGGACCCAGGAAACGTCGGACGACACAAATGCAAGAAATGAGCATATGAGGCTTAATCGTGATGATTCGCGTCATGCTACTGCAGCTGCGCACATGGAAACTGTGCGGTCTATGGTAGAGGAAAAAATCAAGCAATGGTGTCCTCTTTGACGCGTGAAGAGCGCCAGCAGTATAGCTACCTATATTGCCACCTATACAATGATGTGGCCAATCAACGGAGAAAAAACATTTCCATCAGTTCTAATAACATGTACGATGAGCTAGGCAAAAAAGCATAAAAGCATAGCGTAGGGCCCTGAGCTTCCAAGCTCTCTCGTAAACGTGACAATCGCTATCCAGCAATCAGGTGAATTGTTCTACAAGCTTTTCCAGAAGCCTTGTAACAGTGGGCTGCTGATTGATTGTGCGTCAGTAGCCCCTCAGCATGTAAAGATAGCAGTGCAAGTGTCACGTCCCAGAATAAGACAACTGCTGCCTGATAGTCCTGTGACAGCAGGATCTGCATAGTGAGCAGCTCTGTGCTGAGCTGTCACTTCAACGGCGGGGGAAATGTCACGTCCCTGAACGTGACTACTGCTGCCTGATAGTCCTGTGACAGCAGGATCTACCTAGTGAGCAGCTCTGTGCTGAGCTGTCACGCCCTTTTAGTACAACGTGGTTTGGCCAGTGTCTTGTCCCACGTTCTTAGCATGTAGGTTGAGCGACACGCGCTTTCCCACGTAGTCGTAGGTGACATGCCTTCTTGGCATGACACGTCATGTGATCCAAGGCCGGAACCTGGTCAGGTAGGTTCTCGCGTTGTACGTTTCCTGGAAGTGCTTCACTTCCTGGAAATGTGACTCCAGGCTTTGTGCAAAACCACGTCACTACGACGTTCTACAGGTTTCCACGATGCCTCGGCGCTTCGTGCAAAGAGCCAAGACTAATATGACATTGTATAACAAGAGCTAAGTGCAAGACAGGAGGCGTGTGCAAGAACCAAAACCGTCACCGCGCAAGACGTCAGAGTATCACGCAAGCAAGACCAAAAAATGCAGCAGAACTTACCATAAGAAGCGGCTGAACTATGGCACGTTGGGTGAGCAGGCTCCCCACGTCCCAATTTGGTCTTTCTCCTCTCGATGTCTTTCTTTCTCTTTCTTCTCGAATGATCACCGTACGTATATTCTGCATTTCTGCTGACTGGCTGCGCACATTCCGGTTTGACTTGTTCTGCTATTTCCTGGAATTACCTCGCAATGATCACGCCATATATCTCTGAAGCACCCTATAAAAGAAGCTCTCATTCTCTCTTTTACTTCAGTTTTTAGTCTAGTCTAGTCTACTCTGGTCTAGTCTAGCAGTCGAGACTCGGTCTCAGCTCTTTGTCTTCGTTTACTTTGAGCTCGGATTTGATACTACTCACAATGTAAAACTAACAGTCTTTGTCTGTTGATCGTGTGGCGTTGAACTTGGACCAAGCCAGCTATATTGGTTGGCCCATGGGTTGTGTTGGGCTTGTCGTGAGGCCACACGTCTATATTATTCAGTCGCCGCTCGTAGTGATTTCGGGGTCCGGTCACTCTGAGCCGGGGACGCGACACAAGTAGCCAAATCACAATTCTTGAGATCCCAGCGACAACAAGATACAACGCCAATTACGCACTAACCATTGCCCCGAGAATATTATATCTTAGGCAGCACGTGAGGCAGCCCAAAAGCTACAAGACCAACGGCGAGGAAATCCACGCTGTGTGTTTTAAAACTTCCGTTAAAGTCTGATCGGATCCATCACAATGTCAGCAAAGCAATTCGTAAGTATAAAATACCGGTCAGGGTTGTTTACGAACATTCTGGCAGTCTTCGTCGCCAACTGTATCGCTCTGCGCAGGCTCCACCCACATGTATCAAAGAGCCCAACATCAGTGAAGGCAGGAGACGAGGCCGTCCACTAGATCCGGGTTTGACCTGTAAGTCTGGAGCTGAGCGAGTGTGTATGCAAAATAATGTAATCTACCATTTGCGATGCAAGTGGTGCCGCGAACTGTGCATTATCATTTTGTTAGAGTGTGTGTGTGTGTGTGTGTGTGTGTGTGTGTGTGTGTGTGTGTGTGTGTGTGTGTGTGTGTGTGTATGCGTGTGTGTATGCGTGTGTGCCAGTGTAACTTGCACAACATCATACACCAGTGCACTGTGCATTATCATTTTGTCGGAGTGTGTGTGCGTGTGTGTGCGTGTGTGTGTGTGCGCATGTGTGCGTGCGTGTGTGTGTGTGTGTCCCGGTGTAACTTGCACAACATCATACAACAGTGCACTGTGCATTATCATTTTGTCGGAGTGTGTGTGTGTGCATGTGTGTGTGTGTGTGTGTGCGCGCGTGTGTGTGCAGGCGTGTGTGTGTGTGTGTGTGTGTGTGTGTGTGTGTGTGTGTGTGTGTGTGTGTGTGTGTGCGTGTGCATGTGTGTGTGTTCTCGTGTGTGTGTGTGTGTTCTCGTGTGTGTGTGTGCGTGTGTGTGTGTGTGCATGGGTATCTGTGTGAAAGCTTTTCGGGGATTTATCATCACATTGTCTTCTTTGAATAAATGTTGTTGGTATCATACTTCTTTTAGTTATCATTATCTTTAGATTCTGGCACGTCACGGTGGATGCGATGTAGCACATCATAGCATCACAATTTGCAAGTTATACCTGCTCCTTTGCAAACTTGCACACCATTGCATACCTGATGAGGACAATTTTGCCCAAATATTGTAAAAAAAAATGATTGAGAGAGTTTTCCAGAGAGCGAATCTGCTCTGAAACCTTTTTTCCTACGAATGAAGCTGCAGGAAGCCTCACTTCTGCTTCTTAAAGGGGAACTCCACGAAAAAATGAAAATTTGATAGCCTGTAGAGTTTCGGGCGCTGAGTCGAATGGTCTTGGTCCGAAGTCTCTACGAGAAAGCGTTCTTGAGATATTTCAATTTTAGCCACGCCCCATACCAATGTATGTGTGACGTCATTGTGGCAATGTGCGAAAATACTTGGATTTTGAATCTCACTTTCTTCAGGACGAAAGTCACTTCAGAAAGTAGTTTGCCAAGTCGCCTGAGCCGCTGCAATGCCAAATTGTTGTGTTGTTGATTGTGCCAGTATCACATCATCCTCCTGGGGTTAGTTTTCTCAAATTCCCAAAGGATGGAGACCTGGCAAAGCGCCGAGATGTTGCAATGCGTCGTGAAAATTTCAAGCCTATTTTCGCAGCACGAGCTATGTTTGCTCGCTGCATTTATGATCCAGAGGGACTTGAGAGCTGAGTTTTGACGAGTACGCCGTCCAGGAAAGCCCTCATCAGTGTACCAGTGCCCTCCGAACCGTGAGCCTCCAGCAAAGCGAACTCAACAAGCTGCAACTGAGAAAGCAGGGCGAGATACGTCCCATCAGGATCAGAAGAGTACATCACCCCATCAACTCCGACTGCAGCTAGCTGATGAACGATATTACCCCAGTAACTTTGCGCATACCAGTACTCAAACTGTGCACATCTGTCATCAACTGGGACGCAAACAGACAGACCCCCAGCAAGTACGAAGGTTACAGAACTGTTTGCTTGCGATGTGCAGGCAGCATGCACGACGAACTGTCTCACCAATCCTGCCAAACTGAACCAGTGTAAGTTGATTGCGTGGATATGTCTCTATTTATAACAGCTACCCTACTTCTAGGCATGGTTGCATGAATACCATATCACTCAGAGCAGTTGTTAGAAGTCTGGACAGCCTTGGAATAGTGCAAGTAAAGTGAAACAAAAATATATTACACTCCGAGTTCCACGCTTGCGGGATCACCAGGCCAAAAAAAATCTAATTTCGAACAAGGAATGGGTTCTGGTTGTATACGAAAGAAAAGTAAGTGAAGACCTATTGTGCAAGGAATACAGTGGGAACTACACATATTATACACATGCACTCACACCATCACCCACATGCGCACGCGTGCGTGTGCGTGCACACACACAAACACAACAACACACACACATACGCACCCACATACTCAAACTCACTCGCACGCACGCTAGCCTAAGGATAGTACATATGCTGTAGTAGTGGTATACTTAGTGAAATGACTATGTCTACTTCTAATGACGCCGCCACTCCACGCCAGAAGACAACAAACATCTGCTGCAACATTTTTGCTCCCGTCTCTTATGGGCAACACAGGGAATGAAACGAACAATGCAATTGAGAACAAGAGTCGTCCTGTACGGTGAAGTTTCCATTTTCTCATACAGCAGTATATTGTCTAAGCAAGTGTGTTTTCTCCACATTCTTTTTGCCATGCAGGTATATCACAGTGTCATGCCAAACTACATTCTCAAACGCATTCGTTTCTCAATTCTGGGGATGATTGGACACGCACATCTCGCAGCTCTTGACGACGTCAATGTCAACCGTCGCCACAGCACAACCAAAAAGACCGCGATAGGAAGGTATAAAGTCCAGTTCTCAAAGCCGCATGATAAAGAAGACTGTGGCCAAATAGAAAATTATACGACAGAAAGAGCTATGAGTATGTTGACAAGCTCATGTGTGAGGTGGTAGCGGTTGCAAATGGCAACCTCCATGTTCCTGCCTTGGAGAAGCGTGTTTCCCTGCCAAATTCCAGGTGGAAGCCTCCTGAGAAGGCTGAGGTGGTGCAGGATTTGGATATCTTTGCCTGATGGTATTCACAACGCAGGCTGGAAGACGACAACGAACGTGCTTGCCCAATTTGCCGTGTACATAGTGTGTACTGCCTGTGTGCCGCATAGCGTAGAGATCTACACAAACACAGAATGTCATATGGAATGTGTATGATGAGTGCTTGTACACATACCACATTGCTGTACCGTAATAATTATTATAGTCAAATACTCATTTACTCTACATATGCGCTGTATTGCACCTACCGGTACCTACCTGCACTTTCAGTGCGCGTGCCATACTAATTTAGTGTGGAGGGTCATGTAGAATTTACCATAATTGCTGATTTCAAATTGAATTCCAATGATCTGGGGGATGAATACTGATTAGGACGCGTTCGATTACCTACTAGTACAGAGATGTCTTGGTCAGAAAGTACAGATTTCTTACTCTCCTGCCAGAATTTGTGCATTATTTTGGTGTACGCTTTCTTGACCCCACGCTTGTACGTTGCATGCCATGGTATACTAGAAAACGAGTTTATAGACAAAGTCTATCGCTTGAAACGAAGTATGGGTTCGGGTGTGATCAAATGCACCCATGGTGCTCATAAACTGTGTGCAGTGCTCTCTTCACCAACAGAACACTACCTACCATACTTTGTAGATCTTGTACCAATCCAAGGGAAAATGACAAAGACAAATGTGAGTCATGCATGAAAACTTGTGATAGCACGGTCTATAGTACAGAACAACGTTGTTCGTGCTATGCCTGACAACAATAATTAGTTACACACAAAACATTACGCGCATCGATCCTCACAAGATAAGTCAAGACATCTCGGAGCAAAGAGAAATTTGTTTGTGTCATGCATGAAACTAACTTGTGATAACTACCAGTACAATGTCTTTCTTGTGCGACGCCTACTGTAGTGCGCCTGACAACAATAAATTTCCCCCAAAAAATAAGAATAAGTGTATCATGCTGATACGCGATCCTCACAAGACAAGTCAAGGCAAACTAATTGAGGCTTACCTAATGTCAGACTCTTCTGTCACTGGCATTGGCGGCTTCTGCATGTCGAGATAACCTCGAAGAGCAGTGATGAGCACAGCCTAATGCAAGGATACGATCTCGTAATCTGCGAGGTCCGCTACGCAAGAAACCTTGGGCCGTCTTGTCGACAGCGACGGCAGCATCCTACCAGCAAAATCATTCCCGCGGGCTGGGCATGGCTATACACTTTTGTCCACGCTCGCACCAGTCGGAGTCCCAAACGAATCGAGATTCTGGTGGCCAAGCTACTCGTCTTCTGTCGGACGCAGCTGCTGACGCATCTTCTTCCTCCACATTTGTTACACGCGATGGCAGCTCCTCAGCAGAGTATCTGGGCTCCCTGCCCCAACCATACGCGGCGGTGGGCTGTTGGTCGTCCTCACTGGCCTCAGCATCGCTGCCTTCATTGCTGGGGACAGAGGATTGTTCGGAATCGCCCATCTTCCCTTGAAATACCAACTAAAATTAGTGTAGACTGGCGAAGAGAAACGACTTTGCCACAATGACGTAGGCAGCCCGTGATGATGTAACCAAATGGCCGCATGACGTCAGGGCGCGGCCCCCGTTTTTGCAATTTCAAAGTGAAATATCTCAAGAACGCTTCGTCGTAGAGACTTCGGACCAAGACCATTCGACTCAGCGCCCGAAACTCTACAGGCTATCAAAGTTTCATTTTTTCGTGGAGTTCCCCTTTAACTATTCTTTTTGTTTTGTTTCACTCAAATTGTCTTGTGTGTTGTTCGAACTTGTAGTTTTTTAAAGTCGATTGTTTCAACTAGGAACACACGCTTCTCGCCGAACTTGACACTTGACTGACTAACGACATGACTTTTACCGCCGAAGTCACAACTTCTAAGTTCGTATTGTAGTTATTTGGTATTTTTTCTTCCTCTTTTTTTTCTCACTATTGTTAGGTACCTCCTCCCGTACCCTTTCTAGCTAGCCTGCATGCACTTGCGTACTCACCTTTTGTCTCCTTTTGTTCCGTTGGCCTGGGTAGCTACTTGCGCGCCCATAATTGCCATAGCTACCCAGGCCCTTTATCTTGCCTTTCAGACTTGATCTCTTTTCTCACTCTTCAATAATCACCATGTAGTCGCTTCGTTCGTCTTGGTCTCTTGCCCCGTCTCTAATAAATGTCGTTCCACCAAACTACCTGTTCCCGTTGTAATGTCTGGATAATGTGTCGTCAGTCATCCTTTTTCGTATTCAACATTGGTGCCCGATTATTGATCGACCCACGACCCTGAGATCATCCCATGGCCAGCCGTCCTCAACCGCCATTCGTCTCTCCTACGCCAACTTCGTCTCGTCTATGTCAACCTTGTCTCGTTCAAGCCATGCAGGTCAGCTACCTTTCTCTCTTTCTTTTTTTGTATGCGTTCCTTCTTCGTCAAATTTATTTTCGTTAATTTTTTGGTAGTGTGTGTGCGCGGGTGTGTTCATAAAACATTACCAAGTTAGGGGTCCGATCATGGTGAGCCACGCTCTAATTTTTGGATGTTTAGCAAAAGTGTAACTAGGCTGTATTAGCCATGCAAAATACTAGTAATTCACGTTCCTCGTCAAACTCCAATAGTTATTACACACTATAAGTAGTACAGGAATGATCTGTAGTGCATTTTTAGTACACACTTTTGTGAGATCCGTGCACGCGTGCATACGTGTGTGTGTGTGTGTGTGTGTGTGTGTGTGTGTGTTTTCTCCTTCAGTCATTTAAAAAAAAATCTTTTTCTCTCTTTTTTTCTCCGCGAGGACGCGGGATTTTTTTTCATGGAGGGGTGGTATGTTAGGTACCTCCTCCCGTACCCTTTCTAGCTGGCCTGCATGCACTTGCGTACTCACCTTTCGTCTCCTTTTGTTCCGTTGGCCTGGGTAACTACTTGCGCGCCCATAATTGCCATAGCTACCCAGGCCCTTTATCTTGCCGTTCAGACTTGAACTCTTTTCTCACTCTTCAATAATCACCATGTAGTCGTTTCGTTCGTCTTGGTCTCTTGTCCCGTCTCTAATAAATGTCGTTCCACCAACCTACCTGTTCCCGTTGTAATGTCTGGATAATGTGTCGTCAGTCGTCCTTTTTCCTATTCAACACTATAAACCAATGCTTGGCTCTCCACCCGAGTCTATGGTGAATCTAGATGAATGTTTCCTAATTGATTTTCTTGTGACAACTGCCTCTCTACTTTGTGTGCCCAGCACCCGGATGCAAGCCCCTTAGCACCCTGGGTTTGGATCTGTTCTTTAATGTCTCAGCACCAAGCAATGTGGGGGCTGTTGTCAACATGACGTGCCCTCCGCCAACGTCCTTAACGAATGGAGTAGAACACGTGGAGTGTCTCGCCAACGGGTATTGGACCACGTTACCAATCTGCGAAGGTGTGTACTCATTTACCGTTTTCTAAAAAAATAGCAATATGAGCCGCGCCAAGCTAAAAATTGGCTTCGTGTTTTGCCAACAAATCGAGAAAATCAACAAAATGTCACAGTTGGCGAAATTCTACTCGAGCGCGATCGCGAAAATATTCGCTTTCAAGTTATTTAGTTTGCAAGCGGATGAAGAGAGAAGCCTTTTTACGTTTGAGCAACACTTCTCAATTTTTCCCTCTTTCATCGTTGTGGGGATTCCTCAGCGCTGCCAGAGATCGTAATGGAGCTTCTAGAGAATGTGGAGGTGAGCAGGATGACATTCTGTACCCATGTGCGCCCAAACCTACTTGACAAGGAAGAGTCACTCATTCATAGTGGCTGTGTTTCTTATCGTGGCCACGACTAGAGCGGCGAGTATAGCTATGGGGAGACGTATACGAACCTTCCGACTATCATTCTGACAAGCGGCCTGGTGAGTTGGCCCTTGCTGCGATGTTTCACTTTGTTTTGGCTACCTTCAATTTAGTGTTCATGACGTGGCGTACTGGATTTCAAAATTTCCTCGATTCAAGGAAATAGTGCTACACGACGAAGCGATGCATTAACTCTACCTGCTAGTATATTGTCCCGTGGCGCCTTCTACCAGTATCCTTGGCAAGGAAGGAGAATGACATGGACTAGGACGGACAAAGAACCAGTGCCGCTTGTTTGCGATGTGCAGTCTACTGGACATATAGGTGCGAGGGCAGTACACCAATGGAGCTAGATCTCTGGCACAGCGCTACGAGCTACATGAAAGGATTAATTCATCCTGACATAGGTGATTGGAGAGAGTAGGATGGACTGTCTTGGTAAGATGCGACGTTCCCCAAGCCAGCGAAACATATAGTCACAACATCATGATGAAGGATAAGAAAATTCGTATTGAATGATAAAATGACATGAGTCATGAGGAAATGTAGATCTGTTATATATTCTTTCTTGGATCTTCTGATTTGAACACAAGTGCTCATTCTTCTCGTATTGCTTGCACACCTGAGGCTTTGTCTCCACTTGGTGTCCCATGTTTTCTTGGAGCTTGGGAAGGTCTTGGAATAGTGTCATTGATACCAGCCATTCTGTGACATGTGCACAATGTATGCTTATTTATGGCACATATACATTTCAGATGGGCACCAAAATTTCCATGATGGAAGTTGGATGTACTTGGTCCTCGTCAGCAATATTGTCGCTTACCTTTCGACAATTTTAACTGAGACTTTGGACATCAACGCGTGCACTTGAGACGATAAAACTTGGTACGATGGAAGGTAAGGTACAGAATGACAACTGGCCATGAGGAATTTATTGTCCAAGGAAGGGTTCATACTTTTTTTGGACCTCCTCATCGCTGCTCTCGGCGCTGCTGACAAATACTTTTTGCTCGGGATCGACACTCTCGCTTTCGCAAGCTCATCTCTCTTCCTCTCCGCTGCCTGGCTATTTTCTAAAGGGAAGTCGACCGTGACCGTCGCCTTCTCTATAGGACTTTGCGTGGGCAGCACCACTGCCTGTGTGGTTCAAATCAGTCGCCGTTCTTTTGCAAGATTTATTTTGAACAACGACGATGGCTACAGTACTTGCAAATCTCCACGACGCGCTGGATACTCCGAGCGTTCAGCTGGAGGTGAGGGAACTGCGATCTCAGATTGGCGAGCGATTCCTGAGGTGAGCGATCTTGGCCGTTTTGCAAAATGGAACTGATTCCGAGTAGCCGGTTACTTTCTTGTGCGTCGCGCTGCTCTTGCCTGCGCAGTGTGATAATCTATTTTGATGTGGCGCTGTATCCATCAGAATCACCCACCCGTCGCTCTCGAAATCCATTCGAAATCTAGCTAGACCTTTCAGGTACTAGTAAACTAACTTACTAACGAAAATTGGGATGAAATGGGCTGCCAAGTGAGCATTGGCGACATAAAAACAAAGCTGAAAGATAATCGACAATATTGCTGACGTGGACCAAGTATAGAGATCACTTTGGCATGTTTGGTGTGTGGCTTCATACCCGACTGGTCCGTATCTCCACGATCAAGGACTTCCATGTATTCATACGTTTCTTTTGCCTGGAGCAACCTTAGGGCCGGGTTATGAAGTATGAAGGTTTTTAAGGTTTAGTTGGTCGACTCTAACGCATAACTTGTGCCCCATCATTTTCCTTGTATCCATTATATTTTCCTTGCCTCACTCTCTCGGATATGTAGAATTTACTGCAAGCCTGAAGAGCAGTCAAGAATCATAATGGTGAAGCGATCGTTGTTCACTACTATGCATGTTATTGTTATCAGTTTGCCCATCATACTTGATAGTCAGTAGTCACGAACAGTACTCTAGGATATTAGCATTCGGTTTGTTACAATTTGTCTGAAGTTAGCAAAGCTTCTCTTTCATTTCTTATCCCGTCATCTTTATGGAACGAAACAAGACTTGTCAGGAGTAATACTACTTGCTTTCGTGGAGTGTGGGTGGCTGTTGCTTTGCGTTGTCGATTTGTGGCTAGACGGTAGCGTCCAATGGTCTTACGTCGTACCAATGCTGTACCAAGCCAGCATTACACTGTGCCTTGGAAACTAGCTCGTGTTCGGCTTCATGGCTGTTACTTTCCCCTCTTTGGAATTACCACTAAGATCTATGAACCTTCCAAGTTGGAAGGCCGTTGGTTTGCCATATTGAGCAGTGTTCAAGCTCACTTCCTTGCCGTGGAATGTCTCAGTACTCCTTGTCAATCTGGTACTACCTTGTGTACGTCTGACTGTTCAAAACCTAGTTTAGTTGGTGGACTCTAATGTACAACTTGTGCTCCACCATTTCCCTTATTTCCACTTAAAATTTTCCTTGGCTCACCATCTGAGTATGTCTTCTGTTTTATGTGAAATCTAGTTGCAATCGCACCGCAAAGCTCGCACAGGACACTGTTCATTGCACTACTCGTGCCAGCAGTCGTACTGGGTCTCAGTGTCTTGCTGTATGAGTGGGGAATCCCCTTTGTTAAGAACAGATCTGGTTATGATGGAAGGTGAGTGATGTGAACGGCCAGCAACCATTGCACCCGCACACTGATTGTCCATTGTTTGGAGCGTTACGTTGAGGCGCAAGCTAGTGGTAACGTTATTCTTTTGTCGAAACACATTGAGACTCTACTGTAGCCTAGCCACTGGGGGATCAGACGTTAATTGTAACGATTTGAGAGGTTTTGCAGAGCGAATGTGAGCGCGAATTTTCCCTTTGGGTCCCGGACAGTGAAACTGTGTGCGACCATTCGCATCTTTGAGTTCAATGAAAAGCAAAAAAAAAACATTCGCAGCAATTTTGCTGATCACGAACCAGTGGTGAACTACTCTCATGCAATCTTTTGTGCTTCATCTTTCACAATCCAGTATTCACTAGATCTACTCTTGGCTTGGTTCGCTGCTTCTAGTTTCCCCACGTGGCAGCCCCTGCTGCTGTATCTCCGGGACCGTCAATAGTTGCCTGCCTACTCATCTTGTGGCAGAGTCGGCTGCAGCTATCAATGATGCTATTTTTTTCGAATTTCAGGTGTTGATACGCTGTATTACGGCACAGATAAACCCGTTTGTCTGTGGGTCTCCAGGCATGGACAACGTCACCAAAGAGCTCTCGTCGCAGGGTACCGCCACTCGCAGCAAATAAATTCTCAGTTGGATGAAACTTTGCCGTGAAGGCGGCTTTTCAAACAAGCACGAGTGCATGAGTACCTTTCTTGGACCAAAAATCATGCAAAATACAAAGTTCGCGAGAACTTTGGCAGAAATATCTGGAAACCAAGACGCGAAATCCAAGCAAACGTTCTCTTTGCAAACTATCTCTATTATGTTAAGTATGGGATGACCTGAATGCTGAACTTGCTGATGTCCACTGGAAATGTCACCTCCGCAGCTCGCACGTGGATGACGCACTTTCGTCTTTCCACTCTATTCTTAGCAGGGCCATGGAGAAGCACCTCGGGTACTTCTCCCGGCGTCCACTCTCCCCCTCATGCCGACGTTTGGGTCAGCCACCTTCGGTTGATGCCCCCCTCCAAGGCAAAGCACGATTTCTACAGTGTGTGTAAGAAATACCCACCCAGCTTAACATGCATGTATATCGATCTCAACGGAACTTGGTGAAGAGTCTGACTCGATCGAAATACCGGGGATACATTCGGTCCGTACAAGCTCCGCTGCAGGACAAAAACCGCCCCTCATTGTTTCAGTTCGTGAACAAATTATACAATCATAAAGTATCTCGTGACATCCCGACACTCACCATTAGTTCTACGCAGCAGGCTACTACCTCTTCAGGTAAAGCCACTGCATTGAACTCTCAGTTCGCCTCAGTGGCCGTGCCTGATGACCCTTCTCTACCCATTCCCCCCATTGCCGAGGAGTCGGTTGAGGTTGACCGCCTCACATCTGTCTTTACTACGACTGCTGCCATCCGACGTTACATTCGAAAGCTCCCGTCTGACAAGGCGCCAGGCCCAGACGGCATCACTAATCCCTTGCGCCCTCAATAGCATACCCTTATGTCTGATTTTCAACCTATCATTCCGCGCTGGTCGTTTTCCCTCTGCTTGGAAAGCAGCTAATGTGATACCGATCTACAAGAAAGGGTCCCGCCACGAAGCATCAAACTACCGTCCGATATCTCTACCATCCTGTGTTTCCAAACTCTGTGAGCGCGTTTTCTATGACCAATTGTACTGTCATGTCTCGTCACGTTTGAGTTCAGCTCAGTCCGGATTTCGCAGAGGCGATTCTACCACCCTCCAGCTGACGCGTCTGGTGCAAGTAGTGTGTCGACATCGGGATGCTGGAGATCTAGTCGGGATCTGTTTTTTCGATCTTGCCAAGGCCTTCGATACCGTCTGGCACCGGGGGCTTTTGGCCAAGCTTCGTGGATCATTTACTGTAGACGGCAATCCCCTGCTATGGTTGACTTCTTACCTAACTGGGCGAACGCAGTACGTCACGGCACGGGATAGGTACGGGACAGGTACGATCGAGGGTAATACGACACCGTCTACCGCCTTGATGACGGCAAAAAAAGCATAGGGATGTTATGAATTTTTCAATTCTCCTATTTTTTCAGGCATATCCTGGGATTCGAACCCGCACTATCGCCCTACATGCATTCCCCCTACACTTCGCATTCATACCCATTCTTCCAAGTTGCTTTACGTTATGATCTTGCGTTTGAAAGCCCTATTTGAATATTGCGGCCAGCTGTATGTGGCCAGCTGTGTTTGATGGTACGGTACGGTACGGGACAGGTACGGGATAGCGTCAGGCGTGACACAAACACACAAACAAACAAACACACAAATACCAAATTAAAGCTGTGTGGACCCTGGCTAGCGCCAGACGTTACTGAAGTAACGTCTTCTGCATAGCTACGGGAATAAATATAAATATGTCATGTGACTAGCATTGTGTGGAAACTGGAAAGTGACCATGTCACGTGACTAGCATTGTGTGGAAAGTGACCATGTCATGTGACTAGCATTGTGTGGAAAGCGACCATGTCATGTGACTAGCATTGTGTGGAAAGGGACCATGTCATGTGACTAGCATTGTGTGGAAAGTGACCATGTCATGTGACTAGCATTGTGTGGAAAGTGACCATGTCACGTGACTAGCATTGTGTGGAGAGTATCCATGTCATGTGACTAGCATTGTGTGGAAAGTGACCATGTCATGTGGGCAGTGTGGTCCCAAAATGGCTGACCAACATCATGAGACCAATAGATGTAGTTGTTGACTGGAGCTGGAACAAACATGGCTAACCCGTACTGCGTATAGCCATGTGATAGATATGAAAGCACTCTATTCTTGTTCATACTCACACAGATATGGGTGACGTGACCATCACTTCAGGTTTTCTCGTGTGCAGTGTCTCTGCTGCCAGTGATTGTCACAAACTTTGGACATGATGATTCAGAGGAAGTCTTAAAGGTCCTTAGCTGGACACGGATGGAGAGACAAGGATAAATTTACAGTAAAGAAAAAGGACCAAGAAAGGACCATGTTATTTCGATAACTTACAACATTCGAAGAAGGCTGTTGGAATGCGCATCCAAGATGTGCTAGAGCTGTTACTGTTGCTATATCAACTATACGGTCGCTGACAGTCTCAGTAGCCTGTCAATTTTCTGCCCTATTATCGCTGCATAACTCGTTCTCGTGTGTTTTCTTCTCTTTCTTTAACACTGAGATTACATTAGGAAAATGTATAGAAATAAAGACAGGCAAAGAGGGGGCAAACTGCTTGATACATTCTGTGGGTGTTAATTAATATGTTCACTTTTATTTGTTTGTGTTTCTGCATGTACATGTGTGTGTATGCATGTGTGTGTATGCATGTGTGTGTATGCATGTGTGTGTTTGCATGTGTGTGTATGCACATGTGTGTTTGTCAACCTACACGCGGTCATGTGTACGATTCTGTCTGTATGCAATTTGTCTCAGGGAACTTCCTACAGTCAGACTCACGGAAGACGAGGCTATAGAATTCATCCGGTCCGAATCTCCGACATCATGCAATCCTGACGAACCATACGAACCAGCCGAACTTGAAGAAGACCCACTCAAGACCGAATCTTGATGTGCACATCTTCTGCTTCCTCTCATTCTACTGATGTGTCTGTATGTTTGTGTTGTGCGTGCCATCTAGTTTGATTTGGGTACAAATAGGCAAGATAGTGTTGGGTCTGTTGTCAGCGCTTTTGAAAGGTGTAAACATATTGCACTTTCAAGGAAACCAGTCCATTGGCAGCAGACCCAACACTAATTGTGGCTTTCATTGTTGTTTGGCGTATGGGTTCATACACCTTCCTTTTTTCTCTTTTTTTTTACTGGATGCAAGACCACTTTATAAGTATACACACCTGCTAGGCTGCTGCCTATTGAAAAAACCACATCATGTGTGTTTCCCTTCAATCCTGATGATAACTGCTTGGTTAAGATAATGTTACTATGCATAATTCATGTACGTGTCAGCCATTAGCATATTATTATTATTATTATTATTATTATTATTATTATTATTATTATTATTATTATTATTATTATTATTATTATTATTATTATTATTATTATTATTATTATTATTATTATTATTAATAGCAATGAAAAGTATGAATGCCGCAGACATCACCACGCAACATGACAATTTGTTCAAGGTTTGGTTTTGTGTGTTTCCAAAATCGATTTTCACGTTGCGATCATCAGTGGAAATACGCAACTAAAGAGATCAAGGGAAAAACAAAGGTTAAAAATCCAAAGAAGTGTGACACATGACATACTTACCACAAGTTACCCGTCATGTGTCACACTTCTTTGGATTTTTAACCTTTGTTTTTCCCTTGATCTCTTTAGTTGCGTATTTCCACTGATGATCGCAACGTGAAAATCGATTTTGGAAACACACAAAACCAAACCTTGAACAAATTGTCATGTTGCGTGGTGATGTCTGCGGCATTCATACTTTTCATTGCTATTATTAAACTTTTATCTCCACGTAGATTATTTGATTATTATTATTCCTTTTCCTTTCTTTCTTTTATCGGGTGTTAGCGGCCGTCGTGAGTTCCCTTCGGGAACGGATACGATAATTTACTTTTTTTTTCTTTTCTTCATTATTACTTTTATTAATATTATTTTAACCCCTGCACCCGTCAACATGCAAGCACCTCCAAGTGCACCCGCACGCCCAGCTTGGGCACTCGTGCACTCATGCAGCCAGACACAAGCGCACACATGCACGCACACGCCACTGGTGTACCCATGCACTGACACGCAGACACCCGCACAACGTACCGCTCACTATGGCGTGCACAAACATACAATAGACACATTGGGTTGGGGGTTGCCATGATTTCTTTTGGACAATTCAAATATTCAAGAATATGCTCTTTGATAATAATTGATTGAGTAAAGATGCATGCCTGAATCTAGCATCCGCCCGCCAAGGGCGCCCAAATGGCCACCGAGGCCCGACGCGGGCTAAACTAGCATACTGCCCACCGAGGGCGCCCAAATGGCTAAACTAGTCTACTGCCCACCGAGGGCGCGCAAATGGCTGCCGAGGCCAGCAAACCGCCCGCCGAGGGCTAAACTAGCATACTGCCCACCGAGGCCGCACACATGGCCGCCGAGGCCAGCAAACCGCCCGCCGAGGGGTAAACTAGTATACTGCCCACCGAGGGCGCTCAAATGGCTGCCGCGGCCAGCAAACCGCCCGTCGAGGGCTAAACCAGCAGACAACCCATCGAGGGTGCGCAAATTGCCACCGAGGCAAGCAAACTGCCCACCGTGGGCCGATATCATCTTGTCCGCCGAGGGCACACAAACGGCCACCGAGGCCAGCCAATCGCCCACCGAGGGCTCACACGACTGCCTAGCGTCAGGCATCACAACATACAGACATAATAGGAGGCCCGTTTGCCCCAAAAAAGATAGTAGTCCTAGAAACCATGGCATCCCGTTCCCCGCAACCCACAACGAGCTAGCTTTGTGACCACAGCTGCAGGTGCCGCGAATTCCTCACATTAATACCGCGCCCGTGCAGGCATACACACACTAGTTATCATGGCGAGCGCCGCTCAATAACTTACAAGCTAGGCATCCCGGCTGCCTGCCGCACATAACGTTCGCATGCAGAGCTTCTCCAGCGGCCCGCCCGCTTTACTTGCCATTCACTTGCCCCACGCTGAGCCATGAGTGAAGCGCCACCGATACGCATGGTGTGAGAGCTGACCTCGTTCGTCCTCAGGGCTAGCCGCAGAATCTTGGTCAGTTCCTCCCTGGTCAGAAACCGGCCAGATGCAAACACAGACACTGGCTCCGTCGCCTCTCTCTGACCCGCAAGGTCCAGATAGGCGGTCAGGGCACGCACAGGGCAGAAGTCGCCGCGTGTCTCGCGCAGCTGTATTTGGCCGCCGTCACCCAGCTGGGCTGTCTTTGTCACCCGCAAGCGGACGACTGCCGATGATGCCTGGACGCTGATCTGCTGCCAGGTTAGCGTGCGCGTGCTATCGACTCTTGTTGCATGCGGTGCCAGGAACTCACTCGCCCGCAGGAGGCCGTGGAACGCTGTCAAGACACTGGCCCAGATCATTGCGCGGTCCGACTCGCTGTAGTTGGACCGGAGTAGGAAATGATGTAAGTCGGCCAGATCTTGCCCAGTGAGACCTCTCCGCGTCGTGGTTGCGGGACCCTGCCTCCTCTCAAGGCCCTTGAGAACTGCAGAAAGACGGGCGGACTGCATACAAGTCACAGGAACACGCTTGCACAGCAAATGATACCGTACCGCTGACAAATACACACGCAGAGTCGCCACACACCTCGTACGAGACAGCTCGGTAGCAAATAATACGATATCTTCCTTAGAGGGTACAAGGGGATTGACAATATGTTTAACGCAGTAATCATTGAAGGCATCAATGCCAGTGGAGAACGTTCTCGCTGAGCGTACTGACACTGAACCTGCTACAAGGGCATCAGCCTCGAAGCCTAGAGCAGCACGGTCGGGCAGGGGCATGGCACTGGCGAAGCAGCCGCCGTTGGCGCCAGTTGACGGAAGCGGGTCAGCTGCAAGCGAGAAAGAGCATCAGCAATGCCGTTATTAGTACCAGCAATATGGCGGATATACAATATGAAATTGTGCCTAGCGGCAACAGCTAACATAAAGCGGATCAACGCCATGGCCTGCTTGTTCCTACATGAACCATTCTTCCAAGCTCTAACTACCGCCTCGTTATCGCAATGAAACAGCAGCTTCTTCCCTGCCCAGCACGGAACCCAAATGCAGCAAGCTAGGGCAATGGGAACCATTTCTCTAACCATAATAACGCTTAGCTGAGGAGATTCAAACTCCTCCGGCCACTTCCCAAAAAACCAGTCGCCCTGGAAGTAGCCCCCGTAGCCCTCGCCGGAGGCATCTGTGAACAACTGGAGGTCAGGAGAACGGGACCAGGCCTGGTCGTGGAAGAAGGACTTCCCATTCCAGTCGGCCGCAAAGCGATGCCACCAGGCGATGTCGAGGCGCGCTTCCTCATCGATCGGGATCCGGGCAGACATGGAGGAAGCCGTTGTGCTGAGGTCAATGAGGCGCCGAATGAACGTGCGGCCCGGGGGGACCACCTTGGCGGCGAAGGACAGCGTGCCTATGAGGGACAGGAGCTCACGCTTGGAGCAGTCGGTGCGCTGGAGCCAAGTTGCCAGAGCTGTGTGGAGGGCGGACAACTTGTCCTGGGGGAGCCGAGTCGCCTGCTACACACTGTCAACTTCGATCCCCAGCGCAGTCATCACAGTCGTTGGAGGGACGACCTTGTCCTGGCCGGTAGCCACTGGAACGCCCAAGTTCTCAAACACGGTTAGCAGCGTCGCTTGTTGAATGGCTGCGGTAGATGACGATGGAGAGGGGCTAGGCGGGGCGACGCCGATGTAGTCGTCCAGATAATGCTCGAGGTCGGCCAGGGAATAGTTGTGCCGGAGTATCCAACATAGCGCATCTGCCAGCAGGTTGAAGAGAGCCGGGGAAGACCGCAGCCCGAATGGCAGGACCTTGTCGAAGTAATACTGCCCGTCCCACACCATGCCAAGGAAGGGCCTATCATGTGGGTGGAGGGGGATGTTTCGGAACACGTGGCGGTTTTCCACCTTGTACATTAGCGCGCCCTTGCCGTGACGGATCACGTGCCCCACGACGACGTCCACAGTAATGTACTCGAGGCTGTACAGGTCTTCGGGAATGCCATCGTTGATACTAGCGCCGGCCGGCGCGGACAGATGCACTATCAGGCGGTGGCCACCTGACTTCTTCGGAATGACACCGATGCCTGCCGAACGGAAGTTGGCGAACGGGGGTTGCCGAAATGGACCGGCCGTATGACCAAGCTGAACCTCTTTAGCCAGGTAAGCTGAAACAATCTCAGGGGAAACAAATTTAATGCCGAAGCAAGATTCTCACAAAGCAAATAATGACGGGGACCGTCATAGCCAACTCTAAAACCATAGCGTAAACCATCTAACAAATGGGCAACAAAATGCAGGATCAGGGTGTGCGAGCAATTCAATTTCCAATGCCTGCAGAACAATTGGAGTGTGAGGGGTGTGCGTGGGTAAGGCAAGGTGTGTATGTGCGTGCGAATCAGACACGAATGCATTAAAAACAACAGGAGTGTGAGGTAATAATAACACACTGATACATACCAGCCCTCCCCGCCTCGCTACTCCGCACACAGATACACAAACATGCGTATGCACACGGCACACACACGTGGCCACGCACATGCACACGACACAAACAGGAAATTCTTTATATATAATGCCATGCAAAGCAGTGGCCACCGTACTTTAGGAAGTCAGTTGTGAAACAAAAATAATTCAACTACAGCGTGTAGACAAGCTGACGGCCAAAGCACAACATAGCAAACATGACATTTGCCCAAGGATTGCAGTTCGCAGACCACGCCATGGAAGCAGCGAATGCAGAATGTAATATCATACAAAGTGACAAGGAAGGAAGTGGCCATCATACACCAGAAACTTGCAGAAAGTCACACATCCAACAGATAGAGAAGTGAACAGCAATCTGATACAGCCCACACAGGACAAAGCTGACCTGATACTCGTCCCAGGATCGCAAGTGGCAAATCCTTTTCAATGCATAACATGCAGGTGTACGTTAGACGCATGGACAACATCTGATCGTGTCGCCAGCATACAATGTCATCACATGTTTACCACACAAGTTACACCCATGCACAGTAGAAGCACAATGAAAGCACTGGAAAAGTACGATGTGGTTGCTGAAGCATCTTCACACTTCAAATTCAGACTTCAATGTGGTCGTCACGGGATGATATACCTGCAAGATACAAGTGATGAAGAAAGAAAGCAGAAGGTCGTGAGGTAGGCTATGAGTAGCCCTTTCCCAAAGATGCCATAGTTTTTCGCTATATCTGCTTTTCGCAACCGTGCCAAAACAAGTGCTAGTTGCTGAAATCGCATCCATATTTTCAGAAAAAGCTCAAAAGTTGCCAATATCGCAACTCAAAATTGGAGAGTTCTTGTGCAAAACCCACAAAATAGGGAGCAGAAATAGCAGAAATGCAGCGACAGCAAACTCGTACACCCCTTCCTGCTGTGAACCACCACTTTACACATTGCCAGTAGCCTGTTGCATGTATCCTACATGTACATCATTACAGTGCACGTAAAAGGGAATGCACATAATTATCGTAACTACCGTTGATCTACTGTTTCTCAGAAATGAGCCTGAAGGCAGGCGAGAAATGAGCGAGCACGAGTATGTATTTGTCCAACAATGCAACATGTAGTCGGTGACTTGACCTTTTGACCCCATGCCATGGGCCAATTGCGCCAAGGTTGCGGAGAAGTTGCGAGATAGTTCCGGAAAATGAAGAAAGTTGCGAAAGTTGCGATTTCTTCCTAAACAACGAAAAGTTCCGAAAAATGTGGCCAGCATCTTTGGGAAAGGGCTAGCTATATATGAGACACCACAAACGGGTCACCTACATGTATGTTCAGGGCTAGTGCACTCACACGCAGAATTGCGCTAATGAGCATTTCCCAAACTGAGAAGTGCAATGAAATCCACTTGCATGCACAGGAGCAATTTTGCAATATTATGATGCGCAATTCGACACGATCTGCGATGCTGCGTGCGATGTGCATGACAGCAGCTGCTGTCATGCTTGGCAATGTCTTTGCAGTGATTAACTTTTATCCTAGTTATGTCACGGGTAACTTTAATGAAGTACCCGCAGGCCGTGTCGATCCGCACATCGTCCACTCTCTCATGTACTTGGCCTGCTTTGTCTGTGTATCCATTTCATGTGCGATCCACAAAATCGACTAGACAGTGGGTGCAATGCGCTCTCTATCTGAAGACGTTCTTCTGGCGACATCTCGCCATGTACTTGGCCTACTTTGTCTGTGTATCCATTTTCATGTGCGATCAACAAAATCTCAATGTACTACAGAGACTAGACAGTGGGTGCAATACGCTCTCTATCTGAAGACGTAAACCATTACATTTTTTGGAAAAGTTATAAGTACACCTGAAACGTAATGACGTACAGGAATAGAGAGAGTGACTACAATACGCTTTCGACCTGATAATATCAGGTCGAGAGCGTATTGTATTATAGTGATAACGTGTTAGAAGGTAACAGGTCTACAGTCCCACCGTACCCTTCCGACACGACTGTAGACCATTAAATTTTTTTGAGAAGTTATACACCTTAAACGTAATGCAGTACAGGAATAGATCGAGAGAGTGACTACAATACGCTCTCGACCTGATAACGTGAGTACAAGACACTCTCCACCTGATAACGTGTTAGTAGAAGGTAAATGGCAACATATCAATGGGTTGCCTTACCGTGGTCTAGAGGAGACGTCTTCGCAGCAATATTCTCCCTCCTGCGCATTCAGTCGCCGACGCGACAGCGTTTAATGGGCCGTTCCAGTTGCGGAAGACATTCGATTCATCGGGCCAATTCAGCAACAGGGCCGTGGACACACAGGGTGTAACAGTAAAGACTTGATTGATTGGAGAATTCCCCGAATGATGTTCAAACCAGAGGTTATAAAGCAAAACAAAGGCGAGAACCGCAGGAGTGAGAATAGTAGGAACACAAGGTGTTACCATAAGACAAGCAAGAAGTGTCAAGGTAAAACTATTACACTCTCCCGGCCCCATAGGAAGCCCAAGGTTCTATTAGATAACACAATCCAGTTAGGAGATGCAATTGTGGAAAGGGGAATATTAAATAATCGCTCATGCACATGCATAACCACATTGAAGTGTAATCCAACTAAACTTCATCACTCTCAGAAGGACATGACGCAAAACTATATCAGTCTATAACATATTATTAACTATCTCAGTAAGAGATGCATATGGCTCAGCCCAGTTAGATCAAGGCTGCTGTCGTTGTGAGGCTAGATAGTTCTGCAGCGGTTTAATATTCCGACCAGACTCATCACATAGGTTGCCAGCGGGCTCCCACGTAGCTTCGCTGCTGGGGTAACCCTTCCAATGCACCAGGAAGTGTTGCTCACCACTGCGGTGTCGGTGATTCAAAACGGCTTCGACAACATAGCGTGTGTGTCCATCTAGATCTGTGAAGGGTGGAGGCGGGGGTTGGTGTCTTCCAGGAATCGTGTTCTCTTCGTAGCGTTTAAGAGCAGTGACATTAAACACGGGATGGCAGCGAAGTTCACGGGGTAGTTCCAAGCGAAAAGCATTCGCTCCAATCTTAGCCTGGATACGATACGGACCAAACCACTTGGGTTGCAACTTCCGAGAGGGCTGGCCACGAGCTTCCGGGGTCAGTAGAAAGTCTCTGTAGACAAGAACGCTATCACCAACCTTCAAATCACTGGGCGTTCTCGTCTCGTCTGCGTATAGAGCTTGCCTTGCCTGGGCGTCGAGCATGGCGTTTCGAGCTATCCTTAGTGCGGCTTCCTGCTCATGAAGCCAATCGACCGAATCACTCCTTTCCCCTCCCGTAAGAATGAATTCGGGCGGGGACTTAGGGTCAAACCCATAGTTCAGATAGAACGGTGTATTAGCTACAGATGACTGTTGTGAACTATTTATTGCAAACTCGCAGAGTGGTAGAAGCGAATCCCAATTGTCCTGTCTCAAGTTCACAAATGCTCTTAGAACATCTCCCACTTGCCGGTTAACTCTCTCTGTCAAACCATCCGTTTGAGGGTGGTTAGCAGTGCTGAATGCCAATTTAGTTCCTAGCTGAGAGAATACTTCTTTGAAAAAAGCTGCAGTGAATCGTGGATCGCGATCGGAAACAATGGCCGAGCTCAGCCCGTGCAGACGAAACACGTTTTGAATGTACAGTTGAGCGCTGCCCTTAGCATCAATCTTCGAGTTTGTTGGAACAAGATGTACGCATTTCGTAAGTCGGTCCACAAAGGTGTAAATTGCGTCGAAGCCACGAGAAGTAAGGGGCAATTCAACAATAAAATCCATTGAGATATCCTGCCAAGGACTATTAGGTATTGGCAGTGACTGGAAAAGCCCTGTTCGTGGCTGACCTCCCTTCGTTCGCTGGCAGAGATCACAGGTTTTGACAAATCTCTTGATATCGAGACCCATTCGGGGCCAGTAGAAAAAACGTGCTAGGCGGAAGTACGTTCGATCACGACCCGGGTGGCCAGCCGTTGCACACACATGGTGTTCTTGAATGAGCTTTAACCGGACACCGCACTGTGGTATGCACAACCGGTTATTGGGGGATGCCTTGAGGTACAAGCGATCAGTGGATTCGTCCCAATAATAGCGATCATGCAAATTATCTCGGAGAGAATGCTTCAATCTTTCTATGATGGGAGTTAGCTCTTTGTCTCTCTGGTAGGCATCTGATATTGTATTGGACACGTCATCATTCATTGCTAAAGCATACTCAATAGCATTCAAACGTGGTACTGCATTCTCCACGAGGTTACTCTCATGGAGATCTGGGCGACGCGAAAGGGGATCTGCAGGGTTCTCTCTGCCGGGTCTGTGACGGACTGTGTAGTCATAGTCAGCTAGGAATTCAACCCATCGCGCCTCTCTCTTTGTAATGCTTGGTTTTGTTTTCAGATAAACTACCGCCATGTTGTCTGTAATGACCTCAAAGTGTTGAAAGAGGTAGATGCGCCAGGTCTTTAGCGCAAACACTACGGCAATGTTTCTCTTTCTGTAGCTGTATAATTCTGTTCAGCAGCAGACAATTTTCGGCTAGCATAAGCCACTGGATGCCAGGCATCTTCCTCTAGTTCTTGGAGAAGAACACATCCCAAGGCGAAATCGCTTGCATCTGTTACCACTCTGAATGGTCGGTTCACATCAGCCAGCCGCAATAGGGGCGTATTCAACAAGGCATGCTTTAGCGATTCAAAGGCATGTTGCCGAGAGCTGTTCCACTCGAATCGTGCATGTTTTCCCGTTATCTCCTCTAAGTTCTTAGAGAGCGATGAGTATCGATCTATGAATCGCCTAAAATAATTCGTAAATCCAAGAAATTGCCTCACCTCTGTGACGGAAGTCGGAGCGGGCCAGACCTTTACTGCGGCAATCTTGTCTGGGTCAGGGGCGATGTGCAGTCCATCGATGCAATGTCCCAGGAACCGCACACTCTCCACGCCAAATTCACATTTTGACCGTTTGCAAAATAACTGGTTGTCCCGGAGCACGCTCAATACCGACCGGACATGCTGAATATGCTCCGACCACGTTTTGCTGAAGATGAGTATGTCATCTAGGAACACGACTACGAACTCCCTCAGATATGGTTGAAGAATCGTATTCATCATGGAGTGAAATGTTGCCGGTGCATTGGTGAGACCAAATCCCATGACCCTAAATTGGTAATGCCCAAAGGGAGTGTTAATCGCGGTTTTGGGCACGTCCTCAGCTTGAATGCGAATCTGATTATACCCTGGTCGGAGGTCTAGTTTCGTGAAGTACCTAGCGCCCTGTACGGTATCGAATAAATCATCCACATTGGGCAAGCACGCCTTGTTCTTAACAGTTATCTTGTTTAGCTCCCTCCAATCGCAGACCATGCGTAACGAACCATCAGCTTTCTTGACAAAAAAACACCAGTGCACCAAAGGGGGACTTACTTGGTTCTACGAAACCCTTTTTCAAGAGTTCTGTGAGCTGTTTCTTCAATTCCTCCATTTCTGGCCTGGGCAGGCGATAGGCAGGTCGCGATGGGGGTGATGAGCCTTCCTCCAGGCGGATTTCGTGGTCTACAGACCTCTCTGGTGGGAGTCTAGCTGCCAGATAATCCGGGAAAAGATCGTCATAGTCACGGAACATGGCCTTGAGATCTGGGTGCTCGTTCTGAGTGGATTTGTCGGGAGGTTCCTTGCCAATGCCGTCTTCTACGCTGACCCACGCCAGAACACCTTCGTCTCCACTCCTAAGAGCATGCCTAGCCTGACGACCAGATATGAACATCGCCTCCACAGGAGCGGTCGGTTCGCTTTGACTGGGCGACGCACAAGGCAAACCATTCGAGTTCAACCTGACTTCATTCGTCCGGAAGTTTATGTCTGGATTGTTACGCGTTAACCAAGGTTTCCCCAATATAGCGTCATAGCGATGAAGGGGGAACACCGTGAAGGTTTGGTTATCGCTGAAGTCGCCTACCATAACCTTCAATTCATGGGTCGTCTCCATGGGAAACGAGGTTGATGCTCCATCAGCCAGCGTGACATTCAGGTTTTCCGAGCCAATTTCGGTTGGCAGGTTAACTCTCTTGGCAAAGTGTTCGGCAATGAAATCATGGGTCGAGCCGGAATCTATTAACATAAGCGCGCGACGACCGTTGGTTTTGCCTTCTACACGCAGGAGCTCATGTTCCGTTTCCACATTGACGCTGGTAACCTGGGCCTCAATAGTTGGTGTAACATCTCGCTTGAAATTGGCTTCGGAGCATTCAGCATCATCGTCAACATCCTCCACAGCGAGGCTACTGAATCGGTTACGGGTAGAGACGGAGCACACACTACACGCAGGTGATGCCTTTTCTTGCTGCGTCAGTAATCGCATCGGCCTTACTGACGTCCACCGTTTGGGTGATCTCGATGCTGCGGGCAATTCTGGGCCATATGGCCTGGTCGACGACATGCGAAGCAGCCCCCCCCCTGGGCTCGTAATGTCTCACGTTCCTCGGGGCTTAGTTTTGTTAGCTTTCTGCTACCTGATGGTGGTGCGAATCCCGGCGCGGTCGCCAGTGGTTGTCTGCGCTGAAATCGGCTGTCTGAGGCGACTGCTAGCGCTGACTGAACGGCGGCTGACAGTGTAGTGGGGTGTTCCTTCACTACCAAGGTCCGCATGTTACCGTGCAGGCCGTTGACAAATAGCAAGGCTCTGGAGAGTTCGTCAAGTTCCGGCACCTGTAGCCATATTTCCGGCACTTAGCCGAGAAAACTCCGTTACGTACGATTCAATTGACCCACGCTGTTGGATAGAGAACATATCCAACCGCACTCATTCCCCGTCATAGTGCGGGCCATACACTCGCGCTAGGGCGCTTTTCAAAGAATGCCAATCCGAAAATTGCTCACCTGCTTCCATGGAAGAAATTTGCCAAAGACGCGCATTCCCAGCGAGGTAGCTAGCCGCAAAGTTAACTTGGCTCTCCGGGTCACCTTGAGGTGAGCACTTCAAGGCTAACTCGACCGTAAATACCCACTCTTTGAACTCCGAAGGGTTGCCATGGAAAACATTCGGTTCTCTGGTAACGCGTTTGACGCTCGGGCTTGTCTGGGAGAGAGAACGCGATCGACACGGGGCTAGATCCGGAGGACTTGAGCTTGATGTAGCAGGTAATTGATGTCGTCCAACTGTAGCAGCCACGTTGTCCCGAGCGCGGCGGATCTCACGGAAAGCGGCGTATAGCAGAGCAGTAGCGGCCAGGAGCACAAGGCACGTCAAAGGGCAAACGATGATCTCAACCATCCTCAAGCTACCAGTGTAACAGTATAGACTTGATTGATTGGAGAATTCCCCGAATGATGTTCAAACCAAAGGTTATAAAGCAAAACAAAGGCGAGAACCGCAGGAGTGAGAATAGTAGGAACACAAGGTGTTACCATAAGACAAGCAAGAAGTGTCAAGGTAAAACTATTACACAGGGGGCAGAGGAGAAACATTGTTAGTGGACAAGAAATATGCAGTGGCAAGTGGCGAGTGCCGCATGGATGTCAAGTTGTCTTGCACAATTCAGCTATTAATTACGGTCCAGCTAGTCCTGCCATTGCTCGCTCGTCCTGGTTCCTCCTCGTTCGTCTTCCTGCACGTCTGCACTTCTCCTTCCCCACCGTTGGCTTTGCGGTACGGGGGTGCCGGAAGGAATTCCCACCATGTATCCATGTACATGAAGTCCCACCATGTCTCCATGTACATGTCCACGGCCACGTCAGCAGTTTGTATAGTACTGGAAGGAGTTCCCACGATGTCTCCAAAGGCCTAGATCGAGGGGACGTCTTTGCAGCAATTCTTTTCACCCTGCACATTCACTCCGCCGACACGACAGCGTTTACGGGGCCGTTCCGGGTGCAAAAGGTCCACGTCACCAGTTCTCAACTATTTCGCGTACGGGATAGTCGCCGCGACAGCGTTTAAGGGGTCGTTCCAGGTGCAAAAGGCATCCATCAATGGCACTTTGCCGTACGGGGTACGGAAAGGGGCCCCCTCGTTCGACTTCGTCGACTTCTGCAGTTCTCCTTTCCGTCAGGGGTACCGAAAGGGACCTCCTCGCAGTTGTCCTTGCCGTCAGGTCCACGTCATGCAGTTCTCAACTATTTCGCGTACGGGATAGTCGTCTTTGTCGTACCCGACATCGGCATTTACCGAGTGTCATTGGCACAAAGAGACCGTTGACGGGGTCACGTGTCAAAAAAGTATCAACAACGTGTCGACTAAGTGTCGACCACGTGTATAGCGGTACACTCAGCGGTACACTAATTCTCGTGCCATTCTCGTGTCACAAAACTGGAACATCGAGTACCAGTATGGAAAGGCTTCAGACAGGAAGCCTTTCCAATATCACAAAGGTCCAGCAAGAAGTAAATGCAAAAAAACCTTTCTACATATTGGACAGCAATGAAGAAGCGAGAAGAAAACAGAAATCCTTCGCTGTAAGTTTTTTTTCCGATCCAGGAGAGTCTCGTTTTTTCTGGCCGCCTGGGTGAGTACACGCCAAACGCGGTGATTGATCGTTGGAAAGTTCAAGGTTCTGGAACCTTTCAAGCTGGAAGGCTGTTGGCCTTTTCACTGGAGATGTGTTAGAGCTACATAATGTCCACACAGCACGCCCTAATTACCAGGCTACTGTGTGGCGACTGGCTTTGCAACCGAAGCCCGATGTGCCTACGCCCATCGGCGGATGGATTCAAGACAGCGACGGTAAGTTGTTCCGATAAATAATTAGCAATGTACCCAACTTTGGATCAAGTTATGCATGAGGAAATTTACACATTTGTAATTGTTATGGTATGGTACGCGTCTACAAAGGCTACAGTGGAGTCTGCGGATATTGAGAAACATACTGCAAGGTTGAAAGAATTGTAATTAGCAGATAAAAGAACGAGAGAGCTTGGAAGCTCAGGGCCCTACGCTATGCTTTTTGGCCTTGATGACCTAGACAAAAAAAAAGCATAGGGATGTTATAAATTCTTTAAAAAATTCCTTTTTTTTAGACATAACCTGGGATTCGAACCCGCACTATCGCGCGCCCTGCATTCATCCCCCGATGCACTTCGCATACATACTAATTCTTCCAAGTTGTTTCACATTGTGATCTTGCATTTGAAAGCCCTATTTGAGTTATATGCATTGTGGCCAGCCGTCTTTGATGGCACGGTACGGTAGGGGATAGGGACGGGACAGGTACGATCGAGGGTAATACGACACCGTCTCCCGTACCGTACCGTACCATCAAACACAGCTGGCCACATACAGCTTCCCGCAATATTCAAATAGGGCTTTCAAACGCAAGATAATAACGTAACGCAACTTGGAAGAATGGGTATGAATGCGAAGTGTATGGGGGAATGCATGTAGGGCGATAGTGCGGGTTCGAATCCCAGGATATGCCTGAAAAAAAGGAGAATTGAAAAATTTATAACATCCTATGCTTTTTTGCCGTCAGATACGGATAGCGCCAGGCGTGACACAAACAAACAAACACACAAACAAACACCAAATTAAAGCTGTGTGGACCCTGGCTAGCGCCAGACGTTACTGAAGTAACGTCTTCTGCATAGCTACGGGAATAAAGGATACAGTGCTGCCCTTCCCATTTAACCAGATATCTATGACTGTCTACTGCACAAATATACGCGAGGAATAAATTAACTGTCTGTGACAATGTTTGTTTCTTCCTTCAGGCAGAGTTGCTGTGAATTGGACAGAACAGCAGGCAGTGCCAAAAGAACTTCAGAGCCTCATCAGCTGCGGGTGCCGAGGAGTGTGTGACACTCAACGCTGCTCATGCAAGAAGTCATCTCTTGCTTGCACTGACATCTGCCGCTGCTAAGCTGCATGCGCAAATCCGCTCAACAGTAGGCCAGAGCAACCACCACAGCAAAGTACGTCCGTTGACGTATCGCAACTGGAAACTGAGTCCAATCATGCCCAGCCAAACTCAGATTGCGACGACTCATGTGTGTCGAATAGTGATGGATCAGCTGCGTGTACGAGTGATGATCTCAGCAATGATAACGTTGATAGTGACAGTGCGTCAGTTTGAATTCCCTGCGCAGCCGCCATATTGTAAAGGGAGAAATTATACATATAAGAATGAATCAAGTTAGAAAACTAACAGTGACAGCAAGGCCCTACAACTAACATACATGCCATGTGGCAATATTCCTAGATATTCCTAGATATTCCTAGATTTTGTATATGGATAAACATTGTGTCAGTACTATTGTACTACAGTAAAACCTGGTGTAAGCGACCTCTCGTTTTACCGACCACCTACGACCGTTTTTCCATGCACGGACAGTGCTACACAGACACTGTGGGCTGGATGTGCGCACGTGCATGGCATCATTGCAGCATATCATCATATTGAGAAACAGTTTGTGTAATATACAGTGTAGAATTGTACTACTTTTTAACTATTTTACCAGGATGCGCGAATCATTGCAGCATATTCCTTTTGTATATTGATAAACATTGTGTGTGTGAGATACTATTGTATTACTTTTTTGAAATATTCTTTCAGTTCATCACTAGAATAATTGTCAGTAGATTAATTATCAGTACATGATGATCTATTTTAAGGTGGCTCCTACCCCTCGGGTCCAAATTTGTTTCCGACTCACTGCTCCCTCCGCCGTCCGTTCCATCCTCCGCTTCCTCTGTACTCTCTCTGTCTCGTCCATCCCGCCTGACCGGGCCCATTGAACTCAACTCGGCCGTCACCCTGCTATCACGTCCCTCCTTTCGCCCTTGTCCGCTGAGTGCGTAGCTTCTGTTGTAGTTGGCTGTTGATCGTCTTGGTCTTTCAATTATGGGCTTGGATGGTGGATTAGTTGTGGTTGCTGTAGATTGCGTTGTTAATGTTGGTGTGGGAGCTACTGATATGCAAGGTGGGTCTTTGGCTGAGGCGGTGCCGCTTGTGGTCCCGGTCCCACTGCCTCCTCCTGATCCTCCGCCTTCGGTTCTTGCGGCGGTGGAGCTTGCTAGTGGGAGACCGCGAGCAACACTGACAGCTGCATTAACACTACAAATGCCGACGGAGAGCAGTGATGGGAGTGATGGTGAGAATGCGGGTGAGAGTGTTAGTGTTGTGCGTAGGTTTCGTGGTAGCAAGTCTTCAGTGTACAATCATCTGCTAGCTAGTCCTGATTGTTGCAATTCGTATTCCGACTCTTCGTTCACTGTATTGTGCCGTGGTCGTCATGGTTATGGACTACAGTTAAAGTGGTGGAAGCTATCTATCAGCGTCTGTACAAGCCTAATTTGTGTGTACAGAAAGATAGTATAATTGGGTTGAAATTGTTCAAGTAACGTGTCGTGTTTAGTGCGGCCAAGCTTGGCCGTTAATGTTCTAGGTGTGATGTACTGCTGTTATGTGTTATCACGTTGTCTTTCCTTCCTTTCTCCTTTGTTCATTTCTCGCTTTGATTGTTAAAATTCACACTTGTAAATTTCACTGTTGTTGCTCTTAGTGTTATTTCTCTAACTTAGATTTTCTATAATAGTTCAATTTTTGTTTCAGTGTCCTTTAGTACAACGACGATTCCTGATGAGTGTTGTACGAAAACTTGTTTGAATCCATATTTTTTCCCTACACCATTTCTTCATATTTTCATCGTTGTATTGCACATCGTCTCCACCGTTTTTACATTGCATGAATAAAGTACACAAATGTCGGTTCAGCTAGTTTTATTGATTGCGGTTATCAAATAATAATAATAATAATAATACAGAAAGTACCAAAAGAAGAAAAGGAAAAAATTATATGAAGACAATTACATGGAGTCAGAAATAGAAAGACAATAATTTCATGGAGTCAAAGAATAGAAAGACAATTTCATGGAGTCAGGAATACGTGGTTGATTTTATAGACATGCATGCACAAATGATTGATAGACGAGAAGGTTGGAGTTTATGGCAGATAATAAAGATATAACGTGGATATTCACAAGGTAAGTATATCAATGGCAGAAAGAGATTTTCGGAAGGGACCAGGGACACCTATCACTCTAAAATCAGAGGGGAGAGCGTTCCAAAGAATGCTTCCCCGAAACATTCTAGTCGATCGTCCCGCAGGCCCACGAAGAAAGGGAACTTGAAGCAAGTTCGACACTTGTCCCCGTCTGGCGCGCTGATCCTCCGGAACAGTCCCTGGGGCCGATCGGGTGAATAATTGTTGAAGAAGGGGGCTACAGGAGGAGTTAATGCATCGATGAACAAATACGACTATGTTGTGTACACTCATACCTCGGTTATCCGGACTTCGAAGTTACGGGCACTTCGGTCTACCGGGCACTATTTGGGCGAGTTTCAGGGGAAATATTACTACTCTTTTGTCACTTTTCGTAGAAATATTGACGTCATATGACATATCGATGGCCTTTTCCCCATCAAGATGCATATGATTCGGAGTTACGGGCACCCTCGAAGTTAAGGGCAGTGTCCGGTCCCGAAGCGCCCGGATAAGAGAGATATGAGTGTATATGTATGTGGTAGACTAACAATGCTGAGCAGAGAGAGCAGCGGGGCAGTTGGAGTCAAGAGCCGATGTTGCAAGGTTGCACGGATACCAGCCTTGAACATCTTTTCAAGCTGACCAAGCAGGTGTGCGCTAAGTCCTGGGAAGAAACTGTTTGAACCATAACACAGCTGGGAAAGGATCATGCTCAAGAACCACGTTTGCCGGGCAAGCAAACTCAGTCCTCGCCCATGCCTCCAGAGCTGACCAATTGTTCGCGCTGTCTTGCGACCAATATACTCCACATGTGGAGCCCAGGATAAATCATTATCCAGGACTCCAGGAGTCCTAACCAACGTACCGACTACCGCATTTTCGGCACTCAAATTGGTATACCAATTTAGATGCAAGTTGGGTTGGTAGGACATCCTTCCTCACCGTGAACGCACGTACAGT
Source organism: Sycon ciliatum (assembly GCF_964019385.1). Taxonomy (NCBI): domain Eukaryota; kingdom Metazoa; phylum Porifera; class Calcarea; order Leucosolenida; family Sycettidae; genus Sycon; species Sycon ciliatum. The sequence goes on along the minus strand of NC_088645.1, from coordinate 45,122,396 downwards.
TGTGAAAACGGGTACAAAATGTACCGCGTAGTAAGTTTGCTGTACAATTTTCCGTACCACGCGACTCATGGATAATGAGAGGTTACCTTTCCAGGGGAGAGAAAGATACGTGGGACATTTGTCCGGGCCAAAACGTTTTTCCTTTTTATGCAGCCTTTCGCTCATGAATGCAGGCAGGCACAGTGGGTTGGTCTAAGACCATGATTAATGAACGAGAGGTACCAGGTTCAAGTCCTGCTTGGAAGCGGAAGGATTTTTCCAACCGTGCTGCGACCCACAGTTAATTGGGAACTCGTGGCCTGGCATGAGTAAATCATGGATGTGGCAAATGGGATTTAGGCCTTTGGCCTATGGTTGGTGGATCTGATCTATCCTCCCCCACCGTTTAGGAGCCGCATCTGACGCCTGATCATGGGGTGGTGGCGTCCCACGGAAGCGGAAAGGTGGTTCTTGACCAGGGAGTTGTACGACTCCTTGTTCTTGACCTGCCCGGTACGCGAACCCGTCGAATTTATTTATTTTATTTTTTCGCTCATGAGTTCCTTCAATAGATCGTCGGGGGACCCGTTCTTTAGAAACACGGACTTAAGGAAGTCCAGTTCCTCAGCTAGTTTGGAAGAGGAGCAAATACGCTCTGCTCGATCCACCAAGTTACGCACCAAATTTTAGCGTTATAATTATTGGTTTCTCACCCGCCGTTGCACTTAGCTCTCACTTCACTTCTATTGTCTCACCTTCCCTCATTCTATTTTGGCACTGTATTTTGTTCCCGTAACACATCATTGAATGTATATTTAATCATTGTTCAGCATGGTTACTCTTCAGTCACGACTTTCCACTGACGAATGTGACAAGAAAATTAATTCTGGTAAACTTTCATGACTTCGTTGTAGTGTGGCGATGACTGCAGAATTTGTTCTCTTGATTGCTATTATATTATTATTAATTCTTGTTTTGAAACTCGGATGTTGAGCCATAAATAAATGTAGAAGAGAAAAGGACATATCGATACGAGTTAAGAGTAACTCTCCATCACTGTAACATGATACTATATACAGTCAGAAAGTGCAATAACTAGGCACAAAACTGACAGAGTACTGAAACTTCCCCTCTTTGGTCTTTCCATAACCTTGAACCTTCCAAGTTGGAAGGCTGTCGGTTAGCGCTACGGAGATGTGTTGAAGCTAGGTGTCAGGACGTCGAATGTTTCAGTACTCTGTCAGTTTTGTGCCTAGTTATTGCACTTTCTGACTGTATATAGTATCATGTTACAGTGATGGAGAGTTACTCTTAACTCGCATCGATATGTCCTTTTCTCTTCTACAATTCTTGTTTTACTAGGGAATTCCCAACAGGCGGCGACGCCTTTTTTGTGAGAATCCCGGTTGTTACCAATTGGCAGATGACACCGCTCTGATTTCTATAGCGAGAACTCTTCAAGACTGCACCGGAAACCTACAACAGAGTGTCACACCAGCTGGAGACTGGCGTCAAAGACGGCACCTGCTAGTTAACACAAAGAAGACAGTCATCCTCCCCTTATACCACAATAACCGCCCCCCTGAACAGCTACCCCAGATAACCCTCATGAATAGTCTGCTTACCGTAGCACAAAAACCCAAACACCTCGGAATATTCTTTCAGCATGACCTCCGTTGGACGGAGCATGTTGAATAAATAGTCAAAAAATCACTCAAGCCATACAATATGCTATTTAGACTAAGGTCTACACTCACTAGTGATTCTTCATGTCACATCTATTAGACATAAATACTACTTCAAAAAGTACCTATATTCTCATATGTGAGCAATGCTCTCACACCGTTGTCACACACTTCCCTTGACAGGCTAGAACGACTCCAGCGGAAAGCCGCCAGCGATTGGTCAGCTTTGGCGGCATGCATGTTGTCTGAGCTTGAAGGCCAGGCTAATTTGGTACCTTTCAATGATCCAGTCACAATTAGCCTAATGGTTCCAACTCGTTCCTATCTAGCATATCCATGACCCTTCTTGATCAAGTCCGCACACTCTGCGCGAAGGGTCTACGGACAACCATCCAACATCGTAATCTCGTGCTCACAGCCCCTCTTCTATCCCCCGCCTACTGCAACTGCTAAATCAAATGCTTTTGTTCCTATTTCATCTGTGCCTCCACCACAAAGCTAGTCCCCTGGTTCAGGAGATGCTCACACGCACCGCTCCAGTTGGCGTCCCAAGCAACATCCGGGCAACTCGAAGGCAACAGTCCAATCTGCTACGTGTGCTTTTTCTCTGTGGTCCCATCGACAGACGTTCCATCTGGTTCTTTCTCTCTCTTTCTGTCTCTCTCTCTCTATCTCTCTCTCTCTCGCTCTCTCTCTCTCTCTCTCTCTCTCTCTCTCTCTCTCTCTCTCTCTCTCATCTCTGTGTCCCGCTGTCTCTCTGTCACTCTGTCACTCTGTCTCTCTGTCTCTCTGCCTCTCTGTCTCTCGGTCTGTCTCTCTGTCTCTGTCTCTGTTTGTCTGTCTGTCTGTCTGTCTGTCTGTCTGTCTGTCTGTCTGTCTGTCTGTCTGTCTGTCTGTCTGTCTCTGTCTGTCTCTGTCTGTCTCTGTCTGTCTCTGTCTGTCTCTGTCTGTCTCTGTCTCTCTCTCTCTGTCTCTCTCTGTCTCTTTGTCTCTCTCATCTCATTACAAAAATTCTGCGCATTTTTTCTCCATCTGCGCATAAAATCTAGACTGACAACCTGCTAATTCAATCCTGCACCTGCTTTCAGGCGTAAACATCCTGTTGTAGAGGTCTCAGTCCTCATTTGTTAGACTTACCTGTCTTTATAAATGTAACTTACTCTCTCTCTCTCTCTCTCTCTCTCTCTCTCTCTCTCTCTCTCTCTCTCTCTCTCTCTCGTCAACAAAAACACTGGTCGGAAGATCCACTTTTCTGAGGTACTGTATGTGGGGCTCCGTTTATTGAGGTGCGTTGAAATTTATTCTCTTTATCTTATTATTTCTTTTCTATAATTTCCCCATATGAGTTCCTATCAGTTGCTGTGAACATCTTGAGTGGAGAGCGCTTGCTCGAGCGTTGAACCGGGTTCTTAATCCACCATACCCAGTTCGCAAGGCTGGGCGGGGTTGTGAGCAGGCTTTCATTTCATCTTTTCTTATTATTTCTCATTACAAAAATTCTGCGCTTTTTCTCCATCTGCGCATAAAATCTAGACTGACAACCTGCTTGTTAAATCATGCACCTGCTTTCAGGCGTAAAAACCCTGTTGTAGAGGTCTCAGTCCTCATTTGTTAGACTTACCTGTCTTTATAAATATAACTTACTCTCTCTCTCTCTCTCTCTCTCTCTCTCTCTCTCTCTCTCTCTCTCTCTCTCTCTCTCTATCTCTCTCTATCTCTCTCTCTCTCTCTCTCTCTGTCCCGCTGCCTCTCTGTCTCTCTGTCTTTCTGTCTCTCTGTCTCTCTGCCTCTCTGTCTCTCTGTCTCTCTGCCTCTCTGCCTCTCTGTCTCTCTGTCTCTCTGTCTGTCTGTCTGTCTGTCTGTCTGTCTGTCTGTCTGTCTGTCTGTCTGTCTGTCTGTCTGTCTGTCTGTCTGTCTGTCTGTCTGTCTGTCTGTCTCTCTCTCTTTCTGTCTGTCTGTCTCTCTCTCTCTCTCTCTCTCTCTCTCTCTCTCTCTCTCCCTCTCTCTCTCTCTGTTTCGAATATACACAGCTTGTTTATAAGTTGACGTAACTTCTTTGATCACCAATGACAATTCAGTGCTCCTACGATCAATTTGATAATGGGTGACACGTACATGAATTGTGCATAAGAACATTATCTTAACCAAGCAGTCATCATCAGGATTGAAGGGAAACACACATGATGTGGTTTTATCAACAGGCAGCAGCCTAGCAGGTATGTAAACTTATAAAGTGGCTTGTATCCATTAAAAAAAAAGAGAAAAAGGAAGGTATATGAACCCATAAGCCAACAAACAATGAAAGCCATAATTGGTGTTGGGTCTGCTGCCAATGGACTGGATTGCTTGAAGGTGCAATATGTTTACACCTTCCGAGAGCGCTGACATCACACCCAACAGTATCTTGCCTATTTGTACACAAATCAAACTAGCTGGCGCAGAAACACGCAGACACACACACACAAACATACACACAAATCATTAGAATGAGAGTGAGCAAAAGAGGTGCACATCAAGATTCGATGTTGAGTGGGTCTTCTTCAAGTTCTGATGGTTCGTCTGGTTCGTCAGGTTTGCATGATGTCGGAGATCCGGACCGGACAAATTCTATAGCCTCGTCTTCCGTGAGTCTGACGCTAGGAAGTTCCCTGAGACAAATTGCATACCGACGTAATCATACACATGACCGCGTGTAGGTTGACAAACACACACGTGCATAGACACACACATGCATAGACACACACATGCATACACACACATGCATACACACACATGCATACACACATGCATACACACACGTGCATAGACACACATGCATACACACATGTGCATAGACACACATGCATACACACACATGCATACACACACGTGCATAGACACACATGCATACACACACATGCATACACACATGCATACACACATGCATACACACGTGCATACACACACATGCGTACACACACATGCATACACACACATGCATACACACACGTGCACAGACACACATGCATACACACACAGGCATACACACATGCATACACACGTGCATACACACATGCATACACACATGCATACACACATGCATACCCATACATGCAGACACACACATGCAGAGTTTTCCCTTGCATATCATCCCTTCATCATTCTACAAGAACCCGTCCTATGGGCAGGTGAGAAGTCATCTCTGCCAGTTTATTTGACCAAGTAAAGTAAACAACAACAACAACAACAACAACAACAACAACAACAACAACAACCAGCCTACGTGATTAACTCCCAATTAGTATTACCATCGCTACTGCCTCAGCAAGCAGCTAAACTTTGATCTCTCTGTATCTGATCCCCGTGCCTGTAATTATTTTTCTCTTATTGGCCACAGGCCATCGTGAGAATAAAAGAATTCAAAAACAACAACAACAACAACAACAACAACAACAACAACAACAACAACAACAACAACCTTCCAAGTTGGAAGGCCGTTGGTTAGTGCTATAAAGCAGTGCTCAAGCTGACTTTCATGTCGTGAAATGTCTCAGTCGATCGCATAACTTGTGCCCACAATTTCCATGTTACGATATTAATTAACACCCACAGAAAGTGTGAAGCATTTTGCCCCCTCTTTGCTTGTCTTTATTTCTATTCATTTTCTAATGTGATGTCAGTGTGAAAAAAAAGAGAAGAAAACACACGAGAACGAGTTATGCAGCAACTGCCCACGCCTGTAACACAATTATAAAGAGTACTGCCATTTTGGTACCACACTGCCCATATGACATGGTCACTCTCCACGCAATGCTATTCACGTGACATGGTCACTTTCCACACAATGCTAGTCACGTGACATGGTCGCTTTCCACGCAATGCTAGTCACGTGACATGGTCACTTTCGGACTTTCCACGCAATGCTAGTCACTTGACATGGTCACTTAACACACAATGCTAGTCACATGACATGGTCACTTTCCACTAGGCCTAGCACCAAATTTGCTCGGAGCGCTTCGATATTTTGGCGGCAAATTTTGCCCGATCACTTTCCATATTTTGCTAGGCATTGCCTTTCGTTTCCGATATTTTGCTCCATTTTGCCCCTGCTTTGTGGCAAAATGGCTTCGAATGAACCGTCTACTTTGGTAAAAGTGGATGGTGACTCTGATGAGGAAAGCAAAACTTATAATGGTGTCAGTATTACGGATTTTGTAGCATAATTTCAAATTTATGTACCCCTGACAACCTGCACGAGCTATTTCAGCGCGACTGGCCCAATGAAACCAAAGAAATTTGAAAAAAATTGCCAAAACACACCCGGATCCTCTGTAAATTCCATATTTTGCTCGGAATTTGCCAGCAATTTCTTTTCGTTGGAAAATTCGATATTTTGCTGGAAGAATTGCCGGCAAATTTGGGCTAGGCCTACTTTCCACACAATGCTAGTCACGTGACATGGTCACTTTCCACGCAATGCTAGTCACGTGACATGGTCACTTTCCACGCAATGCTAGTCACGTGACATGGTCACTTTCCACGCAATGCTAGTCACGTGACATGGTCACTTTCCACACACACACACTGCTAGTCACGTTACATGGTCACTTTCCACACACACACTGCTAGTCATGTGACATGGTCACTTTCCATGCAATGCTAGTCACGTGACATGGTCACTTTCCACACAATGCTAGTCACATGACATGGTCACTTTCCACAAAATGCTAGTCACGTGACATGGTCACTTTCCAGTTCCACGCAATGCTAGTCACGTGACATGGTCACTTTCATCACTTTCATCACCTCAAGAGTGCGATTTTTTTGCTTTTCATTCAACTTTTGGTTCAAAGATGCAAATGGTGCATACGGTTTCGCTGTCCGTGACCCAAGGAAAATTCGCTCTCGCATCCACTCTGCAAAAATCTCTCTAATTGTTTCAATTAATGTCTGATCCCCCAGTGGTGAGGCTACAGTAGAGTCTCAATGTGTTTCGACAAAAGAATTACGTTACCACTAGCTTGCGCCTCAACATAACGCTCCCAACAATGGACAATCAGAATGCGGGTGCAATGGTTGCTGGCCGTTCACATCACTCACCTTCCATCATAACCAGATTTGAGCTTAACAAAGGGGATTCCCCACCCATACAGCAAGACACCGAGAGTCAGTACGACTGCTGGCACGAGTAGTGCAATGAACAGTGTCCTGTGCGAGCGTTGCGGTGCGATTGCAACTAGATTTCACAGAAAACAAAAGACATACTCAGATGGTGAGCCAAGGAAAATTTTAAGTGGAAATAAGGGAAATGGTGGAGCACAAGTTGTACATTAGAGTTCATCAACTAAACTAGGTTTTGAACAGTCAGACGTACACAAGGTAGTACCAGATTGACAAGGAGTACTGATACATTCCACGGCAAGGAAGTGAGCTTGAACACTGCTCAATATGGCTAACCAACGGCCTTCCAACTTGGAAGGTTCATGGATATTATTGGTAATTTCAAAGAGGGGAAAGTAAGCGCCATGAAGCTGAACACAAGCTAGTTTCCAAGGCACAGTGGAATGGTGGCTTGGTACGGTATCAGAACGTACTTCCTCCGTTAAGCAAAACTTCGTTGCTTTTACAGTTCAGTCCAAATCATTCTATGGCTACTAACACGCTTTGCAAAGTGGAAAACAAGGCAGCATATGAATGATATTTGTTTACAGATGTCACACGGCTCGTTTCAAAGCAGTCCAGCTTCACTCTTCGTCTGAATCTGATGACGACTCACTCCCTGATGACATCGAGTCTGCATCCTCGCTGACTGTCGCCGCCAGCACTGCCAGCTTTTGTTCCGCACCCTTTATAAGTTTCCAAGACACGATTATATTTGATCGTGGAGATCGCCAAGTTCTTCGCTCAAACTGTGAGCTTGACGACCTCCACTTTGGCGCTGGTAGTTGTGGCCGCTCTCCAGAACGCCATGGAAGGAGCCATACAGACCCAAACAAACGCTCCCCATCTTCGCAGCGGTGTAGTCGTGCCAGCACGTTTCCACACATTGCACAAGCTCCTTTCTGGTTTCCTTTGCCACGAGTGACACTTCTGTCTATAGTCTGTGGAAGAACGCCAAGTCGTCGATGTTGAGATCAGGATTTTGCGCCGACTGAACGACAACCTAAACGTCGAACTCTTTTGATTTCCCCTGCGCTGCAAACACAAGTGCATTGATTTTGGTTGTGTGCAGATGCGCACCATAGACTCATACTAGTACTGCAGTGCCGGAGTGCTCGCCGGCTCCTGGACACTTCTTCAAGCCACGTGCCCTTTCAAACTGTTTCTCATTTTCGCACTTTGGTATCATGTGCGCGCGCCTGGCGTTGTTTTCTGGTGACATCCTGAGAAGAAACTGTTCTGTTTCGCCGATTTTTCAAAGGACTCCACGCTTGTCGGAGGTTTAAAAGCCTGTCAGAGCAATGGACGACAACTCAGCTATCCTATGTAGGGGATAGATCTCTGACATGTATGTCTAATGCCGACAGAAATATCATGACAAGAACACTAAACACGCAACAAAGTTTTGCTCAGCGGAGGAAGTAAGATCATTGGACGCTACCGTCTAGCCACAATTCGACAACGCAAAGCAACAGCCACCCACACTCCACGAAAGCAAGTAGTATTACTCCTGACAAGTCTTGTTTCGTTCCATAAAGATGACGGGATAAGAAATGAAAGAGGAGCTTTGCTAACTTCAGACAAATTGTACAAACCGAATGCTAATATTCTAGAGTATTACTGTTCATGACTACTGACTATCAAGTATGATGGACAAACTGAATACAATAACATGCATAGTAGCATACAACGATCACTTCACCATTATGATTCTTGACTGCTCTCAGGCTTGCAGTAAATTCTACATATTATTATCCGAGAGAGTGAGGCAAGGAACATTTAAAATGGAAACAAGGAAAATGATGGGGCACAAGTTATGCGTTAGAGTCGACCAACTAAACCTTCAACCTTCATACTTCGTAACCCGGCCCTAAGGTTGCTCAACGCACAAGAAACGTACCAATGCTGTATGCAATACTGTATAACATTTTCGGATGGAAATATTTTCGTACAAAGTCGAATTTCGACCTTTCGTACGGGTTTTATTTTCGTGCAGTGCTCCATGCTAAATGCACTTGTTCGCAAGCAGTACTCATATAATTATAGTGTACATGATTTCAAATCGTCATATGAACACATTTTAATACGGACATAATTTTAGTAATTCATTGCATTCCGAACTCATCACAACCACGCGCTCTTCAGCCGAACCATACAGACACCAGCAAGGACACTTCCGTTGAGAGATAATGTTGCTCCACGCCTCTAGACAGCTGTTTCGCTCCCTGTCGGAGCTCATCAGTAGAGGATGATAATGATGATAATGGAGGAATGATCATTCTTATACACCAGAAATGGCGCAAGTGCGCGCTTTCCACATAATTTATATCAATGGCATATGCAAGCTGCTAAAATGGTAAAGTGTGAGAACAGCGATAAATAATCATAGTACGCGCTCATTGGTGGAGAAACACACCACACAAGCGACGAAAATCTTACTCGGAATACTGATGCCAATGGAAAGTACATGTATGTTGTTTATTATTATGATGTTGCAATGTCCATGTATGCAGGCGAGGCGAGACTCAACGCCGAGATCCCCAACGCGACAGGCTCGGTTGCCGTTCAGGATTCACACCGACCTGTCCGCCCGTCAACAGGATCGACAGCGGGAGGCCCCACTGATGCCGATGTCGATGCACACCAGGAAACTTGTAGTCGTGAGTGTGATACTAACAGGTCTAGTAGCAACCACTGACAAACGAGAGGATGATAATGATCATAATGGAGGAATGATCATTCTTATATGCGTGCGTACTATGATTATTTATCGCTGTTCTCACACTTTACCATTTTAGCAGCTTGCATATGCCATTGATATAATTATGTGGAAAGCGCACACTTGCGCCATTTCTGATACTTTCGCAGCAACATGCGCCACAAGTAGCGCATTTTACGAATTTGAGACCACTTTGTTCTTGCCATCGTCAACTTCAGCATTTCATATTCAGGAGAGATACCAGTATTCTTATACCCGAGCTTGCAGTCTTGATAAATGCCCACGCGAACGATGTGGGACGGCACGAACTCCAGAAAACGAAATGCGCTCTGGGGCGGAATAGTGCGGAGCGCGATGAATTTGCTTGGTGCGGAAGAGAGCTCCTACAAAGTCAGAGACCACCACGGCTTCAGTAACAAGTAGACATTGTGCAGGAAGGGTCACACCAGTGTTCGAACACAGAAAACAGCGATTCCGACAGTCTGACTAAGACGAGCCAAGTCACAAATATTGCGATGTGCAAAGCGGAGGAAGTAGAAGAATGACAAGATCGGCAATGACGGCGATGGCAGCGACTAAAGCATAGACAGAGGCAATGGCTAGGGTCCACTCGACTAGCCATGTGATATCGGATGTGTTGACCGCACCTGCTGATTGTTCTGATGTTAGTTCTGATAAGTATGAGTCGTCCATTGCTAGTCATTGTTTGAGCATCCTGATTGGCGTGCTGTGTATTCAGATGATGGTTTTTCGATTGTGTCACGTGTACGCAGTGCTAGATTGCTGAATGTTTTGGAAGCCTTATACATCCACACAAAGAAACCCAACCTTTGCAAGCAGAAACAAACTAAATTAGGTAGGTAGGTCGTCAAAACCTCGTTAGTTACATGTATGTCCAACGGTTATCTCTTGTTGTCGCACTACATGTCACGCTTATTGAGTTTTCTCGCACTTGCACCTTTGTGTCATTATTGCAATTTTCGCTGTTTACTTTAGCTATCTTCTTCTTTGCGCTGTTTTACCACCTCCTTACTGTATTTAATCCACTTTTCCTGTTCCTTTTCCCTTGCCTGTATTTCACCTGACGAGAAGGCTTGAAAGTATACTTGTGAAGACAAAAACTTTCAAGATGTTCGTAATGAGCCTGAAGTGTGTCCTTTTTATGAGTATTATCGCATTTTGTCTCAGAGGAAACTGATTATTCGATATATTGCTATTTTTTTCTAGAAATTGGTAACTGAGTACACACCTGCGCAGATTGGTAACGTGGTCCAATACCCGCTGGCGAGACACTCCATGTGTTCTACTCCATTCGTTAAGGACGCTGGCGGAGGGCACGTCATGTTGACAACAGCCCCCACATTGCTTGGTGCTGAGACATTCAAGAACAGATCCGAACCCAGGGTGTTAAGGGGCTTGCATCCGGGTGCTGGGCACACAAAGTAGAGAGGCAGTTGTCACAAGAAAATCAATTAGGAAACATTCATCTAGATTCACCATAGACTTGGGTGGAGAGCCAAGCATTGTCAACTGTCCACGACTGCAATGAGATACTATGCAGTCAGAACCTGGCCAAACAGGCCCAACACTGGCAGGCTACTGAAACAGAATCTGCCACCTTTTCGAGCATTATCCGCCAATGCCTAGTGGTGAAGCTTCCTGCAGCTTCATTCATAGGAAAAAAGATTTCAGAGCAGACTCGCTCCCTTGCTATTCACTCTACAAAACTCGAACTCATTTCTCAATCTATTTTTTTGCAACGTTTCGGCAAAATTGCCCTTAATAGGTATGCAATGATGTGCAAGTTTGCAAGGAGCAATCACAAAACAAAATTCATAAGAAATTGTCTGCTCCAAAAGGTGGAGCTCGGGCTTCCTGCCGACTGACTTGACACAAACTTTGTACAAAATAGATAAATATTTGAAAACTTTTAACTCTCAGACAGGCGCATACTGCCAAGGTTAGCATTACTATGCTATGCTGCTAGCTCTGCATCCACTTCAACACCACCACAACATCTGCACTCTGCGTCCACTTCAACACCACCAACATATTTGCACTTTGTGTCCACTTCAACACCACCACCACGTTTGCACTCTGCGTCCACTTCAACACCACCACCACATTTGCACTCTGCGTCCACTTCAACACCACCAACACATTTGCACTCTGCATCCACTTCAACACCACCAACACATTTGCACTCTGTGTCCACTTCAACACCACCACCACGTTTGCACTTTGCTTCCACTTCACCACCACCACAGCATTTGCACTCTGCGTCCACTTCACCAACACATTTGCACTCTGTATCCACTTCAACACCACCAACACATTTGCACTCTGCATCCACTTCAACACCACGAACACATTTGCACTCTGCGTCCACTTCACCACCACCACAGCATTTGCACTCTGCGTCCACTTCGCCCCCACCACATTTGCACTCTGCATCCACTTCAACACCACCACCACATCGCCTCCCATATCAAGAACAGTATGGAGGTATCAGCATGCTGATTGGGCCAGGCTCCGTCACTTCTTCAGAACCACCAATTGGGCAGCTATTGCTCGGACTGATCCAGACCTGTCATGCACTGGCATCTCAGAGAGGATCCTGGAGGGTATGAAGAGATTCATCCCCTCTAAAATTCTGAAAACCCGAGCATCAGATCCTCCATGGTGGACCCCTGAGTGCACTGCTGCCACAGTGAGGAAACGACGTGCATGGAGGTGCCTGGGAGATGACCAGTCTGACCACGATCGGCAGTCAGCCTACCAAGATGCACGGCTCTCAACGATTGCCTGTCTCAAAACTGCCAAGAGTGCTTTCATGGCGAAACTGAGACAGAAAATGACCTCAAAGCAGCTGCCACCCAGTGACTGGTGGCGCACCGTCAAGCGTGCCTCTGGCAATGGGCGTAGTCAATCTGTTCCGACATTACGTGATCCCGATGGACGAGAGTACACAGCCAGCGCAGACAAAGCAGAATGCATGGCCCGCTATTTTGCAAGCAAATGCAGTCTCGCACAAGATGACCTGTCCGCCCCATTCCCATATGTCAGACCTCGAACTGACCAGGCCCTTTCGGACGTCCGTTTCCGCGTCGCTGCTGTTGAACGCACCCTTCGCCAGCTCAACCCATCAAAGGCAACCGGGCCGGATAGGATACCGGCACGAGTGTTGAAAGCCTGCTCTGCTGAACTGGCGCAACCGCTTTCCATACTGTTTACCCAATGCTTCCAAACTGGGATACAACCCAAGACATGGAAGATTGCCAACATAGTCCCTATATTCAAACGGAAATCAAAGTCTCTACCCTCCAATTACCGTCCAGTTTCGCTCTTGTGTATTCTGTCCAAGGTGATGGAGACAATCATCAACAGAACAATCACAAATTTCCTCGAGTCGAACAACGTCTTCTCCACCAGACAGTTTGGATTTCGCCATGGTCATAGTGCAGCCGACCTCCTTACCAGCCTCCACCACCAGTGGCTGCATACAGCCGGGGAGAAAGGCGCAGCACGCATACTCGCCATTGACATCGCCGGTGCGTTTGATCGCGTATCACACCCCGGTGTGCTACACAAGTCCGACGTATACGGCCTGCGTGGGAAACTGCACCAGTGGCTCAGCAGCTACCTCAGTGAACGCTACCTTCAAGTGGTCATTTGTGGCCAGACATCCTCAAGGCTCCCAATTCAGGCTGGAGTCCCCCAGGGCAGTATTCTGGGTCCGACTCTCTTCCTCATGTACGTGAACGACTGCGAGGACCACGTACCAGCCGGTGCTGACCTAGCCTCGTTCGCAGACGACACTACGCTGTATGCCAACATCACCCCCACTACCCAAGAAGATACCACCCAAGCCCTCCAGCTAGCAGTCAACAACATCTCCCGCTGGGGTCAAGAATGGAAAATAAAATTTGAACCAGCCAAATCCCAGGCACTGACCGTCAGTTTCCACCGCACTCAATGGGACATGCCACCGATTGACTTCAACGGATCAAATGTGATGGAACAGGAGGAGCTCAAAATCTTGGGCATCAGTTTCGATGGTCAGCTTACCTTCCGGCGCCACCTTCGTACCGTAGCCCTCCGGGCAACACAGCGACTTGGTGCTTTGCGTAAGGCTTTCCACCTCCTAGACGTGCCCGGTCGCATCCAAGCCTACAATGCTTTTGTGCGCCCAGTGATGGAGTACTGCCCTATTGTCTGGATGGGAGCGGCCCCATCCCATCTTGCAAGACTCGACCGTGTGCAAGCCCGGGCCATCCGTGCCATCGCCCCAATGTGTTGGCTGCCGAGTCTTGCTCTTCGTCGGATGGTTGCAGCACTTTGCCTCCTGTACAAGATGCATTGTCCGGATGCGCATCCCCTTCTACAGAGGATGCTGCCACCCCAGCAGCCCCAACACCGAACAGTCCACTCCACCCGTAGTACATTCCAGAGATGTAATGCTCACGCACACCAACTGGCCAATGAACTTCCAGTCCGTTCTCGAAACAACCTGTGTCGAGCCTACCCTCACGCAGTTGTCCCCATCTGGAACCAGCTGCCCGCCGGAGTCTTCTCTGGTCCTTTCTGCACCAAGAACTTGCAACACTTCAAAGTTGCAGCCAACCGCTATTTGAAGACCAACGACTGGTCGTGGGCACATGACCATCTCTGATCATCAGCATCATATCTGCCTCACCCCATGACTTCCAAATTCCGCTCCACATACTATTCCCAATAACGTCTGTTCTTCTTTTCTCTCCTTCTCCTCCTAGCACTGTCTGTCTTATCATTCCCCTCCTTCTAATGTACTGTCTCTCCTCCTAACATTTCGTATCATGTACCTGTCACTCCTTTCATTTTTCTTCTTTTTTTGGTGCGTTTTATGTCCCCATGACGTCGAGACCTCAGGTCGGCTGAGGGCAAAAAGCCTCACCATCACTATGCTCCCACTATGCAATTTTTTGTCTTTGCCTGTGAGCTGTGATCATTGTAAAAAAAAAAAAAAAAAAAAAAAAAAAAAAAAAAAAAAAAAACATTTGCACTCTGCGTCCACTTCACCACCACCACAACATTTGCACTCTGCGTCCACTTCGCCCCCACCACATTTGCACTCTGCGTCCACTTCACCTCCACCACATTTGCACTTTGCGTCCACTTCAACACCACCACATTTGCACTCTGCGTCCACTTCAACACCACCACATTTGCGCTCTGCATCCACTTCAACACCAGCACAGTTCCACTCTGCATCCACTTCACCACCACCACGTTTTCGCTCTGTGGCCGACCGACTTCTTTCTTCTTACGGTGCTAGCACACTAATTCTTAATTTTTCCTCCTTTTTCCTACACCTAATATGGGATTCGAACCGGCACTATCTCCCTGCATGTATTCCCTCGATATGCTTTGCATACTTACACATTCTTCCAAGTTGCTTCACTCTATGATCCTGCAGTTAAAAGTCCTATTAAAGGGGAAGTTAAGCCTAAAATTAAATTTTCACCAGTTGTAGTCTTCGGGGTGCTGAGTCGAATGGTCTTGGTCCGAGGAAGCTGAGGCGCCCCCTTCCTCCTGTATTCTCAAACAAACTGGCGCACTTCCACCGAAACTGGGTGATTGTGCCCTACTAAATGGGGATTTGTATGCAAAATGTGACTAAAAGCGCCATTTCGTTCTTTTAAAAGCACGAATGACCGCGATTGGCCCATATGTCTTTTGGACGCTGAGCTGACTGGTTTTGGTCTGAGAATGCTGTGATGCAGCGTTCCTCCTTTGTTCCCAATCGAACATGGTGGAACAAGCGGTCACGTGCTCCTGCGTACACCAGTCACCTGGTCACCGTGCACGCGGCGGGCGTGCCTGCAGGGTACAACTTACAGCCTGTTTGACCTTTTTTTGGTGCAGTCCTGTCACTCGAGTTGAACCTTGGTGTGAAGATTGTCTCTTGCTGGCGCGGTGACCAGGTGATTTGGGCACGCAGAAGCACGCGACACGCGAGCATGTAAGAACTGTGTGGTTTTATGGAGTTGCAACTAGGCAACTGCTGTTCAAATGGGCTAAATACACTAACTCTAGAACTACCAAAATTTCAAGTGCCCTAGAATTACCGGAGGCATCATATGACTCCACCGGACTTAAACATAACTGTTTGGTATTCTTTTTGGCAATATGAGTAGAAAAGAAAGTCCTTGGGGTGAAGGGCACCTTTTAAAAGGAAGAACCAATTACAGGTGCAATATCTTGGAGGCTGGCAGCTGGCATTGCGCACAGCGAAAGAGCGACCTCTTGTCGGTTTCCAGAAAAAAAGAGCATTTGCTTGCCATGCTCACCCTGCAAACTCTACATTTCAGTCTATTACCCCGGAAATGGCTGCTGCTTCCCCAACCTGGTTGGTTTTCCCCAGCCAGGTTGGTCATTCTTTGACTTCTGTGAAAAATACATCTACGAGCGAAAGGGAGAAAGTGATGTCGTGACTCATAGGGAAAAAGTAATTTCCGTTCGCCGTCGTGTGCGGAGACCATCTTTGTGATCAAACCTCAAGTAGCAGAGTAGTTCCTCGAAACTATTTCTAGGGATTTTACTTGATTATATGGCGTCCATTCCTATCCAGCCGAAGGGCCGTCGTCAGATTATTGCGGGTATAGAGGACGCCTCTTGCGTTGATTTGCGAAACCAGTGCCATGATATTGCCTTCACTCAAAGTAGAGTCCTCTCCGATTTTCAGTTTTCCTTCCTGCCGTGTGCATTTGATCTTGACATGGGTCATATTCTGGTCAATAGATGCGAATAATGCATCTGACCCATCTTCAAAATTGTGAATATCCCGAAAAAGCCGGCAAACTTCCGAAGCAACAACCTGTTGCATGCATTCGGGCTTGCTTGGTGCAACATATTTTCCACTGTCCACCAACTTTGCCATAGAACACATGTTCATGAAGGAAGTACTGCACGAGTTTTGGAGGTTGATGTACTGTTTAGGGAATAGCTCCATAGCCTTTCCACCACCGTTATCCGCTAACTTGCTCAAGTCGGATCCTGTATCAGACTAATCGAGAACCCAGGGCAATTTGTATTCGCCCATCTTCATCTCAAGCATATAACTATGCGTCTCTGTGTTCGGTCACTTCTAATTCCAAGCCCACAATGATCCAGTCACTGTCCTCGCATTCATCCCCAAACTCCTGCCCAGATTAAAAAAAATCAAATGAAATGCTTTCGGCAGCGACACTACGCCTGCTGAACATTGCTTCTGCAAGACCGACCTAAAACCAAGTGCACTGCAATAGCACACACAGTGATACTAGCTCTACATGAAAGGTCATGAAGTTTGTAAGATCACACTCATAAAGACACTAGAATAATATGTTGTACCTTCTAAAATAGGGGAACATCCCCCGCGAAAAGGTAATGGCAATCTTCAAAGCATACCTCCCGTTAAGTTCCCTCAGCAAGCAAGCACAGAGAAATGAGGGCGACAACAATGTAAGTGAGCTAAAGATAGATGAGGACACACGGAAACCCTTACTAAAGCTCCGTTCGAACTCTCACACTAAATCGGGACAGAGTGTCCTCACCTTGCAGTGTCACTGAGATTGAGGTGGAGAGACGATACTTGGCGAAATCAGCTATGGTCTCAGCTCGGTTCACCAGCCAAAACTTATCAGTTCTCGAGTGAGGAAAGTTCACCTTGTACTCTGTTGTGCAATAGATGAGGAATCGAATACCTTGGGGATGGGCTCGGGTCAACTTTGGTATGTTAATATCATTCCCCACAAACATGAGGTTATATTCAGCTGTAACATTGTGAGACTGTTCAAAGGCTGTGTTTGATGTTGATGACTGAATTGTGTGTATCGGAAGAGAGGATTCGCAACTGATAACCATGTCATGCATTCCAATGGTTTCAACTGGGACTGCATGCGTCTCGTTTGTGTATTCCAATGTCAGAGATGTGCTCGAATTGCCAAGGCGAATCCTCAGGTCTGTTTGGCGTAGAAATATGTGAACAGATACGAACACACACACACACACACACACACACACACACACACACACACACACACACACACACACACACACACACACACACACACATAAGCACACAAACACCCACACATACACACACATACACACACATACACGAACAAGCACACACACACGCATAAAATGCACCGCTGCATGGTGTTTATAATTGTTCTGCTGGTAGTCTTATTATTGACTTCTCATATCGTTCATATTTGATCATATTTAATTTCATCTAACATACCGTAAAGTCGCAGATAAAAGCCAGGTTTGCATACAAGCACATCGCGGATAGAAGCCTGAAAATCAAACGGGTCAAATGCATGTAAGCCTGTCGCACGTAGAAGCCTGGCGTCTATGCAAGCGCGGATCGAGTAGGACAAGAGTGCATGCGCTATGTACGGTGCATAGTCAAACTGCCGCCATACCGGCAGTCAGCGGTAGATCTACACGTGTCGCGCGTAGAAGCCTGGCATACAAGCCTGGCAAAAATATCAGCGGTGCATATAAGCATGGTTTGCATACAAGCCTGGTTTATAATTTCAGCCTGATGCACAAAGCGGCTTATTATGCTTATAAGCCCCGCTTTTATCCGCGACTTTACGGTACTATTCTAATTTTTTATCATAGCCTAGGAGCTGTGGCATCATTGATGGTCCACAGCAAGAAGGCAGCAATGCCTGTACTCATGGTCTGTACTCATGGCCTGTACTCATGGTGAAGTAAATTAACAGTAACATTACACAAGCACACACACTACTGCTGCTGCTGCTGCTACTGCTGCTGCTGTTGCTGCTGCTGCTGCTGCTGCTGCTGCTGCTGCTGCTGCTGCTGCTGCTGCTGCTGCTGCTGCTGCTGCTGCTGCTGCTGCTGCTGCTACTACTACTACTACTACTACTACTGTGGGAATGCCTCTTGTACGGGCCAACAACATGTGATACACAAAGAAATAACCGCAAAGTTTTTTTAAACAGAATAGAAAAACAAAGAAATAACCCAAAAGCCTAAATTATAAGAAAAAGACAGGACACTTCCGGTAATGCAAACTACTCCAGCGATACAAAAAGACAGGACACTGCCGGTAATGCAAACTACTCCAGCAACACATCACAGTACTGTTGAAACTAAAAAGTTCCCATTGACAGATTAATTGACAGCAACCGACATCACGGACAAGGCAACACTAAAAAGTAGATACAATACCATGAGCTAACTGAAACCAAGGGCTCAGAAGCGAGCAGCAGCCCGCATCTCCGCAAGGAGAGCAGCAGCCCTTCGCCGGTAGGATGTACGGGATCCCCGGAGACACGTGATCTGCCACCTGAGCAGACACATGCCGATCTTCGCCCTGATTGTTGAGATGGCAACGGCATAGCTAATGGCTCTGCACTTCTCTGCGACACGACTTGCCAACGTCTTCAGGAAGACCTCACACTCCACAGCCGCCTGGCCATTCGTTCCAAACACAAGCGGAGCATCAGCAAAATCCGACTTATTCAGCACAAAATCACCGGTAGAGGGGTCAGCCGTCATCAAGCTGGATACCACCGCCTCACAAGCTATGTCCACTAGCAGTTGCTGGGATGGGCTGAGGAGTTCCTTCAGCTCCTGGTCCCTCTGCCGCAGCAATGAGTTAAAGCATAATAATTATAATGCTCCGATTGCCTCAGGGACTTGACCCTCGTCAGCATCTGCGAAAGGTCACTGACAAACGAGCCAGCAGGTGAATCAGGGACGGACCCTTCAGGTGGAGAGCCACTAGAAACTTGACCGTCCATATCCACCACGGGTCGAGAAGAAAACGCTGAGGTAACCCTTACACCACGCGCATCTGATTCCCCGTTCGCCGCAATCATTGCTACAACTGGTGCCGAAACATTAACCAACGACTCCCGCTGCCAGGTACTCTCGTCAGCGACCTTTGGGTTGGCAATGCCCCCAAATCGCACAGGCATGGCAAGAAGAGAACGCTCACTGTCACTAAACTGGGGACGACCAGTTAGTGCAGGCAAGAAATCGCGATCCAAAAATACTATCCAGATCTTGATAAGTCTGGGGGAAAGTGCCCGGATGGCTGCGCATATGATAATGCCACTTACTCTTTACTCCGCGAATAAATGAGAAGTAGGTGGCATGCCGTTGCGTTGTGGCTATGTGGGAAAGGGATGCCATCTCGTTGGTCCACTTTTCTACATGTTTCCTTATGCTCCGGTTAATAAAATGCTGCTGGCCAACTGCACCACTCAAGTAGCGAACACCCTCAGTCTTCACTGAGACACCGGTGGACGCGAACAACTCCTGTGCACGCTCTTCAATCTCCGGTTTCACTAGTAGAATAGTTTTCTTGGAGTTGGGGAAATAGCCATAGTAGGTTCCGAGGGCACTAAGACTCTTCCAGTACGCCAGTGCGCCCTCAAGTTTTCCTCCGCCTCGCTGTCATCGGCATACCAGCAGGCCTGCTACTATCAGGATCAGTTTGCCAATGCGGAAGGTCAGCCAAGACAAACATGGAGAGTGATTAACCAGGTATCAGGCAGAACACGGACCCACACTGCTCCTCAATGCCCCCCGGATGACATCGGACAAGTGTTTGCGGACATCGTCACAGATGTGACTCGCCCAAAGGTGCTGTCCATCCCCTCTGGTCCGCATGCAAGTACTGACCTCTGCTGTTTCAAGCCAGTATCCATCGCATGTGTACGCAAGTTGCTCAGCAGTGTAGATACGACAAAGTCAACGGGCAGTGACGGCGTACCTGCTCTTGTACTAGCAGCATGCTCTGACCTCTTAGCTCCATCAGTAACTCTCATCTTCAACAAGTCACTTTCCGAAGGGAGATTTCCACTATCCATGAAACTTGCAAATATCACCCCTGTGTACAAGAGCGGCGACCCTACTAAGGCCACCAATTTCAGGCCTGTTTCTCTGTTGCCTATTATCTCAAAGATCCTTGAGCGCATCGTACATTCGCAACTCACTGAATTCTTGACTACCCACAGCCTCTACCCAGATTGCCAGTTCGGATTCCGGAAACAGCACTCAACAGAGGATGCTGTTGTGATGGCATCAGAGGCCTTTGCCAATGCCAAAGACTCCGGACTCTCAACTTGCGCCGCCTTTGTTGACATGTCGAAGGCATTCGACAAGGTTCAACATGGCACCCTCATCCGCGACCTCTTCAGTATTGGTGTTGGTGGAAGTGCGCTGAATTGGCTGGCAGACTACTTAAGTGACCGGCAGCAAAGAGTTGTCATTGGGAACCAGCACAGCAAGGTATTCCAGCCCAGCAGTGGTGTGCCCCAGGGTTCCGTACTTGGTCCTCTGCTGTTTGTCCTCTATGTCCGTGGTGTGGCATCTGAAGTGCAACCGTATGGTGTGCGGACAGTTCAGTTCGCAGATGACATCATGCTCTATATTAGTAGCAGGGACAGACATCAGCTGGAACGCAGTATGTCTTCTGCAGTTACACACCTGGCCAGATGGCTTGCCAGCAGAAACCTGGTACTAAACGAGAGTAAAACCCAGATTTTGTTCATCCCTGCCCATCGTTCTGTGAATCCTCGTGTCAGCGTTATGTGCTCTGGAGTTCAACTGACACAAGTAGAATCCGCAAAGTATCTTGGTGTCCACATGGACCAAGATCTCAAGAGGACCACAATGGTCAACCAGATCGCCAAGCGAGCTGCCTGTAAAATAGCTGTCCTGTTTAGAAACAGGCGCTGCATGCCCCTCCCGTGCCGCATCACGTACCTGAAGTCCCTGATCCTTCCTGACTTCCTGTATGCTAGCAACTGTTTCTCTGCTGGCCTCACCTCACATCAGCTCGAGCGCCTAGAGCGGCTACTCAAGCGCGCAGTCCGCTGTGTTTACAACGCTCCATTTGCATCCCCATCTGCGCCGCTGTATTGCCAATTGCGATTGCACTCGCTAGAAGTTATGTACTGCCACAAGCTTCTTGGCTACACTTGGCGCTGCCTTCAGGGTAAATGCAGCACATTGCTTACCGATATGTTCAGTCCTCTTAATGCCGGCCGTGCTACACGTAGTCAGGGAAATCGAGCACTTAAATTTCCAGTCACTAAGACATCCGCTGGCACACATTCTGCCTCATTCCAATGTGTATCACTGTGGAACAGGCTCCAGCCCGACATCAGGAAAATCCCACAGTACCACCGATTCATGCGATCCCTCCCAGCACATGCTGCTTTTCAGTAATGCCACTGCCCGCTTTATTATTATTTCCTTTACTGGCCTAACTGGCTTTTACAATGACGTAATACTTTACTACCCACTCTACTCAGTGTCATTACCTTCATTGGCCTTTTATAATTTATTCTTCTTTTTAGTCGATATCATGTAATTAGGCAAATTTGCCTGTTTGTTCTTCGACTCTAAATAAACAAACAAACAAACAAAAAAAATTGTTGCATGTCAGGATGTTGACTCTGCAAATCACGGATCATTGGGCAAACGGCAAGCGCATACATAGCCATAGGCAAGGGGTATCCCTGACAGGAGCCTTCGCTTGACATGATACTTCCACCATCTGGCAAAAAAGCTTGATAGAAGCGCAGGTCGCATTCAAGCTGTGGGATGTCCTGGTAGGATGTTTTACCCGCCGGCCAGGCATTCACACTCTGGGTAGTACATGCAAAAGTATGCGCTCACAAGAGACTGAAACCAATTATTGCTTTGCAGAACGACCCAGTCACGTCTTGGTGGAGCATGATTGACTAGAGCATTTGGCAGCCGAATCCTCCTTCCTCTCTATCTTTAGATTTTACCTTTTTCTGCACCTTTTGCCTGTATGCAACACACTCACAGGAATTCTTTCTCTCCTGTCTCTGTTAATCTGTAAGATATTGTCGACCTAACGTGTTTGTACAGAAAGCCAGCAAAACCTGTTAGTTCTTGATTAGCACTGTAATATAAACTAACTATCCATCCAACCTTACCTTCACACTCCGGTAGTCCACTCCACAATCCATTAGGAAGACACTCAACATTGTGAAATCCGTTAACTATACTCAGTCCAGATATACACTTAGGTTGAACAATGGCGCCTCTCTTATTGCTTGATGAAAATGAGGGCTCTAAGTTCATCACCAGGGTGTGGAGTGGCTGACATCCAGGTGCTGGTACAAAAGACAGGAAGGCAAGGCATACAGTCTTTTGAATGGCTCACAGTATCCAGAGAGCACTTTACTGGTCACTTCAACGTCTCCCCCGCTCTGTGTCCGTCTGTCTGTCTGTCTGTCTGTCTGTCTGTCTGTCTGTATGTCTGTCTGTCGGTCTGTCTGTCTGTCTGTCTGCCTGCCTGCCTGCCTGCCTGCCTGCCTGCCTGCCTGTCTGTTTGTCTGTCTGTCTGTCTGTCTGTCTGTCTCTCCTTATTTCTCTCTCTCTCTCTATCTCCCTCTCACTCTATCTCTCTTTCTCTCACTCTATCTCACTCTATCTCTTTCTCTCCCTTTCACTCTCTCTACCTCTCTCTCTCTCTCTCTCTCTCTCTCTCTCTCTTTCTTTCTCTCTCTCTCTCTCTCTCTCTCTCTCTCTCTCTCTCTCTCTCTCTCTCTCTCTCTCTCTCTCTCTCTCTCTCTCTCTCTCTCTCTCTCTCTCTCTCTCTCTCTCTCTCTCTCTCTCTCTCTCTCTCTCTCTCTCTCTCTCTCTCTCTCTCTCTCTCTCTCTCTCTCTCTCTCTCTCTCTCTCTCTCTCTCTCTCTCTCTCTCTCTCTCTCTCTCTCCACAATCTGACACAGTATGCTCTAACCCACAACAGCCTTCCTTTGCAATTAAGGAAATTATTTTTTCCTACTACGACAGTCTTTGCGCTTTCGTCGTTCAACCACACACTCCCACCTTTAACCCTTTCAGTGCCAGAGCACTTACTACACGGTTGGCCGGCACACACGCTGGCACTACACACACTATTCCCGCTGGGCACTAAAAATATCGCCATTTCACTTACCAGTAACGGATTCTCATCATCTTAGGCTCTCTAGAAAGATCTCCCCTGTCGACCTATGGTGCTCAGTGCTCTGTAGGCGCAGGAGGACGGGCTACAAACACTTCGAAAGCAGCTCCAATACGCCATTGTTTGCTATTCTACACTCAGCGACAATTTCTTTCGATTTGCAGCTCATACTCAATGTGCAGCGACGATTCAAACACCAGCAGAATCAGGCTGTTGAACGTGTTCTAGTGCTGAGTTTGGTGTATGTCACGCATGGGCTGTTCCCCGGGGAAATCCCCCGTAATCAAACACCTTGTCAACTGTAACATGCAGTGTGTCACAGTCACACGCTTGAAATTTCTACTGCACCCGTTTTCCGAACTTCGAGCTTCGGCGCTTGAGTATTTTACTTTGATCTTTATCGAATGCAGGCAGGCAGGCATAGTGGGATGGTCTAAGACCATGATTGAGAAACAGAGGGTACCAGGTTCAAGTCCTGCTTGGAAGCGGAAGGATTTTTTCCAGCCGTGCTGCGACCCACAGTTAATTGGGAACTCGTGGCCTGGCACGAGGGAAACATGGATGCAGTGAATGGGATTTCGGTCTTTGACCACTTTGTGGTGGGTCTGATCTACTCACCTCCCACCGTTTAGGAGCTGCATCTGCGCCTTGATCCAAGAGGGTGGTGGCGTTCCTGCGGATGCGGAAAACTGGGCCTTTGGCCGAGTCTCACGCGAACCGTGAAATTTTTTTTTTATTTTATTTTTTTATCGAATGATATATCGTTGGAACGCCGCGTTCAATAGCTTTCCAATGAGCTGTCATTGGTTGAATTTGAAGTAGGGAGGCCGAAGTTATAGCTGTTTGTACACTGGTCTATGCTTGTTTCTATATGCTCCATGTGCGTGACAAGTTATCTCGTCCTTGGCCATTCAGGGTGGTTGTTTCAGGACGAGTTATCTCTTCCTTGGCACTGAAAGTGTTAATTACAACATTGGTGTTTTCCAGGGGTGCCCCTTGTCCCCGGTCCTTTTCGATATTTGTTTCCAGCTTCCGCTGGACTCACTTGCAGCACCTGAATTAAGTTGCCTCTGCTATGATTTTAAATCTGCCCCTTTGCAAGTGTCTTAAACAGCTTTTGCTGATGACTTAGGCCTCTAAACCCTAGGGTTTATTGGGTGTTAGCCGCCGTCGTGAGTTCCCTTCGGGAACGGACACGATAATTTACTTAATTCTTTTTAGGCCTCTATAGCAAATATAGTGCAGGTTGTTGTCAAAAACTCATTGCGGTCACGGAGGACTTTCTCTCGTGGACCCAATGTATGCAGGCGGCGCCACATAAATGCAAACGCAGTGCAGCAAAGCTTGTAAGTGGCCGGTACGAACCTTACGATCCCTGCCTGACGGTGTCAGGGAGGAAGATCGCTTTCATTGACACCGAAGAGTTCAAGTTCGTGGGGCGAAGGCTGCATGCAGATTGGTATTGATTTTATTTTTTTATTTGAATTCGGTATCTCAACAGTACAATGTACAACTTGGGAAGATCCGAATGACATAGATACATAAACATAAAAGTGGAGTAGGTGCTACAGCTGATCATTTTATCGCAGGTTGTGGGACTAAACTAATACAGTACCAGTATGCAAGTACACAAGAAATAAAAGCTGAATAAATACGACTGCATGACATTGGTGAAAAGCACCAATTAGAGCTTTAGAGATTGCTCCAATCAGAGCCAGCGGGAAGACATCCGTCAACTCATTGTATCTCTCATGCACATGGCCAACAATCGAGGACATCTGAGAGTTGTAATTTTTGTACTCCTCCGAGGTGTGATTTTTGGCGTGCTGGGCCAAGCACAAGGAAGTCATCTGCAAAAAAACGGCAGAAAATGGTTGTTGTTTGATCCTTTGGTGTAATCTTTGTTTCTAGTCGAAGCTAGTTGCTGTTTGGAGCAGAAACGCTGAAATTGACTATTATTCTGCATGTACTCATACATGCACTCATGTACTCAGGCATGCAGTCTCACTCGTATTTTAGCTCTTTTTCTGGAATGGATGCTGCTCTGCGCCCCTTGGTGAACATTTCCTGCGCTCGTGGAGCAGCTGAAAAGGACCACTGGTATGTCTAGTTCCTGGTTTGAAAGTGGAGAGTCGACTTTTGTGCCTTGAAAAAGGAGTAGAGAGCGATAAAGGTACGTCTGTGGCGTATTTTTGAGTGCTCCTCGTACATTTTTGATCGTGATAGAAATTCTCAGACCAAAGTCAGACCAAAGTCAGCGCGATGATGGCCGTACAGTTTTCTTGTGGATTTTTTAGTTGTTTCATCTCGTATCTATGTCAGTATCGTGATGGTGAAGTGGAGAGGGTGATTTTCTTCCTCTAGGCTTCGTTCGGCCGACTTTGCTTCGTCCTCGTTGAAAAGTGATCCTGAAAAAAAGGTCGATTCGCAAAATTATGTTGATTTTGAATGTACGTGATGACATGCGATTGCTGGCTATGAAAAAGTAGATGGCTCTTGGCTTCAAGACCACCGCAAGCTATGGCTTTACCACCATCTTGTAGTACCCAAACTTTCTTGGTCTTTCCAGGTTCTTGAACTCACACAAGGTTTTGTACGTGAACTGCACTTTATGTGTTTACAATTTCTGAAGAAATGGTCAGGCCTACCTCAAAGCGCATACTCTGCCATTTTTTTTGGCAGTCGCAAACGCTTTGGCTTACCCCTCCACTACCTTTCTACGGTGTGGAAAAAAGTGCCAGTCCATCAAATGGCACATTCTTCGATCGAGTGGGGACGTGCGCATGAGGGCGCTGTACACTCTGCGTTGGAGTAAGGATGCGAAGCTGACAAAGCGGTATGCGGCGACAATAGAGCTGGAGTGTGCAGAGGCATCAGTAGGTTCAGGGACTCTTCGTCCACCATCATTGTCAAGTCATCGTGCAGGGTTGGGTGCTCGTGCTCCGAAGCATCATTCCAAACCCCCGAGGAAGGATCTCCTTCAAATATTTGAGGAGATCAACGCACAGGAGCAAATTTTGAGGCTGAAGACTCTTCAGGCGCAAGGCAAGTGGTTGGAGTGGACATCGGTGATGTGGCAGAACCTCTCGTGGAAATCCCTTTTGAACGGGGTACTGGTAAGGATTTGAAATTTCTTCTCGCATCAACGGTGGACGTGCTACCTTCTCCGACGAACCTACGCCGTTGGGGAAACACCGTAGTGGATCCGTAATGTAGTTTGTGCCGTCCCTGGGCCTGTACTACACGCCACGTGCTTGGCGCTTGTCGTGTAGCGCTGGACCAGGGACGGTACACCTGGAGGCAAGACAACGTACTCGGGGTCATCGTCAGGAACATGCGTGAGGAGATTCGAATCCGCACTGCTGCAAACACCGTACAAACCGAAAATTCAAATGTGCTTTACTTCATCTCGTTTTGGAAGGCGGGAGAGAAGCCAGTTCGCGTTCAGCCCAGACGCAAGTTGGTTGTGACTGATCTCCTGTCAGTGGCCTCAGACTGGAAACTTCTTGTTGACTCATCTAGTGCAAAGATTGCTTTCCCTAGCTGTGTTGCACTTACCACTCTAAGACCAGATATAGTTCTCTACTCTACGAGTCGTAGGATTGTATTCTGGATGGAGTTGACAGTTTGTGCTGAGGACAGATTCAGTGTCAGTAACTCGAAGAAGGACAGGCGGTATGCGGATCTGACCGGTCAATGCTGAGCAAACGGTTGGCAGGTCGTTTCTTTTTCGGTTGAGGTAGGTGTGCATGGTTTCATCCCGGACTCTCTTCGGAGGGCTCTGAAAGCGCTTAGGTTTTCTAATCGAAATGAAATTTATTCTCTTTATCTTATTATTTCTTTTCTATAATTTCCCCACACCAGTTCCTATCAGTTGTTGTGAACACCTTGAGTGGAGAGCGCTTGTTTGAGCGTCGAGCCTGGATTCTTAATCCATCATACCCAGTTCGCAAGGCTAGGCGGGGTTGTGAGCAGGCGTTCATTTCATCTTTTCTTATTATTTCTCATTATTTCTGCTTTTCATCTCATTACAAAATTCTGCGCATTTTTTCTCCATCAGCGCAAAAATCTAGACTGACAACCTGCTTGTTAAATCATGCATCTGCTTTCAGGTGTAAAACCCTGTTGTAGAGGTCTTATATAGTAGCCAGTGCAGGCTGTCGTAATAAAACGACTCATCTGTGTTCCATTCCCGTGCATGGTACATGCATGGTGCAACGGCACAATGACAGCTGTCGCAAATCACACTGAGTATTACACGTGTTTGTTTGTGATTCCTGGTTAGCCGCTAGCTATTCCCTACTCGAAGATGTTGCCGCCGCGAAGTCTGGGGTTTTGTGTTCGTCCTGGCGAAAACCGTGTTTTGATCCGTTGAGGTAGACGAGAGATACAGTGCAAAGACGTACAATCTGTTCAAGAATCGGCGAAGAGAAAAGCTTCGCAGACGACCCGTCGTGGAGGGGAACAGAATGGAACATATACCAGTCAATGCCTCTCATGGTAGGGATGACAGCTACGAAGTTTTAGCCCCATGCTCCCCAGCGCTTTTAGCGCCCGGCGATAATTACAAATTTCATCGATTTTCCATATGGATCAAAGCATAGTCTCCTGAATCTTCTCCAGTCGAGCTGAGTCTGGACGCTACAATGTCGAGACGCGAAAAGAGAACATGCAGGAACACACAGGAGCATCACAGGCAGCTGCATTCTGCCTCGACGAAGAGAACAACACCAGCACCACAAGTGGCCAGGATGCAAAGGATGTCCAAAGCAAAGGACAGTCCCACGTTGTCCCACCCATGGATGACGAAGATGACGCCGGGACTCTGGTATCGCATGACAAGCCCCGAAAACCCAAAAAAGAAAGTCATCTTTGTTGGCAACCTCAAGGCAGGCACAACTGAGGAGCAACTAGCATCTTACTTAAGCAGGAGAATTTCTGCTGCTGCACTCCCTAACTTCCCGCTGCACAGCGTGACAATACTGGAGAAACGGCCACTCAACAATTCTCGCCTCACGGTGTCAGGGCCGGTCATGATCAATGCACAAGATGCTGGATATTTGCTTGCCAAGAACTTTTGGCCGGGCCGCATGTACTCCAGGCTGTGGAAGTTTGATGCTGACAGAAATAGCAGTGGGCGAGCCACATCTGGCGAAGATATTGGAGACAGCATTGACCATAGAACATCCACCCCAAGTACCGGTAGTGCTTCTGTGGCCTCTGAAAATGGCAGCAGCACCGGCGACCAACTCTTTGAAGAGACCACGGGCGACCAACTCCTTCAGGAGACTGAGGCCATCGTGGACAAGCTCCTTCAGGAGACGCGGATGGAGACAGACAACTTGCCTGCCGCACCACCAGCGACAGAAGGTGCATCAACACCACTGCCCAACAGCCAGAAAAGGAATAGCTCGCACCTCTCCCCTCCTGACGCTGGAGATGCGAAAAGACCACCACCAATCTATTAGATGATGACTAGTTCACATTCCACGTTGAAAGTACTGTCCCTGAACATCTGCAGCCTCCGCCAGAAGCTGCAGGATCCAATGCAACTGGCCTCTACTTGTGTGCCCAATGTAATAGCTGTCTCAGAAACTTGGGTCGATGGTACCATTACCACAGCAGAAATGTCTATACCAGGTTACACCCTACATCGCCTAGACCATTGTAACTTGGGTGGTGGTGTGTATATACACTGATGTCGGACTGAAATGCCACCCCCCGCCAGATCTTGCCACACAGGGTATTGAATGCTGTTGGGTAGAGGTGAAGGCCCAGCCGAAGCCTTGTCTCATTGCCTGTGTGTATCGGCCACCTCATATGCGAGTGTCTTACTGGCAGGCCCTGGAAGCGACGTTCTCTCGTGCGACGAGGGAGCCAAAGGATGTGATAATCTGTGGTGACTTCAATGTTGACTATAGCCGCCAGAGTGGTCAACTCTCATATCTATCTGACATCGCGAATACCCTCGGACTGTCACAAAGTGTGAGTCAGGCCACAAAAATCGGAATTACGGGATCACAAACCACCCCGGACTTAGTATTTTAGTACGTTGCTGTGCAGAGCCCCAACCATTGTCTCCCCAGTATCATTTAGTGACCATTTGGCTGTCATCTCTACCCTGGCAACCACTGCCAACTACTGTGCACCCCAGAGTGCTCAACCGCAGACTCGACACCTCCGAGGCATCAACATGGAAATGTTTCGCAATTTCCTCGTGGCTGCAAACTTGTGCTCCTTGGATGGATCGTGTGATGAGATGTGGACTCGATGGCTGCAGAAGTTCCTCGATATCCTAGACAAACATGCTCCTTTGAGGCCCCTCCACACCAAAACATGCAAACATGGTCCTTGGATGGATGCAAACCTGTTGGCCACAATATCTAGTCGAAACCGGGCCCACCGCAAATGGCTACGCACCTGCAACCTGTGGACCATGAAGCTTTCCGCCAGGCCAGACGTGATGTGAGCCAGCTGCCAAAACCGACGACTCAAGGCCTGCTACTATCAGGATGAGTTTGCCAATACGGAAGGCCAGCCAAGACAAACATGGAGAGTGATTAACCAGGTATCAGGCAGAACACGGACCCACACTGCTCCTCAATGCCCCCCGGATGAAATCGGACAAGTGTTTGCGGACATCGTCACCGATGCGACTCGCCCAAAGGTGCTGTCCATCCCCTCTTTTTCTGGTCTGAATGCAAGTACTGATCTCTGCTGTTTCAAGCCAGTATACATCGCATGTGTACGCAAGTTGCTCAGCAGTGTAGATACGACAAAGTCAATGGGCAGTGATGGCGTACCTGCTCTTGTACTAGTAGCATGCTCTGACCTCTTAGCTCCATCAGTAACTCTCATCTTCAACAAGTCACTTTCCGAAGGGAGATTTCCACTATCCATGAAACTTGCAAATATCCCCCCTGTGTACAAGAGCGGCAACCCTACTAAGGCCACACAATTTCAGACCTGTTTCTCTGTTGCCTATTATCTTAAAGATCCTTGAGCGCATCGTACATTCGCAACTCACTGAATTCTTGACCACCCACAGCCTCTACCCAGATTGCCAGCTCGAATTCCGGAAAGAGCACTCAACAGAGGATGCTGTTGTGATGGCATCGGAGGCCTTTGCCAATGCCAAAGACTCTGGCCTCTCAACTTGCACTGCCTTTGTTGACATATCGAAGGCATTCGACAAGGTTCAACATGGCACCCTCATCCGCGACCTCTTCAGTATTGGTGTTGATGGAAGTGCGCTGAATTGGTTGGCAGACTACCTAAGTGACCGGCAGCAAAGAGTTGTCATTGGGAACCAGCACAGCAAGGTATTCCAGCCCAGCAGGGGTGTGCCCCAGGGTTCCGTACTTGGTCCTCTGCTGTTTGTCCTCTATGTCCGTGGTGTGGTAGCTGAAGTGCAACCGTATGGTGTGCGGACAGTTCAGTTCGCAGATGACATCATGCTCTATATTAGTAGCAGGGACAAACATCAGCTGGAACCCGGTATGTCTTCTGCAGTAACACACCTGGCTAGATGGCTTGCCAGCAGGAACCTGGTACTAAACGAGAGTAAAACCCAGATTTTGTTCATCCCTGCCCCTCGTTCTGTGAATCCTCGTGTCAGCGTTATGTTCTCTGGAGTTCAACTGGCACAAGTAGAATCTGCAAAGTATCTTGGTGTCCACATGGACCAAGGTCTCAAGTGGACCACCATGGTCAACCAGATCGCCAAGTGAGCTGCCTGTAAAATAGCTGTCCTGTTCAGAAACAGGCGCTGCATGCCCCTCCCGTGCCGCATCACGTACCTGAAGTCCCTGATCCTTCCTGACTTCCTGTATGCTAGCAACTGTTTCTCTGCTGGCCTCCCCTCACATCAGCTCGAGCGCCTAGAGCGTCTACTCAAGCGCGCAGTCCTCTGTGTTTACAACGCTCCATTTGCATCCCCATCTTCGCCGCTGTATTGCCAATTGCGCTTCCACTCGCTAGAAGTTATGTACTGCCACAAGCTCCTTGGCCACACCTGTCGCTGCCTTCAGGGTAAATGGAGCACATTGCTTACCGATATGTTCCGTGCTACACGTAGTCAGGGAAGTCGAGCACATAAATTTCCAGTCACTAAGACATCCGCTGACACACATTCTGCCTCATTCCAATGTGTATCACTGTGGAACAGGCTCCAGCCGGACATCAGGAAAATCCCACAGTACCACCGATTCGTGCGATCCATCCCAGCACATGCTGCTTTTCAGTAAGGCCACTGCCCGCTGTAATATCACTTCCTTTACTGGCCTAACTGACTTGTATTACTTTATTACCACTCTACTCAGTATCATTACCTTCATTACCCACTCTACTCAGTATCATTACCTTCATTACCCACTCTACTCAGTATCATTACCCACTCTACTCAGTATCATTACCCACTCTACTCAGTATCATTACCCACTCTACTGAGTATCATTACCCACTCTACTCAGTATCATTACCCACTCTACTCAGTATCATTACCCACTCTACTCAGTATCATTACCCACTCTACTCAGTATCATTACCCACTCTACTGAGTATCATTACCCACTCTACTCAGTATCATTACCCACTCTACTCAGTATCATTACCCACTCTACTGAGTATCATTACCCACTCTACTCAGTATCATTACCCACTCTACTCAGTATCATTACCCACTCTACTGAGTATCATTACCCACTCTACTCAGTATCATTACCCACTCTACTGAGTGTCATTACCCACTCTACTCAGTATCATTACCCACTCTACTCAGTATCATTACCCACTCTACTGAGTATCATTACCCACTCTACTCAGTATCATTACCCACTCTACTCAGTATCATTACCCACTCTACTGAGTATCATTACCCACTCTACTCAGTATCATTACCCACTCTACTCAGTATCATTACCCACTCTACTGAGTATCATTACCCACTCTACTGAGTATCATTACCCACTCTACTCAGTATCATTACCCACTCTACTCAGTATCATTACCCACTCTACTCAGTATCATTACCCACTCTACTCAGTATCATTACCCACTCTACTGAGTATCATTACCCACTCTACTCAGTATCATTACCCACTCTACTCAGTATCATTACCCACTCTACTCAGTATCATTACCCACTCTACTCAGTATCATTACCCACTCTACTCAGTATCATTACCCACTCTACTGAGTATCATTACCCACTCTACTCAGTATCATTACCCACTCTACTCAGTATCATTACCCACTCTACTCAGTATCATTACCCACTCTACTCAGTATCATTACCCACTCTACTCAGTATCATTACCCACTCTACTCAGTATCATTACCCACTCTACTCAGTATCATTACCCACTCTACTCAGTATCATTACCCACTCTACTCAGTATCATTACCCACTCTACTCAGTATCATTACCCACTCTACTCAGTATCATTACCCACTCTACTCAGTATCATTACCCACTCTACTCAGTATCATTACCCACTCTACTCAGTATCATTACCCACTCTACTCAGTATCATTATCTTCATTGGCCTTTTTATACTTTATTCTCCTTTTTAGTCGATATCATGTAATTAGGCAAATTTGCCTGTTTGTTCTTCAACTCTAAATATACAAACAACAAACAGCAACCACGCAGTTGGAAGACATTTCGAAGAAGACGAGGAACTACATATCTGCGTTCGCAAAAGCCTCTACACTGACCAGTATGCGTGCGCGAAGCACGGGCTTTGCGGGTCAACTTCAAAAATCATTGTGCCACACGGGTTTTGTCAACTTCGTTCAGAAATCATTGTGCCGCACGGGTTTTGTCAACTTCGTTCAAAAATCATTGTGCCGCACGGTTTTGTCAACTTCGTTCAAAATTATTGTGCCACACGGGTTTTGTCAACTTCATTCAAAAATTAACAGTGTTGTTTGACATGATCAGTATATCCTTACCTTGCACAAGTACTTGAAAGCTCTTTGTAACCGGGCGCGCTTTCTGCCGGCATAAATACACGGCAGGCCATTTCCGGACATTATAAAGTGAACCAGGAATGTATGGGTGGCAATTGACGGCAGAGCTGTACATTACGGTGCAAGACAAGTTAAACACCACGCCTATAGGATTGTCAGAGGAAAACCGGCTGAGAATGGCACTGTCATTTCCCCGAAACGTGAAGTAGATTTTTCCAAGCCTTGCTGTAGCATTGTAAGGCAGGTTTGCAAAACGTGTTGATGAGGTGTTAAGAGTAACATCGCTAGAACACGATCCAATCATTTTCACTGTTCCAAGTGCTTCTAAGGTCACAGTCCACAGTTGGCCAATGCTATCGAACACATAATGTTTTTGTTGGGTATGCTTCCAAGCTATGCGTTCTACCAGCAAAAGAACACGACAGAAACAGAAACACAAAAAAATATTTTACCTGCTCATGATAGCCAGCGGCTTGGTGATCGAAAGTATGGAGATTGTGCTGTACCATCCAGTGCTGAGTGCATTACTACACATAATAAATTACTTAGTGTGCATAGCGGGTTGACAAAATGATTTACCAAATAAGCCGTCAGATGACAAAACCGACCTTATCACAAAAGTAATTTTGTGCAAGTGGTGTTATCTGAATGCCAGGAGCATCGGAAGACGTTTGCAGCAAACTAGAGTTGATTGTGGGGAAGGATAGGTAAATGTATAGCCTCTACAATAGGACACCATTACAGATTGCGTCTCCAATAATACCAAGTATGTACTTGCTCACATTCCTCAGCACATCTATAGCTCCATTGCCCCCAGCCTATGTGATAAACTCCCTATTGCCATCGCTACTGCTTCAGCAATCAGCTAAACTTTGGTCTTTCTGTATCTGATCCCCGTGCCTGTAATTATTTTTCTCTTATTGGCCACAGGCCATCGTGAGAATAAAAGATTTCAAAAATACCAACAATTGTTTCACCGACTTTGGAGAATATTTTCTGTTTTCTTTTGCCCGCTTCCACAAACTTGGGCTTTCTGGAAAGCTCTAGCGGCGAGCAACCCGCTGGGCACAAATCCGATAGCCAATAAAGCACAGCACCAGCGCAATAAGCTAGAGACATCGCTTCAGCGCTGGACTTGCGTTGTCCCACGAAAGCCGCTCGCCATGTCCATCTCCATTATCCCAGGATGCCCAATTCCTTTCCGTGAAAATTCAGTGAGAGCTTCCAAGACATATGAGCCTGTTACCGAGATCCTAGATAGCTTGTAAAGGGGAAACCCCAGGTGTGGAGCATTTGATTCAGGCGTAGAAATGCAAAGTGCCATGAAGTATCTTGCAGGCTTCGTATCTCGGGAACCCAGCATCGTGCCTTGATCTTGTTTAGCAAACCAGGCTGGCTATAGCTCCATTGCCCCCAGCCTATGTGATAAACTCCCTATTGCCATCGCTACTGCTTCAGCAATCAGCTAAACTTTGGTCTTTCTGTATCTGATCCCCGTGCCTGTAATTATTTTTCTCTTATTGGCCACAGGCCATCGTGAGAATAAAAGATTTCAAAAATACCAACAATTGTTTCACCGACTTTGGAGAATATTTTCTGTTTTCTTTTGCCCGCTTCCACAAACTTGGGCTTTCTGGAAAGCTCTAGCGGCGAGCAACCCGCTGGGCACAAATCCGATAGCCAATAAAGCACAGCACCAGCGCAATAAGCTAGAGACATCGCTTCAGCGCTGGACTTGCGTTGTCCCACGAAAGCCGCTCGCCATGTCCATCTCCATTATCCCAGGATGCCCAATTCCTTTCCGTGAAAATTCAGTGAGAGCTTCCAAGACATATGAGCCTGTTACCGAGATCCTAGATAGCTTGTAAAGGGGAAACCCCAGGTGTGGAGCATTTGATTCAGGCGTAGAAATGCAAAGTGCCATGAAGTATCTTGCAGGCTTCGTATCTCGGGAACCCAGCATCGTGCCTTGATCTTGTTTAGCAAACCAGGCTGGCTAAGCTCTTATTGAGCTCATGGATATGATTAGCCAAAATCCGGACTTCAATTATCTGAAGCTATCTCTGAAAAGCTAACTTTTCTGTTTTGCTCCGTTCAGCTATCAACGGCCACAGCAACATCACAGCCGTCCACACACAGTACGCCCAGTGTACGTTAACTATGATTTTTTGGTTTAATCAATCAGTAAGAAAGGGTTTGCTCCCCACACCGGAGCTCGCGCTATTCCGCTGACTTTACTTGACACTTGACTGACTCACGACTGCCATCCAGATCGCACGAAGCCCATAGAACCTTCGACTCGGCACACCTGCAAGAAAGCACCACTGTATTGAGCAGGGAGTGGTGCTTTCTTGCAGGTTTGCCGAGTCGAAAGTTCGATGGACTTCTCGTGTGCTCTGGATGGCAGTCGTGAGTCAGTCAAGTGTCAAGTAAAGTCGGCGGAATAGCGCGAGCTCCGGTGTGGGGATCAAACCCTTTCTTGCAAATCATCGCCGAAGTCGCAACCACTCCTTCGTAATCAATCAGTAAATAAGATGAATAGTGCACTCATAACAACAGCAAAAATGAAGAAAGTTAAGTTCCATAACGTTTTCTTGTGACTTTAATCAGTGGAACGTCGTCACATAAAAATGTAACAACTAGAACACACACTTATAATACATGTAGCTAATATGGTTTCGGGTAGAAGTACAGCAGCCAGCAAGTACAAAATACGAAGTTTGCACCTTTGCAATCTGTGAATATAGTGTATGTGAGAAAGGTAGTGGCAGATGAATGTGACACTGTGTGAATGAATGTAATGGTGTGTGTGTATTACTTGAAGAGTGTGAGTGATACAACGTTTTCTTTCTGTTTACATACCACAGGGTCACGAGTACGAATATATACAGCTTCAAACACCTGCAATTGCTTCAAGGAACGTGCGCAACGAATTACACCAGGAATCGTCAAGCATTTACGACTATTGTCTCCTCGTCGATTGTTTAGTCATTCAGCCTCTTTTTATTTCACGAAGAAGGCGGGCTCGCCGAGCGTACCATCACATGGGGCAGAGAG
The DNA here is from genome assembly GCF_964019385.1 of Sycon ciliatum. NCBI lineage: Eukaryota > Metazoa > Porifera > Calcarea > Leucosolenida > Sycettidae > Sycon > Sycon ciliatum. The sequence continues at coordinate 45,085,853 of NC_088645.1, read as the reverse complement.
ACGGAGACTAAAGTCTGCTTCATAACATTCAAACCCTCAGTGTACACAGCCAAGTGTGGACCTGGTTTGCAAAGTATTCTTGATGTTGTCAACATGTAGGGAAGAAATCTGCAGCTGCACCATGCTCTCCAGTCAGACAAGGAGCTAAGGCGGCTTCGCCAGTTCTCTGAGACACAAGGAGGAGGTGAACAAATGCTAGATTCTGCTTGCAAGGCAGTGAAATTGAAAGAACGATAAAAGCCTTACGGCAGACACTTCCTTGAATTCTGCTCCATTCCTGTATCTCCAAGCCAAATGTGGATGAAAAACATACCAGTAAAAAGCCACGGACTACTCAATGACAATTTTGGGTGACAAGATGACTTATACTTCCTCCATATGCAAAAACTTCGTGACTTGATTTTTGAAAGCTGCACACAGCTCTGGAATTGATCCGTTTGACTCGGAATAACACTTGTGGCACTGTCTAACCTGTTTTCAAGCTATACACAAACAAAAAAAGAAACTCCGACGAATGAGATTGAGTTTATTCAGAGTCTTCGTCGCTCATGTCATTGTCACCTGACAACGCTGACTCCGCATTCCCAACGGTCGCTGCTTCCGCTCGAATTTCGTTCAGATTCTTGTCACCTGCAGTGATGATCCGACCCTGGACTTTGGCTACGTCATCTTCATCTCTAGAGTTGTGTACGAATCGGTGTCGACTATATTCAGTCTTTCCAACCTGCGACCTCCATTATGCCATGAAACGAGTCGTACAAGCACATAAACAGGCTTCGCAATCCTCCCAAGCATTTCTACAGTGGTTTCTATGAAGAAGGAAAAAAAGTAAATTATCGTGTCCGTTCCCGAAGGGAACTCACGACGGCCGCTAACACCCGATAAACCCTATAGCTTCTATGGGGTCCCTGCAATTCCCCTTGGCGACAAAGGAGACGTCTCACTGGAGAGAGGCAAAGAGAGCCAGCCGTCGGCATTCTGATCCGGAGTCTGCGCTGGTTGCACGACGACTGAAATGGTTCATCTTGCCGTGCGAGCAAAACATTTTATGTTCTCAGACTGCGTAGATCTATGGAGCCGGCACCGCAAGTACGAGCCTGGCCAGCTTCAGGGCAGCGAGTGCCGGTGACTCCGTGTTCCAGCCACGAGCTTCACTTCGTCACTGTGTCAGTTTCGAGCAAGTAAGTGTTAGTTTTTTTTCATTTGAGTCTTGAGTTTTTGTCGGCAACGTCCTCACACACATGGCGTCCGTGAAGAATCTGTTCGGGATCAACCAAACTAACCTTGACATGAACGTGGGTTGTCGATGACAGCCTTTGGCGCCGTTCGTTGAGCAGGTTCTTGCTAAAAAAAAGTTCAAAAAAGTCACGAAGTTTTTGTATACGTAGGAAGTAAATAGTTTTCGCTCAGCATGTTTCGAAATAACCAAAGCTTTACAAGTTACCTGCAGTTGTCCACCACTGCCAATAAGATGTGTCATGATTTGCAAAAGTTAGCACAGCGATGACTTCAGTGGTACTGATATTCAACAATATAGCTAAAATGCTATTCTGAGTTCGATGTGCCGTTTAGCTTGTTTTTGGGCATTACGCAATGCACTGTTACCATGACTGTGCACATCAGTACTACAGCCGTGATGTATGACTACCATATTACCCCCTTCCTTAAAAAATATTATCTTTGAAAGTGCAAACCTGTTTGAGGAAAAAAGAAGAGAAAAAAGAAAAGGAAAGAAGAAAAATGCAGGTAAGAAATGAACAATAAAATCGCAAAGGAACCGGGCAACAGTCAATTCAACGCAAAAAAAGGCGATACATTCTGACAGGGTCAACTCGCTTTTAAGGTAAATCAAACCTTCAGCACCAAACAAAAACAAAACAAACTAAACTAAACCAGCAACTAAAACGCAATTGGCATGGTTATGCAACATGGTCAGTCAAAATGGAGATGTTACATCAGCAGAGCGAGCCAGACTGGACATTGAGTCTCGGAAGGCATGATTGGTCACTAGACTCAGGATGAATCTGAGCATCAGCCTCATTAATCTCAGATTTCATTCCTGCTTCACACTGAGCAATAGGCTTAGCAGGTGGCACATCTGCATTATCTGCCTGCCATCAGTAACGCCGACTTGTCTGCCATATTGCTTGACCACTCGCCAAGGGATAGTTCGTTCCGAATAGCCATCCTGCAAGATTACCCTTTGTTTCGGGACGCAGCATAGGCAACTGGCGGACACTGTGGCAACTATCATGCGCGACAGCCATGTCAGCTTTGGCACAAATCTGATAAGCATTCACAATGCGTGAAGTGGAATGGTGATGTAGACGAGTGCGAACCATGCGACCGAAGAAAGCCTCATTTGGTGATATGCCCCGCATTCCGTGCACCGAGTTGCGAATATCGAAGAGAACTTGTTGCAAACAGCGTTGCAAAGACAGGGACGGCCGTAGATGTCGCATCCCAGGCTCACAGTGACCGGACCTAAAATCACTACGAGCGGAGACTGAATATAGACGTGTGGCCTCACGACAAGCCCAACACAACCAAGGGGCCAACCAATATAGCTGGCTTGGTCCAAGTTCAACCCCACACGATCAACAGACAAAGACCGTTAGTTTTAGGTTGTGAGTAGTAACAAATCCGAGCTCAAAGTAAACGAAGACAGAGAGCTGAGACCGAGTCTCGACTGCTAGACTAGACTAGAGTAGACTAGACTAGACTAAAAACTGAAGTAAAAGAGAGAATGAGAGCTTCTTTTATAGGGTGCTTCAGAGATATATGGCGTGATCATTGCGAGGTAATTCCAGGAAATAGCAGAACAAGTAAAACCGGAATGTGCGCAGCCAGTCAGCAGAAATGCAGAATATACGTACGGTGATCATTCGAGAAGAAAGAGAAAGAAAAACATCGAGAGAAGAAAGACCAAATTGGGACGTGGGGAGCCCGCTCACCTACGTCAGAGTACAATGTGAGTATATGAAGGTCACGTTGGGGAGCCCGCTCACCCAAAGTGCCATAGTTCAGCGGCTTCTTATGGTAAGTTCTGCTGCATTCTTGGCCTTGCTTGTGTGATACTTTGACCTCTTGCGCGGTGACGGTTTTGGTTCTTGCACACGTCTCCTGTCTTGCACTTAGCTCTTGTTATACAATGTCATATTAATCTTGGCTCTTTGCACGAAGCGCCGAGGCATCGTGGAAACCTGTAGAACGTCGTAGTGACGTTGTTTTGCACAAAGCCTGGAGTCACATTTCCAGGAAGTGAAGCACTTCCAGGAAACGTACAACGCGAGAACCTACCTAACCAGGTTCCGGCCTTGGATCACATGATGTGTCATACCAAGAAGGCATGTCACCTACGTGGGAAAGCGCGTGTCGCTCAACCTACATGCTAAGCACGTGGGACAAGACATTGGCCAAACCATGTTGTACTAAAAGGGCATGACAGCTCAGCACAGAGCTGCTCACTACGTAGATCCTGCTGTCACAGGACTATCAGGCAGCAGTTATCTTATTCTGGGACGTGACATAGAGATTGAATTCTCACTTTAACGACTCAATGAAGACGCTCTGCTATGCCATTAGATCTGGGGTAGCGTGGGCTTGATCGATTGTGATGGATACCCAAGCACTGCAGGAACTGGGCCATTTTGGCCGAGGCAAACTGGGGGCCATTGTCGGACACCAACACGCTAGGCAGGCCAAACCTCGCGAACACTTCCATGAGCCGGTCAATGACAGCTGTGGTTGTGGTAGCTGACAAGGGAAGTAGTTCCGGATAGCGTGAACCGTAGTCAACGATGGATAATACTTGTTGACCCTCGATACACACCAGATCAACCGCCAGTTTCTGCCACACTCCTTCAATTTCTGGTGGCAACAGCTGTTCTGCGGGGTTTGTATGATGGCGCCAACACTCCGAACACTGTGCGGCGAACTTGTCTGCCAGTGACATGCCAGTCCATCATACTCGTCATCGCAGAGCTTACTTGAATATGGCCCGACCTGGATGACCTTCATGGGCCAACTGAAGTACAGCATGTCGGAGAGCTTCTGGTATTACACAGCGGTTACCGAATAGCGGGATGCCATCAATGGTCGTCAGCTGATCTCGGATAAGGTAGTATGGTCCACAGAGATTTATGCCAGAAACGGCTAAGGACCGCGCGTTGTGGACAGTACCAACAGGATCTAGGAGGTGGGCCGAGCAGTATCATGAGTTAGTGAGTGAAGCGGATCTGGTGGAACAACTTCGGTCACGGGACGAGCAGCTAGCAAATGGGAGACAAGTGGTCTGTACAGAAACGGAGGATGAGAGGGATGATCAGAGGATGGAAGAGGAATATGATGACGAAACGGTTGGTGAAGAGACAGAGGATGAGGCAGATGATGGAAGTGATGATGATCGTGAGGAAGACGAGCGGAACGAGGAAGAGGACGATGAGATGGACGAGGAGGAGTCGGGTCGGAAGGAGCGAGATGAGGCGGATAAATGTGTTGATCGTAAGAAGTCTGCTGTGTATCTACACTTGATATACCGTCCTGACTGGCTGGGTGTGTATGATGACTCTTATTTCTCTGTACTGTGTCGTGTGCGTTATGTCAAACAGTTGAAAGCCCTTGAGGCAGTTTATATACGTATTCATAGACGGGCGTATATATGGTATGTGTGTGCGTGCGTAGGTGTGTGCATGCATGTGTGTGTATGTATGTATGTATATTTTTATTTGAATTCGCACGTACACACGGGCTACAAGCTTACAAGCCCAATTACATGGAAGCAAATCTGTGCCATAATGAGGCCAATTAAGAAAAAAAGTGAAGGAAGGAGGAGGACGGTAGCAAAGCAACAGGGAGGACAATTCAGGACCAAAATCAACAATTGCACAAATGTGAGAGCACCTGAGACCGAGGGTACCTGTGGAGCGATAAAATGCCAAGCAAACAGAAGAAAGGAAATCACAAGCCAATACACGCTAAACTGCACTTGAGTTAGAATGAAGGGGAAAACCGGAGCTCAACAAAATTATAACGTACAAAGTCATAATAAGAAATCAACTGGATGAGAAGTAGCACAAGCAAACATTTCCTGACAACGAGAGGGGCTGTAACTACAGCCACAGCAGTAGCTGCTGTAGCAGCAGCAGCAGCAGCAGCAGCAGCAGCAGCAGCAGCAGCAGCAGCAGCAACAACAACAACAACAACAATTTCAAACAAGAAATCTGCTCACTGCTGATTAACTCAATCTGCTCCTGCAGCGCTCACCCTCTCCCATACTTGTAAAGTTCAAAGTGATGTAAATCACTTTCCAACTGTTTAACCTGCAATCTCACCTTCTCATCAACTTATCTCTTATTGGCGATGGTGCCATCGTGAGAATAAGAAATTCAAATTCAAACAAACAACAACAACAACAACAACAACAAAAAATCAACTAGCTGGAGAGCGGAAGCAGTTTTTGGAGCTCCGTAGTTTTTTTTAGCATAAAAGTCCGCTCCCAGCCCGTATGGCTGTGGATGCACAGGTAGCAAACTAGATCACTTAGAGTGCTGATTCACTACAACCGCCAGGCGTCATGGCCGGAAACGGAGCTGATACGGAGCCCTGGCGACTGTTCTCGTCTTCGACACTGAAGAAGAACACTGTTGTATTCCCCTCGCAAGCCCAGGTAAGCGTGGGACCTACATAAAGCTCCTAGAAGAGCAAGGTAACACCGGCATCATTTCGATGCAGACAACAAGCAGGGGTCAATGTAGACTTACCGTTGAGTCATATGAAAAAGCCAAATTGTAGGTGCTCAATGGCTTCGATTGCAAGGGCGAACGGGTTTCACCACGCTTCGTTTCCACACCAACAACACAGTTACACATCCACGATGCTCCGATCTGGATCTCAGACGGTGTCCTAAAAGCTGCGCTCTCACCGTACGGAAAGCTTATCGGTGAGATACGGCACGGCAAAATCAAACTTTCAAACGGCACCCAAACAGCAACTGGTGTGCGATTCGCCACGTTTGAACTCAAACCAGGCAGTTCGATTCCGTCGTACCTGCGTACGACAGAAGGTTCTCACGAGCTCCGCATCATCTATGACGGCCAGGTAGGCACGTGCAGGCTATGTGGCCAGCTATAGCTAGGTCACATCGCGCGTACCTGCCAAAACCGTCGCAGTGCACACACCTCCACGCATGCCGGCAGAGAAGGCAGCAGCACTGGCAGCACAGAGCGGAACATGAACAGCGGAGCTGAAGCGGAGTCTCACCGTACCGATTCGGCACCAAAAGCGTCCCCGAGTTTGACCCACGCCAGCGGCGTATCCCAAACGGCCTCCGATGGTGCCAACACCACGCCGAAAGCAGACGTGCTCTCGAGCTCGCACCCAAACGACCCAGTCAACAACCAGTACGAGTCGTACGAACACGACATCGCATCGCCCATGTCGGCAACCAGCACGACCGTGCACCCCGGAACGCCGCCGGGCAGCACAAATACAAGTACGACAACATCCAACTCACCGCACACCGACACAACTACTCCGACAACAAAGTGTAGTCACCCAGATTCAGCGCGTGCTGAAGACCTCCTCTCCTCACTGGTGACTAACACAGACATGTCTAACCAGCCAGCAAACCCCTGGATTACCTCCGAACGACGCAGGAGACCCAGTCCCAATGCGGAATCCTCACCTGATTTCAAAAATTCCAAAAAACAAAAAGAGAGGAACAACATCGACCCTGGCCAAAGCCAACCCCTTGCCCCAGCACAGGGCTCACGCTTCAGCCCACTGGTGTCACAAGATACTCAATCCTAGCGCTGTCCTCCACACAATATCAGTGAGAACAATACTTTCAATTGCGGAAATACCAAAAAACGAAACAAATAAAAAAAAATAAAAAAATAATGGAAGTCGCGAATTTCATCAGCTCGAACGTCAGGTGTCTGTTCAACAAGATGGACGAGCTTAGCCACGTGGCAAAGTTGCAACAACCGTCAATAATCGCCATCCAGGAAACCTGGGCGGATCCATCGGACAGCGACGGGATGTACGCCATCAACGGCTACAAACTCATAAGAGCGGACCGGGACACCTTTGGTAGAGGAGTCGCCACATACATACCACACAGCTGCCAACACGAGACAATTACCATTCCCATGACTCAAGCGGAATGTATTTGGATTAGAATAACAATCGGCCAAGCCTCCCTTGTGGTAGGGAACATCTACCGTCCCCCGCGGTCCGACCCCGCAGAGTTCGTGATGGAACTGGAGAGAGCCATAAAGCTAGTTGAAAGACCCCAGGATGAGATACTTCTCCTTGGCGACTTCAACGCCAAGAACTGCTTGTGGCACCCCAGCGACACCACCGATGCCTTAGGTGAGGACCTGCATTGGCTGTGCGAGACTCGTGGCCTCACACAACACGTCTCCTTTGCCACCCACCTACGCCAACACACACCTTCATCGTGCCTGGACCTGGCCATCTCTAGCCTCAGCCGCCATAACATCACCATCACAAGCCTGCCCCCTATGGGTGCCTCTGATCATGTTGCAAGGCAACATACGACCCCAGCAGCACACCACCCACAGAAACAATAATACAATAATAATAAAAATGAGAGCAGTACTACACAGCAAAGCACATCCAGCACATACTGGTTGTGGAGCGAGGAACGCATTGCGTCCCTGCGTGAAGCTCTTGCTACCTGCAATCTGCAGTACGATCCACATCCCACTGACCCTCAGCCAGTGACTTCATTCTGGAACTTCTGGAGAGACCAGATACTGAAACTAGCCGTGCACCACTGCCAAGTGACCAGAAGCAAATCCCGCAAAAATTCTACGCCCACTCGTCCCTGGATGACGAAGGATCTCCTCAGCCAGATCAAAACAAAGCATAAACAGTTCCGCACCTACAAGGCGACCCAACTAGACTCAGATTGGAAACTGTACACAGCCCAGCGTAACCGAGTAACCGCTCTTTTGCGACAGGCTAAGTCCGACTTTGTCCAGCAAACAACGTCAACGGGTACAAACCTCCACCGTCTACTGAAGCACCTGAAAAAACCGCCTAAGCAAACAATTCCCACACTATCGACAGCCAACTCCACTGCAGCCACGGCTATGGAGAAGGCAACAGCTCTCAACAGGTTCTTTATCTCCCAAAGCCAACAGTCCATCGACAAGACCACCTGTACTACACCAGACATCAACACTACCCCTGACATCAGTCATACTCTAAATACAATCACAGCAACAGTGGAAGAGGTCGAGAAGCTTCTAAGCAGTCTAGACACTGGCAAGAGCCCAGGCTTTGACAACATCCCAGCTCGGCTCCTGAAAGAAACTGCAAAGGAAATCTCCCCATCTCTCACTAGTCTCTACAATCTGTCCTTCAGAACCGGAGAAATACCTCAGGATTGGAAAGATGCAACTATTACACCCATCCCCAAGTCGGGCAACCCCTCCCATCCTACCAACTACCGACCCATCTCCCTGCTCAGTATAATATCAAAAACACAAGAAAAAATAGTCCACTCTCGTCTGTACAATCACATAGCACCGCACTTACCCTCCAACCAATCCGGCTTCAGGAAACAAGACGGGACCGAACTGCAACTCGCACGGATCGTCCACCAGATATCCACAGCTAGGGATGCGGGGAAGCATGTTGTAACGTGTTTCTTCGATCTCAGTAAAGCCTTTGATCGTGTATGGCATCAAGGCTTGCTGAAAAAGCTGAGCCACTATGGTGTCGACGGCAAGGCTCACAATTGGCTCGAAGCCTACTTGACAGGACGCAGACAGTGGGTGCAGGTTGAAGGCACAACATCCGCATTCATACCAATACCAGCGGGAGTGCCCCAGGGCTCGGTCCTGGGACCACTTCTGTTCCTGGCGTACACCATTGACCTGCCCACTGCCTGTGAAAATGCTACAACCTCGTGTAGCCAGTTCGCGGACGACACCGCACTAATTGCCAATGCAGGCAGCTACATTGAGTGTGAGGCTGCGCTACAAAGAAGCGTCGATGACGCAGCAGAATGGCTAGAGCGCTGGCACCTGCTAGTCAATAAAATGAAAACCGTCATCCTCCCGTTCTACCATGCTAACCGACCCCCACCACGACTACCCGAAATAAAACTTGGCCAAACCCTACTAGAAACAGTAACACAACAACATCACCTCGGCATCATCTTTCAGCACGACCTAAGATGGTCAGCCCACCTTGACTTTGTGCTGAAGAAAGCCGTAAAATCTTTTAATATTCTCTTTAGGCTCAAATCAACTCTACACACTAAACCACTCTCTCTCATTTACAAAACGTATATCCTGCCTATAATTGAATATGCATGCATTGCTGTCACCCCGCTCTCAATCGCAGCCCTTGACCGTCTTGAGCGAATCCAGCGCAAGGCGGCCAGAATCTGCCTCCGTCTCCCCCTCTACACTCCTCTGGATCATTCAACACTGCTCCATCGGCTCAAATGGCCGACAATGTTCTCTCGCCGCAAAGTGAAGCTCACCCTTCTTGCTCACTCCATAAAATACCAATATGCCCCACAACACATACGCTTGCTCAACACCCCCGCTCAAGTTACGGCCCAGTACAGCCTTCGACACGCACGCACTTGGCACCTCCCACCCTCCAGAACCGATCGCTGTAAAGACTCCCCACTGTACAAGTCCCTAGAATACTACAATGCCCTCCCTGCTAGCATTCGTGACGTCTCCTCCCGACCTGCTTTCAAACAAGAAATCTGCTCGCTGCTGATTAACTCAATCTGCTCCTGCAGCGTTCACCCTCTCCCATACTTGTAAAGTTCAAAGTGATGTAAATCACTTTCCAACTGTTTAACCCGGAATCTCACCTTCTCATCAACTTATCTCTTATTGGCGATGGTGCCATCGTGAGAATAAAGAATTAAAAAAATCAAAAAACAGCAACAGCAGCAGCAGCAGCGCCGTGCAGACTACTCCAAGGGGAGTATGGGACTGTGAACACAGAAGGCGGGAGAATTCACAGAGTTTGCAGATCTAGCCCGCCAGCGTGAAGGGCAGAGCAGCTACGGCGAATTCACTGGGACGATGTATGCTTCTGGGATAAGTGGATCAAGCAGTATACAGGGTATTCGCCTTGAGTGCATTCGCCGTTAGTGCGACTTTCGTCGCAGAGAACTTTGCTCAGTTGGTCAGGAGACTCGGCATTAGGTTTCCTGAAGGCAATGTTTTCAGAACAGTTATGAACGCCTCTGAACAGCTATGACCAGATATGAGATATGACAAATACTGTGTGCAGTTCATGGACCATATAGATGTGAAACACTT
>NC_088645.1:44993028-45070528 GCF_964019385.1 Sycon ciliatum | reverse complement strand
CTCAAAATTCCACTGGCGTGAGTATACAGGTCGCGGCCAGAATCCCTTGGAGTTGACCAGCGCAGCCGTTTTCGAGTTGAGTACGAGTCGTGCGGAGGATCTGGCTTCCTTCCGGAAGATCTTGCACTCGTGGATTTTGACTTGAGTTTCGGCTGAGCTTGCTCGGGTGGTGACAAACTGACTGAGTTTCTCCGTAGTCGTGTCACTCGGTAAGTTCCCCACAAACAGTACTTTCCGCTTTCCCGTGGGCTTTGTGCTGCAAACTAGCTCCCAAAGTCCACTGTCCTCGTTGTCGTCTTCAAAGCTGGGCAGCAGGTTTGAATTTGCCGATCTTTCATCACGATGCACCTCTGGTACACATGCTCGAGCAAGGGGTTTTGGACTGTCGGACTGTGGGGTCGGTTCGTGAACCGAGCTCACAGAAAGTTGGTCTGTACGTGTACAGGGGGTCACGGATGCGCGGTCATCCCGTACATGAGCTTTTGAACTCTCCTTGGTCGCTTTCTTGGCGTTGTTGGCCTTTGCCGTAATGGCGGACTCCTTCAATGATGTTACCTCTTGCCTTAGCTCAATGACAAGGTTTGAGAGATCGTCTAGTCTCCGCCGGAGGCGGGCTTCATTGTCCCTTGACTCACTTTTGAGCGCAGCCAAATTTTCTACCATACTGATCACGTTGTGGTGGATCCCGGGAATACTACTGAGTACCTCTACCTTGAGAGCTCGCCCATGGCGACAGATTGCTCCTTGTCGCAACCTGGCTACCAAGCTACAACTACACTACGCTACACTGAAACCACTGCTACCTGCCTGCCACCAGTCCGGCCTAATGCCGGCTGGGCTGTCCGAGACGATGTGAAAAAAAACTGGAGCTCGAAAAACGCGTACCTACCCCTACCTGCTTTCCTCCGTCGTGTATGAGGGAATGCATGTAGGGCGATAGTGCGGGTTCGAATCCCAGGTTATGCCTGAAAAAAGGAGAATTGAACATTTTATAACATCCCTATGCTTTTTTTGGCTATGTCATCAATGCAGTAGACGGTGTCGTATTACCTCGACCGTACCTGTCCCGCACCTGTCCCTTAACGTACCGGACCAGCAAAGACGGCTGGCCACAATGCATATTCAAATAGGGCTTTCAAATGAAAGATCATAACGTGAAGCAACTTGGAAGAATTAGTATGTATGTATGCGAAGTGTATCGGGGATGCATTCAGGGCGATAGTGCAGGTTCGAATCCCAGGTGATGTCTTAAAAAATGAGAAATTTATAAGAATTTATAAAATCCCTATGCTTCTTTTGGTCTAGGCCATAAAGGCAAAAAAAAAAGCATAGCGTAGGGCCCTGATCTTCCAAGCTCTCTCGTTCTGCAGCATTGAATGTCACGTTGAATGTCACAACTTAACATGTCAGCTTTGTTCCCTGTTATCGCACATTCTGACTGCTTGTGATCTTGTTACAGTCTGGGATATTTGCTTCATAACTCGTGCCCATGTGTTTTCTTCTTCTACACTGGCCCATTATCCGAGTTCAAGTTTGCACTTCTAATGAGCCGTCACTAACAAAACGGCAAAACGTACGTCGGGTGAAACTACTTCTTATTGTAGTCAACTCCCGCTAGAATTGGAATGAAGGCGGATATTGTGGCTTCATCCACCCGCTGTCTGCGTCCTGCCGAGGCACTTGTGAGCCTTGCCGTCGACACCGTAATGGCTCACCTTTTTCAGTAAGCCTTGATGCCATACGCGATCAAAAGCTTTGCTGAGATCGAAGAAACACACAACAACGTGCATCCCGTCCAGGCTGGAAATCTAACAACATCCAGGCTGGAAATCTAAGAACGTCCAGGCTGGAAATCTAAGAACGTCCAGGCTGGAAATTTAAGAACGTCCAGGCTGGAAATCTAAGAACGTCCAGGCTGGAAATCTAAGAACGTCCAGGCTGGAAATCTAAGAACGTCCAGGCTGGAAATCTAAGAACGTCCAGGCTGGAAATCTAAGAACGTCCAGGCTGGAAATCTAAGAACGTCCAGGCTGGAAATCTAAGAACGTCCAGGCTGGAAATCTAAGAACGTCCAGGCTGGAAATCTAAGAACGTCCAGGCTGGAAATCTAAGAACGTCCAGGCTGGAAATCTAAGAACGTCCAGGCTGGAAATCTAAGAACGTCCAGGCTGGAAATCTAAGAACGTCCAGGCTGGAAATCTAAAAACGTCCAGGCTGGAAATCTAAGAACGTCCAGGCTGGAAATCTAAGAACGTCCAGGCTGGAAATCTAAGAACGTCCAGGCTGGAAATCTAAGAACTTCCTGGCTGGAAATCTAACAACGTCCAGGCTGGAAATCTAACAACGTCCAGGCTGGAAATCTAAGAACGTCCAGGCTGGAAATCTAAGAACGTCCAGGCTGGAAATCTAAGAACGTCCAGGCTGGAAATCTAAGAACGTCCAGGCTGGAAATCTAAGTACGTCCAGGCTGGAAATCTAAGAACGTCCAGGCTGGAAATCTAAGAACGTCCAAGCTGGAAATCTAAGTACGTCCAGGCTGGAAATCTAAGAACGTCCAGGCTGGAAATCAAAGAACGTCCAGGCTGGAAATCTAAGAACGCCCCAGCCTGGATTTAAGACTCCAAGATTTTTAAGAAAGCGACATTTTTCCTTCATGATCTTGTCCGAGTACACGAAAAACAAGTCCGCAACCACAAACTCTTGTCGGGTCCTCGCAAAAACATCACCCAGTGCAGGGCTACATACTACACGTGCATCAGGGAGTCGTACTCAAACTAGGGAGGTGACACGGCACGGAAATCCGTGTCACAGGGGTTGACTCGCACCTGTAACGCCTCGTTGTTATTTTTGGAATAGTTCAGTCCAGTCCAGTCCGAAAGGTCATACTCGGATCGACTCACCTTCTGTACTTCACCTCCAAGTGTGCAGAGCAAGACCCGCAAAGTATGATTTTTCTGTGGGGAACGATTTTGCCATTGATCAAGTTTTTAGTGGAGTGCTCAGGCATACTACGATTGCTGAGACGTCCCGAGCACGCTTGTTCAGGTTCTCTATTTTTGACGAGCCAGTCCTACAGCCCCCTACATTATATCTAACGACGTAGGAGCTGACAATGTAAGAGGATTTCCCTGGAATTAATGATGATGGTGGTGTGCCTGCTGCAGGAAAAATGCTGGCTGCTTATGACAGTATGACTAGATGTACAATGTAGTTATATTGTATGGTACTTAACCCCTGCTATAAATGTGTTGTTTAGGAATACTGGTGTATTGTGCAAGTCATAAAGAAGACATGGGGCAGACACACGACTTACAATTTTCAAAAACCAGCTTCGTGTTTATGTGTAATTTGTGTCAAAAATGTAGTATATAGATATGACAATATCACTGGCTGTACTTCTCCAACATGGTACATAACCCCTGCTATAAATGTGTTATTTAGGCAGACTTGACCATTGTGCAAGTAATAAATAAGAAATCAGGCAGATACACGACTTACATTTTTCAAAACCTGGCTTCGTGTTATGTGTAATTTGTGTCAAAATTGTAGTATTTCAACATGACAATATCACTGGCTGTACTTCTCTTATTTGGTACTTAACCCCTGCTATAAATGTGTTGTTTAGGAAGACTGGTGTATTGTGCAAGTCATAAAGAAGAAATGGGGCAGATACACGACTTTCAATTTTCAAAAACCAGCTTCGTGTTATGTGCAATTTGGGTCAATTTTTAGTACTTCTCGGATTAACCTAGGATACGACTCTGAACAGTTCTGAACAGTTACCGCAACACTACATGCCGTCTCATAACTGCTGCTGTTACCATCACTGCTATCAAGTAGTTCGGACATGGCAGGAGTTAAAAAAATTGCTGGTAGTCTTTCACAGAATACTGGCGAAAAGTTTGGAGCAGAAGAAATACGAGGTGTGAGCTGCAACCTCTCTTGGCGCGGTTTCGGAGCTGCGCTGTAGATTACTGATTAGCGACGTGAATCTGCGTGATTGATTAGTGTAATCAAGCTGCCAGCTGGCAGGTGTTCATGCGGCGCTAACACGCTCTAGCCACTGGCTAGTGCGCCAATAATACGGTATGACCTTTCGGACTGGACTGAACTGAACTATTCCAAAAATAACAACGAGGGGTTACGGGTGCGAGTCAACCCCTGTGACATGGATTTCTGTGCCGTGTCACCTCCCTAGTTTGAGTACGACTCCCTGACATGCATGTAAAGTGTACAGCCGGTACATGTAGCGCAAAGTGCATTGTATGTACATGAGAGTCACGGGTCATGTTGGACGCGATTAGTGTAATCAAGCTGCCAGCTGGCAGGTGTTCATGCGGCGCTAACACGCTCTAGCCACTGGCTAGTGCGCCAATAATACGGTATGACCTTTCGGACTGGACTGAACTGAACTATTCCAAAAATAACAACGAGGGGTTACGGGTGCGAGTCAACCCCTGTGACATGGATTTCTGTGCCGTGTCACCTCCCTAGTTTGAGTACGACTCCCTGACATGCATGTAAAGTGTACAGCCGGTACATGTAGCGCAAAGTGCATTGTACATATGTACATGAGAGTCACGGGTCATGTTGGACGCGTTAGAACGCGAAATAAGAACGTAGCCTGGGGCGCTGAAAAATAAGAACTTTGCTAGGCTGGACCTCTGAAATACATAATCCTACACAGTTGCGAGGGCATGACGCTCTGATCAGGCCCGAGGTCTGTGAGTGATCTTGCCCGAGGTCGCGACGTCCAAGGGGTGTAGCCCCGAGGGCGTCGCGACCGAGGGCAAGATCACTCACATGACCGAGGGCCTGATCAGAGCGGCATGCCCGACACAACTGTGTAGGATTGTGGTTCAGACAACTGACAAGGCCCATGGCCCAGTACAGTAGAGAGATTCAAACAGAAAGAAAGCCTTGACGGCAAATGAGTTGATGTCACATTGTACAGTGCAGTGACCATAACAAACAGCTATTTGTTTGGTTCGAACTTTCCAGTTTTGAGATGAAAGTATTCAAGTACGGGGAAGGCAGCAGTAACGTTAGTACCAGTAATATAACGGACTCGGAATAAACCCGTTCTTCGAGTTAGATGATTGCCAGAGTAAGGTTGAAATGCGAGTGCTGAGAAGCTGCAGCCTTAGGGCAGGTACAACATGTACTTGTGGAGGTCTGCTTCCCTTGTATATGTTTCGCCGTGAGAAACAGGATCAGCTGCAAGGTCGGTTGGCGTTTCTGGTCTCCCTGCAGACGTTCAAGACAGTAGTGAGTATATAATAATTTTGGAGAAGGGAGACAAATTTTTAGTCCTCGTCGGAGATGCTGCCCAAGGCAAGGACTTCGAAAAATAGTAAATGCGCATGTGCGGCGCGATGCTGTACGACTGCTGTTCTTGACCGGCTAAGCGGTCAAGATCGACTGATCTTGACTGCTTATTCTGGCCGCTCATTGGTCGTCTCTTGGCAACAAGCACGTGCCATGTCTGAAACTGCGTTCTTGGGCGTACGAGTCTACTGTAGCTGTGGATATCTGGTGGTCGATCTGTGCGAGTTGCAGTTCGGTCCCGTCTTGTTTCCTGAAGCCGGATTGGTTGGAAGGTAATGTTGTCACTCTGATCGTCATGTGAAGGTGCTAGAATCTCGGTATGAGCCCAAACTCTGCATAGCTTGCTGGGCATCCGATTGCTTTTCAAGTTGCTAATCCCTTCTCCTTTTGGGTGTTTGCTTTTCATTTTTTTCCTCCTGTTTTTCCGTGGTTGGTCTCACCCTCTCCTCAGCTCAATAGGCAGTTTTGACAGTTTTGACATGCCACAAGGTGCAGATATACCAAACTCACTTGATTAGAAGCCCCTCTGGAATAAATGCCCCTCTGGAATAATAGCCCCCCTGCAAGGACTGTTTGAAAAAATAAAAGCCCCTCTCGAATAGAAGCCCAGACTACTATTTGCAAAGCATGGGGTGACCAGGTAGTGCCATGTATGAAGGTCAAGTGCGCAAAAAAACATCTCGTTCATGTTCATATTGGTTCATGTCCTGGTCGACATAATGTGTGCAAACTAACTCGGGGCCGAGTTGCTGTGAATATGACAGTTTTAGAGATTCGATTGGAATGCTGGTATGGAATTAAACAATAAAAGACTCTCTCGAATAGAAGCCCCTCTTGAATAGAAACCTCTTCGAAATTGGTATTGAAAAATAGAAGCCCCCGGCTTCTAATCGAGTGAGTACGGTAAATAAATACTTCCTCCGGAAACAAAACTTTGTGACTTCTTCACATGACTTTTCAGTGAGTTACTAAATGGAATTATATACAATATCTACAAGATTGATTGATGGGAATAGAGTCTCAATCTGAGTCGCCATCAGTGGATTCATCACCGCTGGAACCAACCAAAGTGGCAGGTCGATCGATGCATTCTCGCATGTCACGGAGCAGCTTCTCCGCGTTTCCGATCGTTTTCGTTGTTACTAGTTTGTGATTCACCCCAGTTCCTTCCCTAGCATCTACATATTGTAGAGACCGCTGGTACTCATCGCTTCCGCTCTCGACTCGTCGATAATGCCCCAGAACGACGGCGCTTACATGGAAAGCCAAACATTTCGCTCCGCATTGTAGTCGTCCCATGACTTAACAAATGCTGCGAGGAGATCTCGCCTGTTCTCCTATGCGACCAAGGAGATGTCGGAGTGGAGGCTGCTGAAAAAGGAGAGATCATCCGCTCTGAGGTATGGGCTCCTCTGTGACAGAACAGCGATTTCTATTTTGAACATCTTAGCTTTGCTGCGCTGCGCAAAGTGACGGGTGCCACATCTTTGCGTTTTGGAGATTTGACATATTGCCGACCTGTTCACACTTTGCCTGGTGTGTTTGCGGATGACACAGATTTCGAAAATGCTAGCTGCTGTCCCTTTCACGCTCTTCTTGCTCCTCAGTGCCATTGTCCTGCTCCTTCTCATTCTGTAGCAAAAACTGTCAACGACGAGCAGCGAGCGCAGTGCTTTTGTTGGCAATGTGCCATGTGGACAAAAATGCAAAACACCGTCATTTCTCTTGATTTACAGCACGACACCCTTGCCTTGCGATGACTGTTGTCTTTCCAGAATTGATTCATGCCTTGCTATGGTTCCGAAATGTCATCTGTCGGTGTTTGAGGCCGGCAGAGCCACACAGAGAGCGACAGAACAGCAGCGGAAATTAGTGAACAAATGTTACGAATTTCTTGTTTCCGGAGAAAGTATGTGTAAATGCACCTCTGTAGGCAGAAGCAGACCTTTGCTACCACTGCCTCCGCTGCTGTAATTGGTCAGGTCGCACCTTGCTCCTCTTTGTAGTGTGCAGTGCCTTTTCGCTAGGCCACGTGCTGTTCTCCAGAGCTTTCTACTGGCTCCCGCCTTGCTACTGCTCTTATCACCTGTAGTAGCTTTAAGTTCAGCTGCAATCGGCTTCTGCTTTTATTCTCCCCTATCACCTACCAGACGTAGGCACTCTTGGAGAAAAAAATGTTGCAGTCAAAACGGTCGGCGTCCGTTGGTTGTAGATTAGTTGTGTTAGTATGAGAAGCACTAATACAGACATGTCACTTCAAAGGTATTGCTTACACCGTGAACTTTGGCATATGAATCTGTGTGGCTTGTTGCAATCTTCGGAGCCCCAGTGACCCGTTTGGTTAAGGAGCAGCACGCCACATCCGCCGTACTTTCTCTTGGTATCAACGTCTGCCCAGTTTGAATAACCAATTTCATCCTCCGAGTCAACGTACCACCATTGCTTCATGTCAGCGTCACCTTTGATACCTAGCCAGAAGTTAGTTCCACTCTTATATCCATTCTTTTCAATGATGTTGATGGTGGCCGCCAAGCAGCTGTTTAAGGATTTAGTGAGTGGTTGTGCCAACTCCCCTCGTTTTTCAAAGCAGAATTGTGTGGCAGCTTCATAAGATAGGAAGTGAGAGTATACTCTGTACTGCATGACACCCCGCCTACAATGTGGGAACTCTGAAGAGATAGAAGTCGAAAACACAAGTATAACATACAGTATAGGGTTAGCGCAAGAACAACAACAACACTTGGATGCAGGTTTGAGAGTTTGTCCCAATTCCAAGATTCTCGCTACATGTTCTTAAACATAATACACTGGAGAGCGGAAGCAGTTTTTGGAGCTCCATAGTTTTTTTTAGCATAATAGTCCGCTCCCAGCCCGTATGGCTGTGGATGCACAGGTAGTACACTAGATCACTTAGAGTGCTGATTCACTACAACCACCAGGCGTCATGCCGGAAACGGAGCTGATACGGAGCCCTGGCGACTGTTCTCGTCTTCGACACTGAAGAAGAACACTGTTGTATTCCCCTCGCAAGCCCAGGTAAGCGTGGGGGCCTACATAAAGCTCCTAGAAGAGCAAGGTATCACCGGCATCATTTCGATGCAGACAACAAGCAGGGGTCAATGTAGACTTACCGTTGGGTGATATGAAAAAGCCAAATTGTTGATGCTCAATGGCTTCGATTGCAAGGGCGAACGGGTTTCACCACGCTTCGTTTCCGCACCAACAACACAGTAACACATCCATGATGCTCCGATCTGGATCTCAGACGGTGTCCTAAAAACTGCGCTCTCACCGTACGGGAAGCTTATCGGTGAGATACGACACGGCAAAATCAAACTTTCTAACGGCACCCAAACAGCAACTGGTGTGCGATTCGCCTCGTTCGAAATGAAACCAGGCAGTTCGATCCCGTCGTACTTACGTACGACAGAAGGCTCCCACGAGCTCCGCATCATCTATGACGGCCAGGCAGGCACGTGCAGGCTATGTGGCCAGATAGGTCCCATCGCGCGTACCTGCCAAAAACATCGCAGTGCACACACCTCCACGCATGCCGGCAGAGAAGGCAGCAGCTAGCACTGGCAGCACAGAGCGGAACAGCGGAGTTGAAGCTGACTCTCATGCTCACCGTACCGATTCGGCACCAAAAGCGGTCCAGAGTTCGACCCACGCCAGCGCAGTATCCAAAACGGCCTCTGACGGTGCCAACAGCACGCCGAAGGCAGACCTGCTCCCCAGCTCGCACCCAAACGACCCAGTCCACGACCAGTACGACATTAGAGAGGTTTTGCATTCCGAATTTCGGAATTATTTTCGACTGTGCTTTTCCGAAAAAAGCGCGTTCCGAAAAACGGTATTTTCAGTGTTTTGCATTCCGAAAATCTGATTCGACTTCGTTTCCAAGGGTTGCCATGCAAAACAAAATGGAGAGCGTCGAAGGGGTTGAGCAGGATCAGGGAGTCGTAAAATACCTGGTATTTTACGACTCCCTGAGCAGGATCAAATCCATGTGCGCAGGCCAAACTGTCTTTGGGTGCGGTTCGAAGATGAGGACGTACTGATGGTGGACCAAGTGATCCAACAGCTGAAGACGAGGTTGGCGAACTACTGTCTTGTACTGTCAGTAGGCTCCATGGCAAAGGAAGATAGAGTGTGATGGAGTGTGAGAAGATTAGTCAACATGGCGAGATCAGCGAGAGCAGCAAAACCAGCAAAAATCAAACTGACTACAAAACGTGGAAATTTTTTCAAATACTCGAGAGCAGCAGAAAGCAAAAATACAACCATGAAAAATACACTTTTTTGTATTCAAATATGTACTCCCAAACATGAAAGAGCCGAAAATCCATTTTCGGAAAACCATGCACTTTCGCCACCACACTTCCGAAAGTTCGACTACTTTTTCGACTGCTGCCGCCACATTCCGAAAATAATTCCGAAATTCGGAATGCAAAACCTCTCTAATGTATCGCCCACGTCGGCAACAAGCACAACTGTGCACCCTGGAACTCCGCCAACCCCCAAGGCAGCATCCTAGGACCTAGCCTCTTCCTTCTTGGCGTGGCGAGAATGCCACGGAGTTAGTCTACACGTTCATGTCATGTTCAGTTGCGATTTGCTTTCTCTTCCTGATTGCCATTGCGGTCATGCTGTCGGTTCTCTGTGATTTGACCTTTATCTCCTGGCATCTTACTGTCTTCATGTGCTCCCCTTGGGGGCACCTTGATGCCTGATGTAATATCGCAGTTGTACAGCGGGCTACCTTTTAGGTTCCGCTGCGGTCGGTTTCGCTGAGCCAGCCTTGGCACCGTGTAGCCTTTTTTGGTTGTTGTGTTCTTGTGCGTGCGGCATGAGGTTTTAGCTGTACCTTTGTTTGGCTGCGCTGCCTTTTTGTTTCCGGAGAGTTTTTTCTTTGCATGTATTGTAGTTTGTTGGAATAATCGAGTGCTCTTCGAGCCAACACCACAGCAATTCATGAGTGTCGATCCTCGCCGAGGTGTATGATCTGTAGCCGTCAAAACATTTGGTAGCAGAGGATGGTTTGTCGTTAGGTTAGGATCCTCGCCTGAGAATGGCATCCTCGGAGGAATGCCATGATTTGGAGCGTGAGATCGAGCTCCTGAAGCTGCGGAAGTCGGCAGCGAAGACGCAGCTCACGAATGCGAGGCGGGGGCTGTTGGTCTTGGTAGATGTCGACACGCGACCTGTGCCGGACAAGGCAACGGTACTGAAAGCAGTTTCCTTGCTGCAAGGAGCCATGGACGAACTTGCAGGAGTCACCAGGACCCTGGCGAGTTATGTTCAGCAGACCCCAGACTGTCTGGGAGAATTACGCAAGTTATCTGAGGATGCGGAGCAAACAGAAGAGAAATATACGTCCGCGATGGAACGAAGTGCGGACTTCTGTCGGCAATACAGCAGTTTTGTCACGCCCAGTACACGTTTTGGAAGTCCGTCCAGAAAAACTCAAATCTACAAACTGCGAGCTTACCTGGATAGGCACACTGCTCTTGTCGATGAGAACAGCGCTGATGAACGCGATGAACATGCTGGTGGAGCACGGGAATTTGAGTACGGAGTGGAGTCGCTAGCGCTGCAGACAGATAGTAGTAGTACTGTGGATATGGAGCACACAGCGATCAGAGAAGCTGGTGCTCAGCCCAGTGCCAGTGAAGTGAAAGTTAGAGCAGACGTAGCGGGCCAGAGTCTCGGAGACCAAGCGCTTCAGTCCAGCACTAGCAGTAGCAGTACTACTTCTGCCACTAACACTAGTAACAGTACTAGTTCTACTTCTAGTACATGTACCAGCACCACTGCAGGGTTGTCACCTGCAACCACAAACAACCTGTCACCAGCACAGGCCAGTGTGACAAGCATTAGTTTCAGAAGTACAGGTGCCAGTTTCAGTACCAACTACTTGGCAACATCCAGTGCACCACCACCAGGTTACCTGCAGGCCAGGCCAGTGATAGGTATGGGAAGCACTGTGACAGTCAGCGCTGCCACTGGGACCAAGACTAGCAGCAGGCATGCACCAGCAGTGCCTAGTACAAGTACAACTGTGCATACCACTCTGCCAGTGTCTGGGATGAGCTTGCCAACAGCCAAGACCAGAGTAGGCCAGACTGCCACTCAACCTATAGCTCTGCAATCTGCTGTACCTACACCAGCAATGTTTTCAGCCGCACCAATGTCAGCAGCATGGGCTGCTCCAGTACCAGTATCAGCAGCTCCATCATGGTCTGCTCCAGGATCAGCATTTCCAGCAGTCTCAGTCTCAGCAGCACAGGCTGCACCTGTGCCAATGTCCGCAGTGCCAATGTCCGCAGTGCCAATGTCAGCACCACACGCTGTGCCAGCTAGCGCAAGCTCGATGCCGAGGTCTGTGACAGCATCGCCCGGACCAGCGGCGTTGGGAACAGACATGTGGCGACAACTCAAGCGTGTTGCGGTCCCAGAGTTTTCCGGCGACAAGCGGCAGTACAACGCGTGGCGTGCAGCTTTTGTAGCTTGTATTGACCAGGCACCCGCTACACCTGAGTATAAACTGTTGCAGCTTCGCCAGTACCTGAAAGGCGACGCGCTGAAAGTTATTGACGGACTCGGACACTCAGCAGCGGCCTATGAGGCAGCCAAGCGGCGACTCGAACGGAAGTTTGGCGGACAACGTCGTCAATTAGCGCTCCACTTGGATGAACTAGAAAGTCACCCCAGTGTGAAGAGCACCAAAGACCTCGAGCATTTTGGTGACCTGCTCGACATTGCCATCCTCAACTTACGCGAGGCAGGCCGAGACCAAGAGCTCGGAGATGGCACCCTGTACAGAGTTTTACAGCGAAAACTGGCAGAGTCGATGCTCACCAACCAGGGGCGTACGCCGCTCGCCTCCAGGAGTGGTTCCCATGCCAACTGATGAACCACCATTACACACAATTGAAGTGCTGTTTTTCGTACCCCACAGAGTTTCTGCATATTCTCCTCAGACTGGGTGAAATTGCCATCCACAAGCTGCTGGACGATGTCATTGCTACGCATTTATGATTTTAAAAGACTGAACTTTTCCCCGTTTTATGGATGTTTTGGTCAGCATGACGATTGCATGCAGTCTTGAAAGCTGCCTAAGTTTCGAATCATCTGGAGCAAACATCACACAGGGCAAGCAGAAGACACCATTGCATGCCTGTCAAAAGACTCACCAGGGTAACTCCTCCAACAAGGATAGTTGAAAGTGGCGCTGTTTGCCATCCATCTGGACACGCACAGGAAATGAAATCCTTCGCCTGCGGTGGCGCACAACGATTGTCGATGACGGAAATCTTTTCCGTGTCCAGCAAATTTCGGGGGACTGGATTCCACTGTTGACGTCGACTTTCAGTATATCCCTTCCAACACCCTCCCATGTCATTGAAGTACGTTTTGGATGATTCAGCAGCTTCCAACAACGGTCGCTCTACAGCTTCGGCGACGATTTCTTCCTCAGCGCTGCTCGTTGCATGCATACTTCACTTGCATGTCAGGTGCGTCTGCATTCTCATCTATCGCTTGACCTTCGCCACTAGCACTGGCTACACACTTTGCCTGCAGCTCAAAATAGCTCTGAATAGAGCGCTGGCCCTCTGGATGTCGACGCTTCATTTTTCTTTTCCACAAAGCGAAAGCATCGTCAAAACACGACCAACTTTGTCAAAACAAACTCCAAAAGAAAATTTGACTCTGAGATCGAGGAATCCGGCGATGTAACTAGACTAGAGACTTTGTTGAACCCATGATGGGTTCAGGCATGGCCCAGTTCAGTAGATCTACGCTGTGTCCCACTCCCAGCACCACTTTCACACCTGGGCTAGCAGTCAGTCACCGTCGACGCGTCCTCGGACCGGCAGGCGGACTCCAGACATGCACTGCATGCACTTGCACTGTGAGTCTGTGATTGGATCAAAAAATTCTCTGTACCCATATCGAATTATTTGTTTTACTGGTTCCCGGGCATCCCGGGAACCGCCCTATGTACGCCCCTGCCAACTACCAACGTTGGTTAGTTGACCACCGACAGCAGCCAACGGTAGTAGCGCTTCTTGAGTGGACACTGCAAGAAGTGGAGTACCGTACAGTGGCAGCCGAGGCGGTACATGGCGTGGCAGCAGCAGTACCTGCAACAGCACCAGGCACTGCCCGTCACTTTGACAGCAGCAGACCATCATTCCGGCCAAGTAGCCATCGCTCGTTGCAGCAGAGCAATGCTCATACACACTTGGCAGACGGACAGACGGCACGAGACGAGGAGACTTCTTTCATATCCTCTCGCGCCACTTGTCCAGAATGCAGCGGGAGCCATGGCATTTGGGAATGCTCCACCTTCAAAGGACACGACACAGGCCGACGGTGGACAAGAGCAAAGGAATTAAGCCTGTGCTATCGCTGCCTGGGAACAGGGCACAGAGGCGACAAGTGTCCTCGAACTCGCACTTGTGGCGTCGATGGTTGCCAACGGAATCATCATCGTCTACTACACGGCTTGGCACGATCAGATTTTGAGATCAGGAAGAAGCCGAGAGCCGATGGCAAGGAAAGGAATTATGACAAAGCAAACACCAAGGCTGAACAAGGACACTGTGGCGTCGCAACAGCGCATGAGACTCCAACGGAAGGGGAGTCCCCCCAGCAATGCAGCAATGCAACAGCCGAGAAGAGCTACACCAGTTTACGCACTGTGCCTGTCGCTCTCAGGTCCGGTAGTAAGCGGCTCGTCGTCAATGCGCTTCTGGACGACGGAAGTACCAACACCTTCATCCATGAAGACGTTGCCACAGCGCTAGGAATGAGTGGTGAGCAGCATGACATGACTATCAATATGCTGAATGGAAAGCGGAGCACTTTCAAATCCATGGAAGTGGAGTTCGATATCGCCAATATTAACGGTCAATCATGGACAACCGTAGTCGGACTCACAACTCCCAACCAAGTAACAGGACGTCTGCAGCTAACGGACTGGAGTAGCAAGAAGATTGGCTATGAGCACTTGGCTGATATACCGTTTCCGGAACCGGCCACCCCTGAAAGGATCGAGCTGCTCATTGGCGTCGACAATGCCGAGCTTCACCGTGCGTTGTATGAAGTGTCTGGACCAGCCGGAGAGCCCATCGCGCGTCTCACACCTCTCGGATGGACCTGCGTCGGAGCAGGGGTTAGCCGTGGCGGGGGCACAAACCACTGCTGCAGCGCTATCATCGCCAGCAGCGAGACCCTTCTGAGTGTGGATAAGACTTTGCGACAGTTCTGGGAAATTGAGCAAGTGACCAGCCCAGAACACCCCATGTCACCGGAAAACCTGGACGTCCTGACAGCGACAAAGAAACGAATGACGTTCACCAATGGTCGCTACTGTGTCGGGATGCCATGGCGGGCAGATGCATCACGGCCCACCAACAATTACGACATGGCAGCGAAGAGACTTGCGCAAACACAGAAGAGGCTGAAACGGGTCCCAGAAATTGCAGAGCACTATGCAGAGACCATTGAGAGTTACGTGAGAAAAGGGTACGTGGTGAAGGTACGACCTGCTGCACACCGGTTACAACGTGATCTATCGGCTGTTCTGCTCAGATTTCGGCGGCATCCGATCTGCATTGGCTGTGATGTTACGGAGATGTATCTACAGGTTGAAGTCAGAAAATCAGATCGGCCATATCTGAGATTCCTGTGGAATACAGACTCGCAGTCAGCTCCAGATGTGTACGAATTCAACCGGGTGGTATTCGGTCTGAACTGCTCCCCGTTCTTAGCGCAACTGGTCGCGCGAGAGCACGCTAAGACACTAGATCCAGAATTCGCCCGTGCAGCCGAGATGATGCTCGAATCAACTTACATGGACGACGGTATGGACTCAGTCTCTACAATTGCCGAGGGTGTGGCCCTGTACAAGAGTGTGACAGCAGCATGGAAGGGAGCAGGCATGGCAGTGAGGAAGTGGCTGTCGAATGCTCCGGAGCTGTTGGGTCACATACCCAGAGAAGATCAGGCAACGCAACTCAGCCTGAACGGAGACGGCCCATCCCAGATTAAGACTCTAGGGATCAGTTGGTTGAGCGACAGCGACATGTTCAGCTTTCAGGCTGTCATACCACCTGACGATATGATGATGACGAAGAGGAACATCCTCCGAAAGATCGCGACGATCTTCGACCCGCTAGGATTTCTGGCACCGGTGATCATCCGTGCCAAGATACTGATGCAAGAGATCTGGGCTAGCGGTGCAACTTGGGACGAAGTGCTTCCCGTCGAACTGAGCTCACGTTGTAGACAGTGGTTCCAGGATCTCCTTGCACTGAGCTCAATTCAAGTGCCACGCTGCTTGCAGGCCATTGCAGGCGCTACACCGCAAGATGTCGAGCTTCACGTATTTGGCGACGCATCAGAGTTAGCGTATGGTGCCGTCATCTACCAACGTATCCGCTACGCCTCCGGCGAGATCAGCACCGTATTTGTGTCTGCTAAGTCACGAGTTTCGCCAACTACCGCCACAAGCATCCCACGGCTCGAATTGATGGCTGCTGTGCTGGGAGTCGAAATGGCCAACGAAGTAGCCAAGGTGTTGCAGATCAACCCGCAGAACATCATCTACTGGACTGACAGTATGGACGTGATCTGGTGGATCCGTGGCCGGAGTCGCTTGTTCAAGACGTTCGTTGCCAACAGAGTGAGCACGATTCACCAGGCAAGCAGCCCAGATCAATGGCGGTATGTCCCTACGGCAGAGAACCCGGCTGATATTGTGTCGAGAGGATGCGCCCCAACATCGCTCACGCCGGACAGTATGTGGTGGACCGGTCCTAGCTTCATGGCCAAGCCGTCTGATGACTGGCCAGTACGACAGTTACCTACAGCCCAAGTAAAGGAAACAAAGTCCATGAAGGAGACCGTTCTGATGAGCAGCACTGAGACGGGTACTGATGATGAGGGCACAGGCGCAACGGAGCCCAGTGTTTGGCGACTGGAACCGCAGCGATACTCTGATTTGGAGCGCTTGATTCGTGTGCAGGCGTGGGTGATGAGATTTCTTCACAACGCTCGAGCGCCACATGAACGCCGCGAACTGGGTGAATTGACAGTGGACGAATTGAGTGAGTCTGAGTTGATACTGGTGAAATCAGCGCAAGAGTCTGAGTTCCGAGATGAGATCAAGGCCATCAAGAAGGGACAACCTGTGAGTTCCCAGAGCAAGATTGCAGCACTCCATCCACAGTTAGATGACAGTGGTTTGCTGCGTGCAAGGAGTCGACTTCAGTACGCGGACTTCTTGCCCTCTGACACGATCTCACCGATCATCCTTCCCAGGACGCATCCAACGACTAAGCTTGTGATCACGCGGATCCATGGCAACGGTCATCACGCACTCGGCAACAATCAAGTTCTGAACGAGTTAGTAAAGCGGTTCTGGGTTGTCGGTGCACGCGAAGCAGTCAAGGAAGTGGATCGTCAATGTCCTGAATGCCAACGCCGAAAGGCCAAGCCTGCTAAGCAGCTCATGGCGCCACTGCCAACACTCCGGATTGAACCCGGCACCCGTGCGTTTGAAAGGGTTGGAATCGACTTTGCAGGACCAATGTACACCAAGCAGGGACGCCGAGCGCAGGCAAAGAGATGGCTGTGCATCTTCACCTGTCTTGCCACACGCGCTATCCACATCGAAGTAGCGTATGGTCTTGATACTGGAAGCTTTCTGAACTGCTTCTTCCGAATGGTCGGACGACGTGGCGCCCCACACGAGGTGCTCACTGACAATGGCACGAACTTTGTTGGTGCAGTAACCGAGCTACGCGAGTTGAGAAGAGAACTGGACGAGAAGAAGATCATCAAGGCAACCAACGGTCAACGGATTCAGTGGCACTTCAACCCACCCGCAGCACCGCACTTCGGAGGACCATTTGAGGTCATGGTGAAGGCTGCCAAACGAGCACTGTACGCCATTCTGAAGTCAGGTGACATCACAGATGAGGAGTTAGTGACGGCAACGATTGGAGCAGAACACCTGATCAACAGTCGGCCCTTGACAACTGTATCTTCAGATGCCAGAGACTGTACTCCTATCTCTCCAAGTGACTTGCTGCTAGGCGACGCGAGCCACAGTATTGATGTACCCGGTGATGACCCAGCAGCTAGCCTGAGGAGACGCTGGAGACGAGTCCAGGAGCTGGTCAGACATTTCTGGGCAAGATGGATGCAAGAATGGCTGCCCATGCTGAGTGGTCGTGCCAAATGGAAGAAACCCTACAACAACGTGCAAGTCGGTGATGTTGTTATCCTACTCGCCAAAGACACACCACGTGGTCAGTGGCAGCTGGGACGAGTTGTCGATGTTCACCCAGGACGTGACGGGCTGGTACGAGTCGTGGACGTAAAGGTGAAGAACACCACGCTACGTCGCCCAATAAGCAAGATCTGCCCGCTGGAAGCATGTCAGTGAGTTACTGAGTGGCAACAGCATTGGACCATCGCCATTGACGTATGGTCATGTCTTTTCACTCTCTTGCTTCTCTCTTGCTTCTCTCTTTTTTTTTGTTTCTGTTTGCTTGAGCACTAGCAACTACGGCAATCTTTTCTGTTTTTCTTTCATTTTTCCGCTTCGAGTGTTGGTGATGTATCTCTCCGTAGACACATCAGGAAGGGGAGAATGGCGTGGCGAGAATGCCACGGAGTTAGTCTACACGTTCATGTCATGTTCAGTTGCGATTTGCTTTCTCTTCCTGATTGCCATTGCGGTCATGCTGTCGGTTCTCTGTGATTTGACCTTTATCTCCTGGCATCTTACTGTCTTCATGTGCTCCCCTTGGGGGCACCTTGATGCCTGATGTAATATCGCAGTTGTACAGCGGGCTACCTTTTAGGTTCCGCTGCGGTCGGTTTCGCTGAGCCAGCCTTGGCACCGTGTAGCCTTTTTTGGTTGTTGTGTTCTTGTGCGTGCGGCATGAGGTTTTAGCTGTACCTTTGTTTGGCTGCGCTGCCTTTTTGTTTCCGGAGAGTTTTTTCTTTGCATGTATTGTAGTTTGTTGGAATAATCGAGTGCTCTTCGAGCCAACACCACAGCAATTCATGAGTGTCGATCCTCGCCGAGGTGTATGATCTGTAGCCGTCAAAACACTTCTATACACCTGTGACATTGAACAGTGTTTAACTCCAGGAACGCAGTTGAGCAGCTTTGCAGACGACACCACACTCTACAGCTTAGTACAGCCAACTGACGATCTCCAACAGACCACTGCCTCCCTCCAAGGGTCCCTCAACAGTCTTGAGGAGTGGGGCCGCAAGTGGCGTATCTGTTTTGAGCCAGCCACAGACACAGCGCATGACTCTACATTGCAAGCACGTCCCCCCCCCCCCCCTGCACTCCACCAGTCACCTTTGGAGGTGAAGCACTCCAGGAGACAGATACCCTGAAGCTACTGGGAGTCATGCTCGACCCTACTCTCTCCTACAGAGCGCACACTCGCAGTGTTGCACTGCGCGCCTCCCAAAGGCTGGGTTTCCTACGAAAGGCAGCACCCATCCTGGGCGACCAAGGTCAAGTGACAGTCTACAAGGGATTCGTACGACCCCTACTTGAATACGCTCCACTGGCCTGGTCGAGCGCAGCCGCACCTAACATAGCCCAGCTGGACAATATTCAGCAACGTGCCCTGCATTTACTGGGACCTGGAACCATCCTCCAAAGTCTTCAGCTCCGTCGGATGGTGGCAGCACTATCATACTTGTACAAGCTGCACTACATCCCAGGGCCTCCCCAGGTAAAGGCCATGCTGCCACCAACCAAGCCCCCTGCCATAGCTAGCATGTGCACACGGCAAAAAGTCAGACGCACCATGACTTCCAGCTGAAGTGGACACCCCCTCACACAGCCCTGACTACCTCCTGCGATCCTTCCCCTTCTTCGCCATCACACCCTGGAACAACCTGCCTGCGGACCTCCTGCTTCACGAACCTCACTCAAGACGCCTCCAAACCTTCAAGGTCAACCGTTGACCTTGAAGTTTACATACGTTGAACGTATGTAAGGACCTAATCCGAAAGAGATGGCTGTGGTCTACACAGTACCTGTGACGATGATATTCAGACCCATTTAGTATTAACTTTTCTACTAGTACTTGCTTTTTATGATTATTGTTCTCTTTTTTTCTTTTTGCCTTCTGGTTTACTTATTACACGTATTTATATATTTTTATATGTTTTGGTGCAATACTAGCGCCCCTTTCTCGCACCAAATTATTATCTTTGCTTCTTGACCATGCAACCCCCCTTTTTTCGATGCCAGGTTGCAACGCTAACGCCGAGACCCCTGGTCGGTCGAGTTGCTCCCTGTACATCGGCACGTCGTCCCTACATCCCCTGTGTCTTGTTTTGTGTTTTCCCAATAAAAAAAAATAAAATAAAAAATAAAAAAAGCAGCACAGGTACAGCTACAGGTGCGACAACATCCACCTCACCGCACACCGACACAACTACTCCTACCACCACAACATGCAATCACATAGATTCGGCGCGTGCTGAAGACCTCCTCTCCTCACTGGTGACTAACAAAGACCAGCCAGTTAACCCCTGGATTACCTCCGAACGACGCAGGAGAACAAGTCCCAGTGCGGAACCCTCGCCAGATTTCAAAAATTCCAAAAAACAAAAAGAGAGCAACAGCATCGACCCTGGCCACTGCTGACCCCTTGCCCCAGCACAGGGCTCACGCTTCAGCCCACTGGTGTCACAGGATACTCAATCCTAGCCTACAGTGACGTTGTTCTCCACACCTTTTACGTATTTCATTATTACTTCCTCCTGCAATGAAGGGTAGCAAGCATCTTCGCATTCTCTGCACACTTTTGGCCTAGACAGCAAACTTCCCGACCTCCAGCACGCACTCCTGCAGCATCAGCCCGACGTCGCAATTGTGCCAGAAATGAAGTTCACTGCGGAGAAAGTGCTTTCCTCTGACATTAGTTTCCCTGGATACAGCTCACGATTTCGGTTCGACAGAACGGCACATGGGGGAGGGGTAGCCATCTGGGTGAAGTCGTCACTCCCCTCCATCCTCATCCCTGAACTCATGTCCCCCGCACATGAGATCATCTGGGTCTCTCTTCAGCTGGGCCCAGGTCTCCGCACCGTCTTGGGAGCAGTGCATCCGCCGGGGTCCTGTGCCTCTAGCGATCTCATCCTAATTGATCATCTCGACACCATCCTCCCAGAAGCTAGACACCAGGGCCCCCACATTATCCTAGCTGGCGATTTCAACTTGTACAACCGGGCTTGGTTGAACAGCTCAAAAACTATGCCTGCAGGCAAGGCTCTCGAAGATACCTGCGCTGCCCATCTTCTTTTTCAGCACGTCACAGTACCGACCCGTGGAGACAACCCGCTAGACCTCATAATGTCAACGTTCACATCCCCAGTAACTACATGTATACTTCCGCCACTCGGTCGATCTGATCATGCAGTTGTACTGTCAGACTTTTCTTCTGTGCTCCCTAGACGTGAACCCCCTGTTAAGCGAACAGTATTTTGCTACAACAGGGCAGACTGGGATCGCCTCAGGGCGTACCTTCGCAACCTGGAATGGGGTGATATCATCACGGACGACCCAGAAACTTCGTGTGAGCAGGTTACCGCTTCGATAACTGCAGCTGTTGCACAGTTTGTCCCATCCAAAGTTCTGGAAACGAGGCCTTCCGATTCGGTATGGTGGACGCCTGAATGCACCCAGACCGAGAGGGAGAAGGAGAAGCGCTGGCGCCACTGGAGAAAACACCCTTATGACCAAGCACTTCAGCAGGCATTCACCAATTCCGTGACTGTAGCGATCGCCACCTAGTTCCGATCACAACGTGCAAAGGAGGACAGCCTCCATCGCAGCCTTTCAACTGGGCCCCTCAGAGACAAACAGTGGTGGACGAAGTTGAAGAGCGCTGCTGGCAACCGCGCACAGCCCGAAATTCCCCTAATTGTCGACTCTGACGGCCGCGAGTGGGCAACGAGCTCAGAGAAAGCAGAGGCATTCGCTCGCTTCTTCTCGAAGAAATGCAGCTTTGCTGATCCGGACCTTGTGGAGGCTAACCTACCGGACCCTGCTCCCTCAGATGCTCCACCTTTTCGCACCATCCACTTCCGTCCAGAGGCTGTGCGCCGCCTCCTGGCGAAGCTCGACGTCTCCAAGGCTACAGGGCCAGACGGTATTTCTGCTCGCGTCCTTAATGAATGTGCCCACGAGCTCGCAGAGCCACTGTCCAAGCTATTTGATTTACGCTTCCGGTCTGGAGTCCAACCTAGGATGTGGAAGACGGCCAACGTGGTTCTGATCTGATTCATGGAAACTCTAGTCAACAGACACATCGTAAACTATTTTGAGGACCACCATCTGCTCACATCGCACCAGTTTGGATTTCGCAGAGGCCTCTGCACATCAGACGCTTTGCAAGCTCTCCAAACTGCCTGGGCAAGCGCTGTGGGCTGTGGAGGGGCGGCTCGTATCCTTGCTGTGGACATCGCAGGAGCGCTTGACCGTGTCTCACATGTAGGCCTCCTCCACAAGGTGCGTAGCCTAGTCATCGATGGTCCGCTCCAGAGATGGCTTGCCTCGTACCTGGACACCCATTTCTTACAGTGCCTTGTTGGAGGGCATATGTCAGCTTCGTATACGACCTCCGCTGGAGTCCCCGAGGGAAGCATTCTTGGTCCAACGCTTTTCCTGGCGTACGTCAACAACGCGCCAGACGTTCTCTCTGACGGCGCCAGCTTGGAGGCCTATGCTGATGACACAACCTTATACAGCATAGTCACCTCCCAGCAGACCCCGTAAGTCACAGCGCAGTCACTGCAGGTGTCCGTTGACCGACTGCACGAGTGGGGCCGTACGTGGAAAGTGACTTTTGAACCAACTAAATCCCAGGCCATGACAGCCACCCTCAGACGCGCCGGCTTAGATGTCCCCCCCCCCCCTCCCACCACTCCTGTTTTGTGGCACACCGGTGCCCGAGACAACCAGAATCACCCTCCTTGGGGTGAAGGTGAACACCAAGTTGACCTTTGGCGATCACCTACGCTCCGTATCCACCCGTGCACTCCAACGGCTTGGGCTCTTGAACAGAGCCGCCCACATCCTCACCCCGCCGGCCGGATGACAGTGTATAAGGTGTTTGTACGACCATTCATGGAGTATGCGCTTCTTGTATGGATGGGAGCTGTGCAGAGTCACCTCCAGCGTCTGAACAATGTTCAGCGCCGCGCACTCCACGCTATCGGCCCTGGGGCATACCCAGCTTGGCCATCCGCCGTACTGTTGCCTCGCTTGCCTGCCTGTGCAAGCTGCACTACTTGCCTGGTCCACTGCAGCTGCTCTCTGTGTTGCCACCGCGCCATATCACCTCTGCCAACCCCAGAACCCGCAGCGAGCACGGTAGTGTCGGTGGCCATGGCCACCATCTCCAACACCAGCTGCCTGCATCAGCCCCGCTGGCGCTGAAGCGCTCGTTCCCACACTGCAGCATCAGCGATTGGAACTCCCTCCCTGCCGCTCTCCTGTCCCAGCCTCCTCACAGCAAGACAATGCAATCATTCAAAACGAACGTTTATCGCCATCTTCGCAGCACAAACTGGCTCTGGGCAGTCGATTCCCTATGAATAGTATGATGCTATGATAGTTTCTCCCCACACTCACTCGTGGTAAGCCTTGGGTTTTGCGGGTTTTTCGCATCTTTCTGACCTGTACAGCTCTATCTTCTTTTTTTCCTTGTTTTGGTGCGTGTTTTTGGCCGTGACGCCGAGACCTCAGGTCGGCAGAGTCATCAATGCCCCACCATCACTGCTGCGTCTCGGCACAGCGCCTGCTCATTACTTGTCAGTTTGTCCTAGTCTCCGTACCATTGTCTTTCCTTATTCTTTTCGTGCTGGTTGTGTGAACATAGTAAAACAAAATGTTAATTCAATCATCATGCACGATCCTGCACCTGCTATCTCTGCACTTCCCTCTTCAGCACCCACAATTGTGTGCAATACGTATCACTGTATATGCCCGCATGGCGGGTAGGGGGGGGGGGGCACTTGCACCCCCCCCCCCCCCCCCCCCCGCCCGGCCTAATTATTTAAACCTAGGTTCGGGTTGCACATAATGACCATGATGCTAGGCACCAGTCATTCTGAACGTATGACACACCTAGGTAGCAAACGACCATGGATCCCAGTCAGTCTTTGGCCTGCCACTTAGACACATACGGAGCCTCTGCTGAAACAGTCCGATCCATATATCTGTATACTACTGTACACATCACTCCTCAACACTTCAGGGAGTTGTAATTTTTGTACTCCTCCGAGGTGTGATTACTAGCCTGGGCCAGGCACAAGGAGAAGCCTCCTGCCGAAAAACGAAGAAAATGGTTGTTAGAATGGACTCCGATGGAGAGCGAAGGATAAATTTACATTATAGCGCAACTTGTAGTTTCTTGGTTCTTTTTTCTTTACTCGGGTGTGGCAAGTGGGATTGAGGCCTTTGGCCTCTGGTGGGTGGATCTGATCTATCCTCCCCCACCGTTTAGGAGCCGCATCTGATGCCTGATCATGGGGTGGTGGCGTCCCACGGAAGCAGAAAGGTGGTTCTTGACCAGGGAGTTGTACGACTCCTTGTTCTTGACCTACCCGGTACGCGAACCCGTCGAATTTATTTATTTTATTTTTATTTTTTCTTTACTCTAAAATGGCTGTTGTTTGACCCTTTCATGTAATCTTTGTAGCTAGGCAGAGTAAAATCAAAACATATTTGCTGTTTGGATCAGACATGTAGAAATTGACTACTAATTTTACTGGGCGTACTCATGTGCTCAGGGATGCTGTTTCACTTGCATGTTGGCTGTTTTGGGCCCGAGAACGGATGCTGCTGGACGGAGTGTGGCGTTGATTGCCTGCGCGATTAGGGCAGCTGAAAGGGACGATTAGTAATTTTTTGTTTCCGGTTTGAACGAGGGGAGATGACCTGCGTTCCTTGAAAATGAGTAGAGAGTGACAAAGTTACGTCAGTAGCTCATCCTCATACATTTTGAATGAAATAGAAAATTGCCCGACCAAAGCCAGCGCGGCAATGGGCGTACAGTTTTCTTGTGGATTTTTTAGTTGTGTTTTGTAACTATGATGATTGTAATATGATTCTCCTCTTCTAGGCTTTGTTCGGCTGACTCTTTTTCGCGCTCGCTGAAAGGTTATGCTGAAAAAGGCCCAATTCGCACAAAAATATTTCGATTTTCAATGTACGCGGGGACATGCGATTGCTGGCTACGAAAGCATGTACCACCATTTTGAGAAAAAAAAATGGGGCCAGCCGCAGAGGCCATAGTTTTGTGCAGTTATAGCAGCTACACGGCCAAGTTCATGTGGATCGCTTTACAGCGGTGTAGAGCAATGTCGAGCAAAGGAACAGTGACCAAAGTGAAACTTGTTGTTTGATACTGTTAAAAACATCCTTCGAATCTGATAACCATCTTGGTCATTCTTTTCAATCCTCCAGTCGGTGACACGGTGACCAATATATGCCTGTGAGGTACTGATGACTGCCAGCTCTGGCATCTACAAGAACATTCCATGCCAAGGCAAGAACTCATGGAGGCTATGATCCACCTGTTGAACAGGGTATTCGAAACCCATCAGCCATTAGACCTCGACCTAGGCACACTGATTGCTCTTCAAAAACCTAACAAAAAGAAGGGACCACCTGGAAATCTTCGTCCCATAGTGCTTCTAACTGCCCTCAGGAAGGCGGTGTCACTTCTCACCCTGAAACGCATCTCACATAGAGTTAATACCTTTCTCAGTGACAACCAGAGTGGATTCCGGGCTGGACGATCAACGGCAGATGCAGTTTGGTGTCACAAATGGCTTGCAGCAACAGTCCAGAAATATAAGTATGTCATTGAAATTCTCGGTATAGACATGTCAAAAGCATCTGACACCATTCAGCGACACCGACTTCTGGCCGCTTTGGAGACCTTCCTACTTCCGGATGACCTACGTTTGGTAAGGTTGCTCATCGCTAACACGATGCTGAGTGTTCGACTTGGAAGTTTTGAGTCTACCCCTTTCCACACAACAATTGGCACTCCATAGGAGACTCACTTTCCCCTGTGCTATTTGTAGTCTATCTAGACCCAGTACTGCGCGATGTCCTCGCCACAGCCCCACCTCGCTGTCCTGCAGATAGCACTCTACCAATCGACATCATCTACGCGGACGACACCGATTTTGTCAGTACCTCATCTGCTTGGCTAGCACAGCTTGAACCTCTTGCCGCAACAGTTCTCAGACAATGGAATCTCCATGTCAACGCAGAGAAGACCGAACACACAAAACTCACCCGGCAGCAGGATCGAGTCTCGGAAGAATGGGCAATGACGAAAAAGTTAGGTTCTCTGATTGGTGACGACGAAGACATCACCAGGCGAAAACAGCTCGCCACAGCGTCCTACAGAGCAATGTACAGTCTTTGGAAACGGAGAACATTAGTGTGTGAGGAATTG
This sequence comes from Sycon ciliatum, assembly GCF_964019385.1. NCBI lineage: Eukaryota > Metazoa > Porifera > Calcarea > Leucosolenida > Sycettidae > Sycon > Sycon ciliatum. The sequence continues at coordinate 45,044,666 of NC_088645.1, read as the reverse complement.
AGACTGAGGCTGTACAACGCATTCGTGATGCCAGTCTTACTGTACAACAGCGGCACCTGGGCACCCACTTCAGTGGCCGAGGCCCAACTGGATTCGTTTCACCGCAGGCAGTTGCGTAGTCTCATCGGTTTTAGGTGGCCACAAACAATAAGCAATGCTGCTCTCTACAAGAGGTGCAAAGCACAACCGATATCTAACTTTGTTCGCCTAGCCAGATGGAGACTCTTTGACCATACACTGCACATGCCTGACGGATGTCCTGCTGTGGCGGCTATGATTAACTACTACCAGGTGAAGGAAACAGTGTGGAGAGGACGACCAAGAACGACTCATCCTATTGTGCTATCCCGTGACCTGCAGAGAGTGGGGCGGAGGGGATTCAATATGTTGTCTGATCTCCTCTCCCCACGGGAGATTGCACAGGGCAGAGGGGAGTTGAAGGACCTTTGCAAGGACGTCTGCAAGTCCAATAGTGGCGTCTACGACTAAGGCCAAATAATATTGCTCCGAAATATCACAGTACTGCTTTTCATAACTGCTGCGGTAATAATAATTAACATCGTTTTTAAATACCAACAAAATTCCTCTCTTAACGTAGTGCGTGGATCTGCATCCACCTGCCACCATTTTACTGGATTATTCTCAAAACGGAGTCGACAATGCCCTTTATCCTGTGTCTGCGTCCTCTGTTCAATCTGAGCAATGCTGTCATGTGCCCCTTAGCAGGTTCATCTTGTATTGTATTTCTATTTCTGTTGTTGTTGCTCTTTTTTATTTTTATTTTTCATTTTCCAAGTCCATTCAGCACGTGCGAATTTGTGGGTGGTTTACCACCGCTGACGTTGACGCATAACTGCATAGTCATAATAATAATAATAAGGCAAGAAGTAGAAATCAGCGTTTCCTGGTCGTAACTCGGCACACTGTTTCTGCTTGAGCTCCCAGCTTTCACACTGCGAGTGGGGAGTTCCGTGGCGACAAATGCATTCCTTAGCTGTGTCCATGATAGCAAGTGACAGGCATATTCTGTGACTGGTATGAGTCCTCAGCTTGAGTCAAAACAAAGAGCCCAGTACATGCAGTGACCAGCGGGATTCTGACAACTTTCCAATGCTGGCTGAGTTGCAGCAGAGATTTCTGTTTGGTTTATAGCATGTACCTGCTTTCTGCTGTCATCGAACGTGATCCTGCCAGAGCAATTGATGCTGCTCTCAAATTCGGATGGTCCTCCCCATGAATGCAGCATTCATACTTTCAGAAGAGGCGGTGCAGTGCCTGAGGGCGGGACCAGCCATGTCACTGTGATTTGTTAGGAAATCGTCACCTCTGAAGGAAGGATGTAATGGTGATATGAGAATACGACAAATCAAGAGCATTTGCCAACACCGGTGATTTAACTATGCCGCGAGAGAAACAGATGCGTGTGCAAGTTGATTTAGAGTTTGTATACTGGCCAACCCTCCTGGATTTCCCCTTACACACTACTCCCGGGGTCCCGGGGATTTCAAGCAGACTACCGGAAAAGTCACAGTTTTTTTCTGATACAGGATTTTCCTGAAAATTCTATGTATCCGTCCCGAGTGTCCCGGTTTTTGCAAAATTATGTACGGTGCCCATTCGCACTTGGAAATGTGCACGGCACTTACAAGACCTGATCAACTAGCGTGCAAGATCTGCACTGACACTGGCAAATTGACAGGGGGATGCCGACTTATCTAACTGCACTGCGGAGTCGAACTGAGCTGTATGCAGATCTGCAGAGTCAAACGTTTTTTTTTGGCGGGAAAAGCTCTTTTTTACCTGTCACGTTTTGTCCCATCCAGGGACTTTGAGAGAAATCCAGGGATTCTGCACGTCTTGTCAAGGGATTGTTTGAGGTTTTGGTGGTTGGTCAGTATGAGTTTGCAGCAAGATATTGAACACCGACCCATGGAAGAAAAGCCAATAGGTTTGCGTGGTTCATCACATCAGGACACAAAGGTATAATTATCATGTCAACTCTAACTAAAGCCAAACAAACTAACTAACCTTTTGAATAACCTCGCAACGGAATTGAACTCATCATCAATGGTGTGGGTCCGCTTTCTTTGTATCTGCCTAGTACCCAGGTTGTCAAACCTGCAAGGAAATAAAATAATGTAAAATACTAATAATCTTTATACATAGCTGAAAGCTTGGTTAGCTGGGTAAGAGGGTTAGCTGGGCTAGAGGGTTAGCTGGGTTAGAGATCAATACGTAAGCAGAGCATCCTTATATGGCAACATGATAGAGTGGAGGAATGCGTAATCAGAATGGACAAAGAGGTGCACATCTGCAAGTAACTTCTTGTGGCCTAAACAGCAACAAAAAATCAAGAAAGACACCATGGGAAGGTTATTCAACATCCGTAGGGGTCTCAATTTGCTGAAGGCAAAGAGCGGAATACACAGACAGAAGAACGAGCAGGTGCTGTTTCGTAACTCTGAGTTTCACGAACTGAATCAATCATCAGATATATTTTATATATGAGGCATCGGCAGCAAGAACCGGGGTCCTGGCGATTTTTCAAAATGCCCCAATATTTGCGAAAACAGAACCAATGTCGTTTTTTAGCCACCGCGATCAAAGCGGGGAGACTTATTGTGCTATGGTTTTGAAAGTGCCTTCCTCTTGGTGGCTTCAATAATTTGTCATCGTCGTCACAGTTCTTTCTGTCTGACAAGTCTGCATTTCAACACCAGACCTGCACTTGACAGGGATTGAGTTTTCAAGTAACATTGCAGCCAGTGCAGGCAACAATGTTGCTATAATTATCAACTAGAGTACTCTGTGCTTCTTTGAAGACCTATAATGATGCTAAATTAGTCTCAACCACTCCATTAGAGCTAGCTGTAACTGCGTTCCCTTTTGCCTTTTTGCTGACCATTTTGTTGACCTTCACCCATCATTTCGGGTGTTCTATTTTACCATCCTGGAAGGTGCTCAGAGCTCCAAAAATGGGAACATAGATCACTCATTTAGTGGACAGTTCAAAGCCATCAAAAACCCATTCAAATATCACCCAACCCTGGTTTTTGCTGCTCATGCCTCATCTATCATCATCATGGAACAGCTTAGTGCACATGCAAGCCAAAATGCAATACATCGCTTGAAATTCAATAGAATGAAAAGAAAGGAAACTTAACACAAACTACAGTGGAACTGAATATGAAAAGAACGCAAAGGGAGAGGTGCTGTGGCGACAGCATACACTGCCATCGCCAACAGGTCCTCTTGGCATGTCCCCCCCCCCCCCCCCCTGTGACAAGATCTTGCCGCCACCAGCAACCAAAGGATGTATTGGCGAACTGTAGGTGTTGGTAAACACTTTGCCTAGAGCGGGGAGAGATGTGAGGAATATTATGCAGTGCTACTTGACTTGATTCAGCGAGTTGAACACATTCCATACGTCCACGAACAATATACTTTCCGTGTTTGGTCCAGCGAACATGGAAGTGATTGCATGAACCGAGGCTTCGCAGGCTAATGGAACACCAACGCATGTCTGAAGGGGACAGACGTCGTGTTCCGTGATCCTAAAAATGGCTCTGCAGATTAGCCCCGAGCCCGCATGTTGAGGCAGGCTTCAGTAGACCTGTTGACGGATTGCTCACTCGGGATGTCACCGCCGGCACAAGGCAACAATCTCGGCTCTGGGGGGGGGGGGGAGGTGGAGGGGGGGGGGGGAAGGGTGTTGTGTTTATTTGAATTTGCAAACCGAACGTACTGAACATGTCCAATGACAAGGAAGCGAATGAAGTCCAAGTGACTCAGGCATGGAAAACTTGGAAAGGAGACACAGATGAAAAGAAAATATGAGAAAAGAGAGCTCTCCGTTCCAAAGTCCATGGTCCCGGCCTCTTCAGGCGAAGCGCCAGCACCCCAAATCAAGACTTTTTTTATTTTCCGTAGCGGGAAATCGAGCTTTTCCAGTTATCTACAGCCTGTAGAAATTCAACGCTGAGAATTTCCAACTATTGTCCGGCTTTGGTCCTCTGCCACCGACCTATCCTTTGAAGGAGAATGCTGAAACCAGTTGGTTGCTCTTCAGTAGTTCTTTCTCTATCGTACACATATTTTTGTATGTCGACACATGCTGTGTGCGACGACGTAGACACTTCTCAACACTTGAGTGACTTGAATTGGCCATGATGACCGAATGTCATTGGACCGTGGAGTCGAGTAGGGGGCTCAGGCTCCATCGGCAAAACGGGTACGTATAGCACAAGGGTAGGGCTAATGATATATCAAGTTGTTTGCTGTGCACAACCTTGGGGCGGAATTTGGCACGAAATTCTCTGTTCGCCAACTGTTGAGTATACCATGCAATACGTAGGTTTAAACTCATGTTGCAGTGCTATCACGGTTGCAACCCTCTTTCAAATGTTGACATAGCCAACAACCACATAATCCATATCAAATCTTGCCCCTTGTTTTCTTTCTAAGTGTGAAAATTAGAAATAATACCAGTCCTAATCATTGGAAAATGCAAATCACGGTCTATTATCGACACATCGTACTGTCACGGACATGGAAATCCAGTCGACTGACCGGGGCCGGCGCCCTCAGCGCGTACAGAACATTGCATGCAGTGCACATGTTGATCCAATGTGACCATCAGTAGCGCATGATAAACCGTGCTACGGCTGCATGGCCAGCGCCCTGGGGCCGCTATACGTGCGACCGGATTTCCATGTCCACGACAGTAGTACCATGCAGCCTGGTAGTGCATTTGGAGCAGGAAAGTGAATGGTAGCACTGCGGTGGTGAACACATGAGCTGATGACAACCATCGTCGTCTTGTTGGTTTGTGTTGTCTCCAGTTCATTGCAGGTTGAACGAGGAATGAACGTCTACTCTTTCTTTCCAAAACTGGCTGGGCACACGCCAATGAGACGGAAGCTAGTGCCAAACCAGTCCTAAAAATCCGGTGCCTGTGCTAGCATGTCGAAGCGCATTGTGTCTGAGTCACGCGCTCACTCTCCTGCTCCTCCCTCATATCCCCAAGACAGTATGACCAACTGTGAATACAGTTCATGCCCACATGTGAACTTGTGTGGTTCTCTTGTAGTAAGCTGCCACGTGTGTACTTGCACGTGTTGTGTACATGTGTGTTTGTGCGTGTGTGTGTATCTATGGGACTGCGTTCTCCTATTCTCTCTCCGGTGCCTTCGAGGCCCACGCAACCCTTGTGGCAGTGGCTCGACAGCACAGGGAAGGAGTGTGCGCGCGTGCATGTGTATATGTGGGTGTATGGGTGTGTGTGTGCGCGCGCGTGTTCATGCGCATGTGTGGGTGTGCGCGCGTGCATGCAGATGTGTGGGGGGTGTGCGCACGCTGATGCTCAGCTCTCCAGAATGATGTCCGTGTGCGTAGCCAGTGTATGGTGGCAACATAGCCTTCCTTCATGTATATGTGTATGCGCATACTATTTGGGATGCTTGACTGTTTTTGGAGGGATCCAATTACATAGTGTTCTGTTCAATTATTTATGTTTATACAGCTGCTGTATTTGTAGTGCAACTTTATGTCTTTCTGCTGGTCAATTTGTCGTTTTGATGGTATTCTAATACTGATATACATCGAAAATATTATTAGAAAGTGTGCTCGTTGTGAAGTTGTCCTTCTTTGGGCTCAAACCATTGCTCGTGTATAGGTAGATACATATCAGTGGGTTCGATTGGTGGCGAGAGGTCAGCCTAAATTGTTTGGGGCGGAATTCGGCACGAAATCCACACTGAGTACTTTTTGACGACGAGTTGCGTCGGTCTTGAAAACTCTGGCGAGAAAGCGAGGAAAATGATGTCGCTTGGAGCTTTCCGCGAAACCTAGGGCAGCGAATGCCCGCACCTTCCCAAACATTGCCTCGGAACAAGACGATACCACCAGGGAAGCTCTTGCGAGCAAGGGATAAAATAGTCTCTTTTTGGCGATATTGAGCTGAGTTTCAAATTTCCCGGGCCTTTGCTCGGATTTGGAAAATAAAAGTGCAACTTTTAGGGCTCTTTTTCGGTGCTGGCGCTTCGCCTGTCTTGGAGCAGGTGGGCGATCAAATAGTGCACCTCGTTATGGCGCGCTATCGTATAGCCACCGGTTGCACAGGTGAGCGCATGCCATGCGATCAGTTCCGCACCACATAAATATGTATCTGGGAGGCTCGCCAAACGTCAGCAATGGCGAATGCAGAGTGCATCTCTGAAATCAGTCTTCTTCCAAACTGTTCCGTCCTGGAAGCTGGGGGCCACCGTAAGCCAAGATGAGAGTCCCTTCTCTTCGTAGACCTCAACCAGAAGATGCTGTTCTGGGTCTAGGCCCGCCTTAACCTCCTGCTGGCGGCCGCATATTGTCGAGACCTTAGCCGACGGCGCTAGTCGAGCAAGTTTATCTTTATTCTCACGGTGGCCGTAGCCAATAAGAGAGATAGGCAGTACTATGATTGTGTTATCAATCAGAGTGGGTGAAATAAACCGGGAGAAACAGTGGCTAGTGGCAGCCGTGGTTTGGGTGCTTCATTTAAGTAAAGACTAGTAGGGAAGTATATCCATTGCGAGGGCAGGTAGGCGATAGACCTTGATTAAAATACTATACTTAGGCTGGGCTACAGCGGGGGTTGGAGCATGTGGAAATAGAATAATGATGATTCTATTATCGGGGTAACTTATCTTTTGAATGCATTTATTTCTCGGAGGGAGTAACAGTGTGGTGGCAGGTGGTTGTACTTAGTGCATGCTGAGTACAAGGGTGAACGTTGAAGGCGGGTGGAGTGGGTGGTGGGGAGGGCAAAGACTCGATGACGCCTCAATTCTCGGCTTGGTGGCTCGGTGATGTAGCCTGAGGTCGCAAGCTGGATGTGTGGCGGGGATCGTTTGACAGCGATGGTGTGTGCAAAGAGTAGCTGCTTGAGCTTCCTGCGGGATGAGAGGGTTGGCCAAGTGACGTGGTGGAGTAACGAACTGTGGTGGCAAGGACTGAAGAGGGGGAGTCAGAGGCAGAGTTTTGCTGACCGCCGTTGGAGACGTTCGAGGGCATCTTGTTGCTGTACATTCATAGCTGACATAGCCAGAGAACCATATGCGATAGCGGGGCGTATATACGCGGTGTACAGTGCTGACAGGCCGGTGGGTGAAAGACGTCCACGAATCCGTCTCAAGAGGTGGAGAGTGCCCACAACTTTGCTCTTGATGTGCTGGATGTGGGCATTCCACTTCAGGTCGACCTGAACGACGAGGCATTGATGACGAGGCATTGATGACGGGGCATTGATGACGGGGCATTGATGACGGCGCATTGATGCCGGGGCATTGATGACGGGGCATTGATGACGAGGCATTGATGACGGGGCATTGATGACGGGGCATTGATGACGGGGCATTGATGACGGGGCATTGATGACGCGGCATTGCTGACGGGGCATTGATGACGGGGCATTGATGACGGGGCATTGATGACGAGGCATTGATGACGGAGCATTGATGACGGGGCATTGATGACGGGGCATTGATGACGGAGCATTGATGACGAGGCATTGATGCACACGTGAAACCAAAAGTAGATAAACAAGAGTGTGCAACTCCGGATCTCCCCTGCACAATCTGCAGATACCCCGCCCACGTCGGAATTTTTTGTTGACGTCACCTTTTTTCAGAAGAACGCGCATTTTGCTGCAGAGCAATGTGAGAGCACGTGCTGGGCACCGACTTTGTAGTGCAAATGCGGCCAAATGAACGATGGAAAACTAACCAAAAGACTCATAGCGCGTGCGTCGTCGAAAAGATTACGTCAACAAAAAATTCCGCCGTGGGCCAACCCATCTGCGAGTTGCACACTCTTGTTTGTCTACTCTTGGTGAAACTCATGTGCACTAGCTGCCCAATAGAAGAGAACATGTTTGGAAAATATTGCGCTGCTGTTGCAGTCCTTGTTGATTTGCTGGTATGGAGCTGGTCTTCTTTCTCGTCATGGTGGGCTGTTGTTCAGCAAGTGAAGTTTCGTGGCAGCTTCGTTCGAGTTTCTGCGAAAGCAGGGATTATTCCCTTGATATCTCAGTGCTGGCAGTATAGCGAAAAGGTATATGGAGGCACTTGGTTTGGCTGGGCTGTGTTGTTGTGAGCAGGAGTAACCACTCGTTCTTGTACCTTGTTTCAAGGTGTTTCAGGTCCTTTTCTTATCGATTGTAGATTTTGGTCAATATCTTAAGAACGGAGGATTTCTGGACCAAACTGTCATAGTTGGTGAATGAGGTCCACCTAGGGATAAAAGCAGCCAACTTTGAGTGAAATCGGAAATTTGGCCATGTCTGGCATAGTGTGGTTCTTACAGACATTTAAGTAGCGATTAACTAGCCTTGAATTCCCTTGTTGTACAGTGTATACACATGTATGAACGTTCTTGTTTTATCGCGTATATGATTATGGAAGTCGTTGAGTTTCAACAAAAGCATTGGTGGCTGGTTCACATTGCTGATTGCTTCTCCAAGATCTCAGATTTGTTTCTTATCGTTTTCAGCTGTGCCTTCGCCACCTCTCCAAGTGTTAAACAAGAATTTTCCAGATTGATCGAAAATCCTTCTCTAATTCTCGCAATATATATATACCCTCAAAAGAGTTGAGAAAAGCCTTTCGCTCCATCTTGTACAGCACGACAAACACGCACCTGGGAAGATAAGCCAGATTGCTACGACATTGAAGAAGCTGATGGTGAGCCCCTGTACAGGACAAAAGAGGCAGTAGCACCAACAACAGCAGCACCAACAGTAGCACCACCAACAACAGCAGCAACAACAGCAGCAGCCACGGGAGCAGTAGTGGCCACAATGGACATGGCAGCAAGAGCAGCAGCACCAGCCCCAGCAGCAGCAGATGGGAATTAACCGTAAAGACCGTATTGCGTATTGCGTGACCGATCCTTTCAATGCTCTAATCTGTACTTTTTCTTTTCTACCTGCATGACTCCTCCTTGGGGGTTTCCCTTTTCTGCTTGCATGACCCCTCCTTGGTTTCCCTTTTCTCTCTAGCTCTTCTCTTGTACCTTCTTGCTAATATCCACTTTTAATATGTGGGACTTTGAATAAAACATGTCGAGCACCAGCAGTAACAGCAGCAGCACCAGCAGTAACAGCAGCAGCAGCAGCGGTACCAGCATTAACAACAGCAGCAGCAGCAGTAACAGCAGCACCAGCCCCAGCAACAGTAGCAGCATCAGCAGTAACAACAGCAGCACCAGCAGTAAAAGCAGCGGTACCAGCAGTAACAGCAGCAGCAGTAAAAGCAGCAGCACCAGCAGTTATAGCAGCAGTTATAGCAGCAACAGCAGTTATAGCAGCAACAGCATTATTAGCAGCAACAGCAGTAACAGCAGCAGCAACAGCAGCAGCAGCAGCAGCACTAGCAGTTATAGCATCAGTTATAGCAGCAACAGCAGTATTAGCAGCAACAGCAGTATTAGTAGCAGCAGCAGTAACAGCAGCAGCAGTAACAGCAGCAGCAGCAGTATTAGTAGCAGCAGCAGTAACAGCAGTATTAGTAACAGCAGCAGCAGCAGCAGCAGCAGTGACAGCAGCAGCACCAGCAGTAACAACAGCAGCACCAGCAGTTATAGCAGCAACAGCAGCAGTTATAGCAGCAACAGCAGTATTAGCAGCAACAGCAGTATTAGTAGCAGCAGCAGTAATAGCAGCAGCAGTAACAGCAGCAGCAGCAGCACCAGCAGTAACAACAGCAGCACCAGCAGTTATAGCAGCAAGGGCAGTATTACCAGCAACAGAAACCACATGTTACTGACTATCTTTTTGCAGGCCAAAATATCGACACAAACCCTGTCATTACTCTATCTACACAGAATCTGCAGTGCCCTGTGGAATTGCCTTCCTGCAGTTATTAGAGAGGTTCCGCATAACGTAATTACGTTAGTAAAAAACGTAGTCGATCTACGGAAAGTCTTACATAAACTGCATGCGAATCTGGGTTCCGCCATACGGAGTTTTCAAATCACGTAGCTGCCCTTGGCAACTCCGAACGCGGCAGTGTACGACCAGATCGACCTGGGGAGAGAGTCATAAATTTGTACCCCAATCCACTTACGGACCAGCTACGTTATCAGAGCCCTATCTACATACTCTCCGTATACAACTTTCCGTAAGTGGAGTGCAAAATCGTGAATTCACGGGGTTTTCCCGCCCACTAACGTAAAGTTGCTCAACTTTACGTAGTGCGGAACCTCTCTATTACATATATTTCGGTTACAAGAATGAAACAAACTGAGCTCCACCGTTGCATTTAAAAGTATCAATTTCCAAGTTATCACCACTGTCCTGGCTTTTACTGTATTTCTTACTCACGCATACACGCATGTGCATGCACATACACACATACACACATACACACATACACACACATACATGTACACACATGCCATTGGACCATTGGACCATTGGACGCCCATCGCCAGAGGCAATGATAGCGATGCTACAGCAGAAGCCATAGCAACTTGTGCTGGGATTGCACCATTCAACAGCTTGCAAGGCTGAAGAATTGACCACCACTATTCAGCCTGGTCTACACCACACAGCTTTGAAGTGGCTTTTTTCTGGCCAGTGAATCCCTACTTTTTGGTCTTTTTATTTATTTATTTTTTCCCGCACACACATCACACCACATACTCCGGCATGCACTGGCTGTTGGTAACCACCCAGGAGAATGAAAGAAAAGTCAGGAAGAGTCTGAGAAAGAGAAGAAAGACGTGTGTGACCATAATCGTCGGGAATCGAACCCGCAACCTATCGATTGGAAATCGCTGCACATACCACTGCACCATATGGGACACACATGCAATAACATACACACACACATACACCCATGTGCACACACATACACACACACATACACCCAAGTGCACACACATACACACACATACACACACATATACACGCATACACCCATGTGCACACACATATTTGTACTTGTACTTGCACGCCCAACCTCTGCTTGCTCGTCTGCAGCTGTATGGCGTCGAAGAGCTCCACAAGCAAAAGACCCTTATTATGATCTGGTGTTGCTCGAATGGTCGGGCAAGCAATGCACTGCAAGCCCTTCTGGAGCATCCCAGTACTCGAACAACACGCGCGCAAACGCAGCTTGGGCCTTCAAGTGCCCAAATCTGCCTCCAAAGCCGGCCACGACCGTCCAACCGCTCGCGGGTCCATTTTATGGAACACCCTGCCATCCGACGTGCGTGGTATTACCCAGTACCACCAGTTCAAACAAGCCTGCCTCCCGTTCTGTCTTGCTAGCAGTAGCACCCACTACGGACCACTACAGGAATCTTTGAACGTTTGCGGTACTCCACAGTACCAGTCATGTGCTGTTTACCGCCTCCCCGTTGTTGTATTCTAACGTTAACGTTATTCATTGACTGAGCGTTCTTTGCTTTGTACTACACCCTGCTATCGTGTTAGGCTATTTCCTACAATATTTTACTGTTTCCATTCGCTTCCATGTAATTGGGCGACACCGCCCGTTTGGTTCTGCGAATTCAAATACAAATGTACCTACCTACCTACATTGCCAAAACTAGGGATTCCAGGATCTGGCCGACTGGGTTCGAGGACTTTCTTCGCGCGCTAAACAGTAAGGTTTGGTCACGCGATGATGGCTCATTCTAGGCCAGTGCGCTGGGATATTGTTAGTTTTGGAGGATTTTAGAAGTCACCAGTGGATTTCTGAGGTTTTCAGCTGTCCAATGTTGGGGTTTTGGTCGCCATGCAGCGAAAATAGGCCATTGCGATCAGTCAAAGAAGAAATTGATGGCGATTTTCAAGTTCAAAATGGCATCTTAGAGGATTCTTAAACCGATTTTCAGCTTCAGCACCCTAAAACCTTTCGGAATCACCCATGCCGGTGTTTTTCTCAAGCAAGGTAGAGCAGCGCAACAAAATTTGAGTCAGCGCCGAGTAGGATTAAAAGAACCTCCGACATGTCGATTTTTTCAAGTGCGTAGAAGAAGAATAGATGTACGCTAGAAACTAGGTGTTACTGCCAGCGCAGGCAGCTGATCGAGAGTATCAAGCAGCATGAGTGCCTAGTGAGCACAACGTAGTACACGATTCCGTACTATTTCCTGTTTGCGAGGTACAAGGAGAGCAGGCGCGGCGGCTTGGATTTACGACTCGTGCGCTGGCGGAGAACAGTGATCTGCCGTCATTACCGATCAAACTGGTTGGTGTCGGAGCTGAAGCAGTATCTCTCACCATGATCAGCCTGATCCCAGCTCCCATCGACATCGCGTGTCTTCTGGATTTCGTTCGCAACTTGAATCGCAAGCTCTACAGAAGGCGGCATTGGCAACATCAACATTGGTGTGTTGGTGACTTGCCGTCCTTATCGGCAATGGCCAAAGCTATGCTGGTGACTTGACGTCCTTGTCGGCCAAAGCCGTGTGAAGAAGAGGGGTAGGTTAGCCAAATCAAAACGTGAGTATTCCATCTGCTCAAGGCAAGGATAAGAGGCCGGCTGTGAACCAAATTTCACCTGATTCGTGTGAAAGTGTATGTAGCTAGGTGGTTGCTGTGCAGTAGTTTCACCATGTTTTGAGCCGATTTCCCATTTGATCGCCAGAGAAAAGTACACCCATTTCGCTGTAGAAAAATGGCTATAGCTTTTGAATGCCTGGACCGATTTCGATAAAATTGTTACCATTGGATTTCTTATAACCTGGGTGACATTGTCCAAGAACAAGTTAGCTTGAATTGTGAATTTGAATTTTATCCTGGAATCCCACCCAAAACTGGTCGTGTGCGTCTGCCCGGGAGAGGGGAGAGAGGCTCAAAAGGAATCTTGGAAAGATGACTCTTTTTGGCTATTGAACCAACCTAACGGCCGACACCTCCTGAAATCTCCAAATCTTGGGTGTACTTGAAATGATCCCACTTATGGACTTGCCAAACCGTACATGGGTGAGGACAAGGTGTAGAAAACATACGTCCACACACATGCACACACACACAAATCCCATAGTACTCCGATAATCTATGACTACGCTTTGTGATACTAGAAAACTGCAGTCAGCTTTAAAGATGTACATACCTGCTGTACCATTTTTTGAAATTTCTAGGAATTGGAAATAGCCTTTTAAGAAGTTCAAGGTGCGCTCAAAAGTCCTATGGATGTCTGGCAAATATCTATTCATGGACAAACACACATAATTATACAGGGGTTAGTATGCACATGCATGCACACACTCATGCATGCATGCACACACACACACACACACACACACACACACACACACACACACGCACACACGCACACACACACACACAGACAAACACACACCATTAACCCATTCAGCGCTACTGGTCCTTGCCTATGGTACTCTGCATATAAAATGCTAAAAACAGGGCCAAAAGCAAGTTCTAAAACTCCAGGGTTCTGGCAACTGGGGTCCTCAAATATTTTGGAAAGGATTGCCAAGACTATCAACCACAGGGTGACAGAATCGATACAGTCCCCAAAAAGAATAGCGCCTCACAATAGGGGACGCAAGTTTGCTCAAATTGCGTGAAATACGCCAAATGCGTGAAATTGCAGCTGAAAGATCGCTGAAAAGAGAAGAAAAAAAGACGCGTAGTGTTTCCAAGCGGGATTCGAACCAACGACCTATCGTACAAGAGGCAGGATCATGATCCAACTGACTAACAGTGCTTTTACACATCAAACAGTGCCAGAAATCACTATATATCCCATGACGTCTATAGACGTCATCCCGCGCATGGGGGGCATTTTCAATGACGTCTATAGACGTCATCAGCGTTCAATGGGTTAACCATTTGACGCCCATCGCCGGAAGCGATGATAGCGAATGCTACAGCAAAAGCCATAGCAACTTGTGCTGGGATTGCACCATTCAACAACTTGCAAGGCTGAAGAATTGACCGCCACTATTAAGCCTGGTCTTTTTGTTTTGTTTGAAGTTTGTTTGAAGTTTTATTCTACATCGCAAACCAAATGGTCTATACCGCAGAGCTATGTCGTGGCTTTTTCTGGCCAGTGAATCCCTACTTTTGGATCTTTTTCTTTCTTCTTTTTTTTCTTTTTTTCACGCACACACATCACACCACATACTCCGGCATGCACTGGTTGTTGGTAACCGCTGAAATCGCTGCACATACCACTGCGCCATATGAGACACACACACACACACACACACACACACACACACACACACACACAAACACGCGCACACACACCTGCACACACACACACACACACGCACGCACACGCAGTGGCAGCAACAGAGGCAACATTATCATTCTGATCATGAGAGCATAATACAGTCATCGGGGGGATGTGGGGGGGGGGGGGTGGTGGTAGGGAATGAAATAGAATAAGTAAACCAGACCCATGGAATAAGATGGCCGCCGCCACCACCACCACCACCACCACACCTATGTATAGGACTCTTGATTACTTCAAACGTTTACCTACCCTACTTAAATAGTATCCCTTCCCGTACTCTCTTTAATATTAATCCCAGATAGTCCTGCTCTCCTCGAACACTGTATGCTCGTGTAGCGCCCACCCCTCCATGTACACAGGGGCTCTTCTCAAACACTGTATGTTCATGTAGCGCCCAGCCCTCCACGCACACAGGGGCTCTTCTCAAACACTAGGGAGGTTTAGTCCCACGTAATCTGTGGGTACTTTACGTGTGTGTACCACGTGATACTCAGTGACCCACCTACAGACATTTTCTGATTCACGACATACCGTGTATGGAGACTCACCCACGTTCCGCCAGAACGTGGGTGAAAATCAGAATGGAGCGCATTTTGCGAGCTGTGAGGGTGCTCAGCTGAAGAAATTTCCAAAGCACGAAATAAAAATATTCGATGAGCTTCTTAGGCCCGGGTAGCTTCGTCTTTGACCAGGTTTGGGCCTTTCGCTTCATGCTTTTGTTTGTTCCGTGTGACTAAACATAACATTGCAACGTGGATGTCCTTCATCCACTTTAAGTGTATCACCCACGTACGCGTTTCCGTTACGTGGGAACTAAACCTCCCTAGTGTATGCTCGTGTAGCGCCCAGCCCTCCACGTACACAGGGCTCTTCTTAAACACTGTATGCTCGTGTAGCGCCCACCCCTCCATGTACAGAGGTGCTCTTCTCAAACGCTGTATGCTCGTGTAGTGCCCACCCCTCCACGCACACAGGGGCGTCGGAAACCGGTGCGGCAGGTGCGGCGAAAGACGCACCAACGATTTGATCTACTTCGAAGTAGTCATTTTTGAAATAATAAGATAGTATTATTTGAAACTCGGATGTTGAGCCATAAATAAATGTAGAAAGGGAAAGGACATACGGTTACATATGGATACATATGGATACATGTACTGTAGAAAGGAAAAGGTCATATGGATACATAATATGTATACATATGAATCCATATGGATTAGGCATTGGCGGATAATGCTCGAAAAAGTGGCAGATTCTGCTCGAAAAGCAGTGAAATTGGCAGAACCATACAAACCTTATGGCGGGCAATTCCTCGAATTCTGCTCCACTTCTTTATCCACAACCAAACATGCATGAACCTTACCAGAAAAAGTACCGAATTCTGCCAATTTTTCTGCCGGCATTATCCGCATATGCCTAATATGGATACATATGGATGTCTCAGCACTCTGTCAGTTTTGTGCCTAGTTATAGCACTTTCTGACTGCATATGGTATCCAGTTACAGTGATGGAGAGTTACTCTTAACTCGTATCCATATATCCTTTTCCTTTCTACAAAATGTTATTTTGGTCTAAATTTTACTCAATCTGCGAACAGAACTGTCTCGTCCTTTGTGGACTCATCAGCGCAGCACAGAGGAAAAGAGGCCTAACCTGATAGCAATGAAAAATAAATTTTCCAAAGCCAGATTTAAACCAGGCCTATCTAAATTTAAACCGGGCTCCCAGTAGCCTGCTCCCTGCACCGCTTCAGGCCGTTCCAGCGTTGAACACCTTCCGATGCCCCCGGTACGATTAATTAGACACCCCCAATAGCCTGCTCCCTGCACCGCTTGAGGCCGTTCCAATGTTGAACACCTTCCGATGCCCCCGGTACGATTAATTAAACATTAACTATTTGTCCTGTTGCACACTGTTATCTCTTACTGTCCATTGGCCATCGAGAGAATACAGATTTAAAAGTCAACAACAACAACAACAACTGCTGATAAAGTCAATCTGCTCAAGCACCAGCCACGCTCACGCTTACGACTATTTTGCTCACCTCTCACAATACACTCGTATAATCAAGCATGTCCTGCCCTCCATATGATATTATTATCTCTCACTCTTTTACGCCATAGGCCATAGTCCCAGTTAAAGAATAACGATTTGACACAGCATTGACAGAGCCGACAACATCAACACCGTTAACCACAGCAACATGGATAGCTACAGCCAGAACAATGTCAGTTCCGTCTTTAATTTAGTCGCCACACGGGACCAACACCGATGTTCGTATGCCGGTCACGACGACCAAAATACTGACTACTACTAACTGCTTGACGTGCAGGGAAAAGCGATTTGATGCATCATTTCCAAGCGCTCCACCCAAGCACAAGGCCACAGCAAAAGGCACCAAATCGGCTGCACACACCCCCTCCCCCCTACATGACAGCTGCGCGTGGGTACAACAGGAACCCATACCCGTCTAAACAACACCTTTGCTACAAATCACTAGACATGCGAACACAATAGTAAGAGAATATATGAACTCACCGCTTCAGACTACGTGCTTGAGAGCTGGGTATGTGCCAGGTGACAAAGTTGCACAGTCTCCGCGAACTTCAGATCTACAGCAGCCAGTCTACAAAGACTGTTCTCCTTTGGACAATCCTTATTATAAAGATCAAACAATCAATCAAATCCTATCATCATCAGCCTGTAGACACAAGACGTTTGTATTTTGAAATTCGCAAGGATTCCTTACAGGTATCCGGTGTGTTGATGCATGATGCATCGAAATGGGGTCGGGGGTATACGGTAGGGGGGTTGATGTTGTCGTCTCAGTGTCCAAATACGAACGTGTTCGAAAAAAAGAGTAGCTTGGATATCCCGGATAGAGGTACCTAGTACAGGTCGTCCCCCGTTAATACGAGTCCGGTTAGTACATAAACCCCGTTAGTACATAAGAAATCTCAAGTCCCGGACGAAACGTGGTCACTTCCATACAAATTTTGTCGGTTAGTACATAATTCGTTAGTACATAACCCCCGTTAGTACATAACATTTCTCCGTACCCGCATGCCACCTACCTCAATAGTACATCATTTGTTGGTCTTTTTGCCTTCCAGTGGAGGCACATCGTGTTCTAGTTTCTACTTGTGGACAGAAATCAGAGCGCACATCACGAACCGACAAATCTCTGTTTTTTTTCGAGTGACTGTACAGGCGCTGGGCTAGGCGCGGCTGGGCATGTATCATGTAAACTGTAGAATTGTCGCTGACTGTGACTGTTATAACATAATTTTTATGTTATATCGAGGGAATCAAGATTATCTCGCTCTCTAGTCGTGGTAGCAAGAAACACTCAGAAAAGTTGAAAAAAGTGAAAAATTCTGGTACACAAGCAAGTTATGTACACTTTCGTTTAGTACATAAACCCTGTTAATACATAACATTTGTCAAGTCCCAGAGATTATGTATTAACGAGGGACGACCTGTACCTACTAGGTAGAGGTGCGTTCCCACATATGGGAGCAACGTAATGACGGGTTCATACCAGGGAGATGACAACCATGCGCTTCTGCGGTCTTGGGGAGCTCAGGGACATACAACTTACTTGAACAGCACAAGCCCCAGGACAGTGCCCTGAGGAACTCCACTTGAGACGACCAAGGTACTGGAACATCCACGTTGGGTTACAACCCGCTGTGTCCTTTCCGACAGATACGACGCAAACCAGTGCAGTGGTATTCCACCAATTCCTGCGCTGGAGAGGGACTCGAGGAGTATTTGGCGGCGGACTGTGTCAAACGCCTTCCGTAGATCTATGCAGGCGAGAACTGTGGAAAGGCCTCCATCACGGGCATGGAGCCAGTCATTCGTGACTTTCGTTAGCAGCTGCACGGTGGAACGATGTTTCCTGAATCCAAACTGGTTTTCATCAAATGGGGGGGTGGAAGACAATTCCAAAGAGAACCAGTTTTCTGTAGGAAAAGGGATGAAAAATACGACCATGTGAGTTAAAAATGAGCTTTTTGGGCCTACGGGCACTACGTGATATGGTTATCGCAAAGCGAGAGAGATATTCTGGGTGAAATTGATGTACTTAAATAAAACAACAAGAGAAATAAAGATACGGCGAAATTGCAGAGATTCTAAGTGACACAATCTATTCTAATTGGATTTTGATTCATAGATATCAAAGGTTATTTTTGCAGACTTCAGGAGTCGCCGGCAAACCGTAGCCTGGAGTACATCAAGGGACTCTAACTGAGCGGATGTGATCCTAAATGACCAGACAGGAATGGCATATTCAATTGCCGGACGCACATAAGACTTATACAAGAGGAGAATATGGGACGATGGTAAATGTCTGCCCATGAAACATAACAGGTTGACGCCGAGATGCTTAGCAGAACGTCCAAAGGCAATAGGAACGCCGTCCATTAAAACAGAGCAGGAGTCAGGAATGTCATGATTCGAAAGATGAAAGTTTTTCTGGAGAACATTTCCCATGGATATTCTGAGCCCAATTCTGGCAGCTGGCCAGATCCTGCTGGAGGTGGGACATGTTCTCATCTAAGGAGAGGGATACATTATGAGCATTTTGAAGAGTGGCATCAGCAGCAAAGAGAAAGGGTGAGGTGTGGTTTACTATGTCAGGAAGGGAATCGATATACAAAAGAAAAAGCGGAGGGGCAAGGTACGAACCCTGGGGAACACCACAGTTTAGCATATATTGAGAAGAGTGAGTTCCATCCAGCTTTACATTTAGGCTACGGTCAAGCAAGTAGGACCCAAACCAGGCGTGTGCCTCTGGTGCCATGAATGCATTCATGTGGCGCAGGAGCGTAGGATGATGTACTTTATCAAACGCTTTCTGGAAGTCGAGAAATGCACAGTCAAATCTCTGGCCTCTATCAGAGAGACGGGCAATCTGATGGGTCAAAAGAATGAGTTGATCCGTAGCTGATCGTTGTGGAACGTAAGCAAATTGACTGGGCGAAATTATGCAATTACGGTAAAGAAAGCTGTTCAGGTGATGGGCTATGCGGGATTCGAAGAGGCCGCTGATGGGATGGAGCAGTGAAATTGGACGGTAGTTCGTGGGCAAAGAAGCACTTCCTTTACCCTTAAAAAGAGGAATAACCGTTGCTGATTTCCATGCAGTGGGAAATTGTGATGTGGATAGACTGGAGTTGAACAAGTAAGACAAGGACTCGCATACTAAATCAGCCATGGACCGGAGTACTGGAATAATATAATTACTTGAAGTCGATTTTCGAGACGACGAAAGATGTGTAAGGTCATAGTGGACTTGACCTGGTGAAAATGTTGGCATCTGGAACCGAGGAGTGGTAGTGTCAAGGGAGGAATCTAAACAAGGGAATTGAGTTGCTTCTTGTGGTAACGTACACTGATTGGCGAAATGCTGTGCAAGAAGGTTCACCTTTTCCAATTGCGTGTTAGTCCGACGATCGCCATCTTGCAAATCAGGTATCAATGGTTTACGAGTTGAAATGTTGCAAAAGTCCTTAACTCTCCTCCACCACGCATATCCACCTTTCGTGCAACCCTTCGAGATACTGGCAGCGTTGCGATCAAGAAAGGCAGATCTGGCAGCACTGATTTTCTTACGATAAATATTCCTGGATACACAGTACGCTGCCTTTGCTTCAGTTGATTGTGGATTTCGCAAATAAGCGTGGTACAGTCTATTCTGTCGCCGCTGAAAGTGACGCAGGTCAGGTGTGTCCCATGTCTGATTTCGCTAATGACGCCTACGCACCCAGGTTGATGACCTTTCAACTAAATATAGGAAATGGGATTCCCATGCTTTCCAAGAAGCATCAACAGTTTCACATCCATAGAGGCGCTCAAGGAATGGTTCCCTTTCCATCAGGAAACAAAGCCTATTAAAATCAATTGTTCGATGCAGTAGAGTTGTCCGTTGTGGTGTTGGTGCACGTAGTGTAAGAAAAACGATAACGGGGCAGTGGTCTGACAGGGGTGGAAGAGTGGTGGTAGACGAGATGATATCTGGAATATTGGTTGCTACGATGTCAAGTAGAGGAGTGCAACCACTGCGCATATTGGGGCGTGTACCATCCTTATTGATAACCGTGAATCCATATTGCACAAATGCCAGTGCTCTACCACTACTGTCAGTGACGTCAGAGTCCTTCCGTGCACAATTTCTTGCATTGAAATCACCTAACATAATACATTACACAGTTGTGGTCATCGAATACATGAGAGAGCTCGTTAAATAAATTCGTAATTGCAGCAATTGGTTGTCGTGGAGGTCTGTACCAAACAGATACAAACAGAGGTCTACCAGGAAGCATTACCTCAACCAATAGCATTTCACAGCTGTTATTCCCAGGCTGTTGTCGAACACTGCAGGTATATTGTTCCTTTACAAATAGCGCCACTCCACCCCCATCAAGTTGGGACCATGGCAGGGATGTGTTGGCGCGGTCAAAACGGTACAATGTGTAACCAGGAATCGCAATAGCCGCATCTGGTATATTGGGCTTGAGCCAGGTTTCTGTCAAGCAGATAATGTTGACCGATTCTGACTTGACTAACTGTATGATTTCCGCTTGCTTGCTTATAAGGCTGCAGCAGTTAATAGTGCACAGTGTTATTGCTCTAAATGCGGTTTTTGGAGATCCCCGTAGGTCCTATGCAGAAGAATTACCTGACAAAAGTCGCTGGATATCCTGCTGGGATACCGGCTTTCCCTCAACAAGAATTATGTCAAGCGGAAGGGTACCTTTTGGCACGGAGCTGCTTGAAGGTAGGCAAGGCACGTCGTCTAGTGTCTTGCTGCTGCCTTGTAAAATCATGATTGATGTAGATACTGTGCGTACCATGTTTGAGCCCAAAACGGCGCATCAGAAGCCTAGCTTTTGATCCTGGGTCAGTTCGAACGTGAACCAGCCGGCGTTTGTTCTCCAAGGGCTTCCCGATTCGTCTCACGGTAATGGCAGTTGGGTTCACTTCGGGCACCAGCCCGCTCACAAGCTGGGTGAGATTTTCCCCATCGGACTCCGGAAGTCCTGAGATGATCACGTTATCTTGGAGGTCATGTTGCCGGCGCTCTTCCAGGACGATTTCCCGTAGACCTACGGTGTGGTCGAGTTGGGGCCCTGCAACAGGTGACGGGTACGCGGGTGCGTTCTGGATGCATCGGATCTCCCAAGAGACTCCACGGTGCATGTCAGTTTGCAGTTGCGGTGCTCAAGCACCTCTGCTCTTTCCTTGAGTTCTTTGCATGTATTCTTCAATTCTTCAACTTCAACAATTATGGCCGCCATTCTATCATCAAGAACTTCGTTCATTGTTTTTCTGAATTCCGAGATTAGTAAATCAAGCGAAACAACACCTTCTGCATTGATACATTGATACATTGATACTCCCCACCGGTTGTAAGCCGCAATCCGGAGCGTCGCGTATCCCTTTCCTCGCACCAGCTTGCAAAAGGTCCGTAGCTTCGCACTGCACACTGCACAAACTCTCGGCAGGGCTAGGTGCCTTGGCTTTATTGCCATTCATCCTGACAGGACTCGGTGTCGGTGGTACAATATCTGTTCCACTGCTGCTGCTGCTAGACATATGCCCTCCGCCACCAGCGTGGGTGGGGCTTTTAGCACGACGCAAAAATTGCTAACCACTCTCGACATCGTAAAAAATCTAGTTATCCAGGCGAGTAGGGAGCCGGAGACACCATGGGCACGAAGTTTGGCGATCAGGCCCTTGTGCCACACGGTGTCGAAGGCCTTGGAGAGGTCGAAGAAACAGATGCAGGAGACCTGCCGCTGGTCTTTTAGGGAGCAGAGGTCTTGGATT
Organism: Sycon ciliatum; assembly: GCF_964019385.1. Classification (NCBI taxonomy): domain Eukaryota; kingdom Metazoa; phylum Porifera; class Calcarea; order Leucosolenida; family Sycettidae; genus Sycon; species Sycon ciliatum. The sequence continues at coordinate 45,022,580 of NC_088645.1, read as the reverse complement.
ATGCGGGACAATTGCAGGGATGTGTTGTCCTTACGACGGACGCCAGATTGTGCGGGGTGAAGAAGAGAGAAGATATGGTCGTAAAAGCGGTCGTACACTATTCTCTCTAGCAGTTTGGAGACGCAGGACAGGAGGGAGATTGGTCGGTTTTTAGACGGGTTATTATTATTATTATTATTATTATTTTTTCTTATTTTATTGACTGATTTTGAGGGAAAGAGACAAACGGGAAAAGTCTGAAGAAAAAATTGACTGTCACCACCAGGACTCGAACCAGGGACCCTCGCTTGTAGCCAGCGATGCTTTTCTTATTTTGTTAGGGATTTCCCAACAGGCAATGTTGCCTTTTTACTGGGAACCCTAAATGAGACTTTGTGTGAGCGCGAAACAAAGCAGGCGACTCGGCCAGGCGACAAGATGGAGGCAGCGCATTCCACCTGTCGGCACCAAGATACGCAATGGAATGGAAACCATACCGGGAGTGGCAGGCAGGCAAGACAAGAGCAGCTGTAGCTTGGCCCCGAGTTGTGGCAGCAGAATGTGGGCCAGTGCAGCGGGGAGTGAATAGGAGGCTGAGAAGTGGGCTAGATAAACCATGCAGACAGCGAAAGACAAAGACGTATTGCTTGAAATTTAAGCGTTGCTCTAGTGTGTAGATCTTGGTGTAAGCGTACAGGGTCTCAGTGGGAGTTCTGCGGTCAAGGGCAAATATTCTTTTAAGACTAGTACGGCTGGCTGTGATCAGCTGGTTGTATGAACGGTGAGATAGACAGTTAATGTAGGCAGAGCTAGCATACTCAAGGGTGGATTGAATAATAGATAGATAGAAAAGACGACGCGCTCTGTGGTTCAGGTTCTGCCTGGCATGCTTGTAGGCTCCGACCTTCTGCTTGACGGCAATGCAAACTCGCTCTACTTGAGCATCGAATGCCAAGTGCTCATCCACAATGAGGCCCAGGTATTTGGCTGTGTGCGCAGGATAGAGAGTGGAGTTGCGGCATGATATGGACACAGTGGTGGGTAAGGGACTAGTTGGGCGACGTAGTAGCAGAAATTGTGTCTTATCAGGGTTGTTCGTGTCGCCTTTATTTTTGTACACTGGAATGACAGTGGCTGACTTCCATCGTGACGGGAATGTGCCGGAGGAGAGGGAAAGGTTAAAAAGAATGGAGAGTGGGCGGGCAATTGAGTAGCTCAGTTTCCTGAGGATCTCATTGGTGTTCCTATCAGCTCCGGGGGATTTGTTCAGGGGCAGTCTTGCAATATACTTGTGAACAGTCGATGAGGTGATGATCAGGGAGTGCAATGTAGTTGCTTGTGGAGGTAGGGAGGAAATGGTGGGAATAGACCCTTTGCACAGCGTACGCATTATGTCATCATTATCATGACGTCAGGGACACGTGCTAGGTTGGAAGCAACTTGTGACATGTCCTATCCTCGATTATATTGTTTTCAAATAATTGAAAACAATATAATCGAGAAAAAAAAACTGTATTAGAGTTTTCTTCCCCTTCTTGCGCTTGTTCCTTGCCAAGCAGTCCGCTTTTTGCATTTCTGTAGTCTGTGTCCATTGTGGTGATGGGTATTATGTTCTATTGCCCGCTGTACGAAGCGGACGGGTCGAGATAAAATCAAGAGGTTTTCTCTTCCCAATGTGAACTCGAAAACGAAAAGTGCTGACATCGAACTGGTCAAGGAGAGGCGACGGCTGTGGATTGCAGCGATAGCCAGAGCAGACCTAGTTGGGAAGACATTGGATGATGCTCGTGTTTGCAGCGATCATTTCATTTCCGGCCGCCCTTCTGAACCCTGGGACAAAACAAACCCAGATTGGGTTCCTTCGAAGAATTTGCCTGGTCCTGGCAAAAGGAAGGCGAGTGAGGAGCAGGTAGTGGAGCGTTATGCCCGTCGCAAAGCCAGACAGAGAGTGGAGGAGGCCCATTCAGAGGCTGCAGCTTCATTGGATGTCAATGATCCGCCACATCTGTGTGATGTTGGCGTTGCCTCGTCACAACCACCACCATCACCTGATGCTGGGCCTGCTGCTTTAGATCTGTCACCGCCACATGATGTTGATGATGAGAGTGACGTCCTTGTGGAGGAGAGCATGGATTTATCCAATTTTCCACCTGGCCAACTGGTTCAAGAGCTAGACTTTTCTGAAGAAGGCAGTAAGGACACCAATGACAAATGCGTGGGGACGTTGTTATCTGGTGATGATATAACATTTGCCTTTCAATCCCTAACGGAAGCCACCTTCTCACCTTCTTCCCTCCATGCTCCAACGGCTAACTCCAACAACTTGGACGTCCAGGTGCAGCTGGCCAGGCTATCTACAGAGAACAAGGGCTTGCAAGATAGGCTGACCAAGCTGACAGCGGAATACAAGGTGCTTGAAGGCAAATTGGCCAGTTCACGCAAGCCAAGTTGCAAAATGATGGCGATGTGCGGTTCTTTACGGGTTTGCCAACCTTCGAGATGTTACTGGCTGTGTACGAGCATGTGCGTGAGGGAATGCCAGACTCATTTGGCTGTGCCTTGTCCCCGTTTCAAGAGATGGTTGTTGCCCTTGTGAAGTTACGGTTGGACTCATCATTACAAGACCTGGGCCATCGGATGGGTGTATCGGCTGGCACCATTTCCCGCATTCTTACCAAATGGTATACAGCCATGGACCGTCGACTATCACATTTGGTTGTCTGGCCAGGGAGGGAGGAGCTACAAGCGACAACACCAGTTTGTTTCAGGGAGGCGTTTGGCGTGAAAGTGTCATCAATCATCGACTGCTTCGAAGTGTTCATAGACAGGCCTTCAAACTTGTACACCCGTGCCCAGACATGGTCGAACTACAAACCACACAACACGATTAAAGTGCTGATTGGGATCACTCCGCAAGGTGTCATCTCCTTCATCTCCGAGCCGTGCGGCGGGCGCGTCAGTGACAAGTATCTAACCCAGCACTCTCAGTTATTGTCAAACCTTTTACCTGGAGACATTGTCCTTGCAGACCGTGGCTTTGACATCCAGGAGCTAGTTGCCGTGCAGGGAGCCAAGCTCCACATCCCAGCGTTCACAAGGGGTAAGAAGCAACTGTCGGCCGATGATGTGCATACCACCCGCAGCATCGCAAACGTGCGCATCCACGTCGAACGAGTTATTGGGAATCTCCGCAAGAAATATTCTATTTTGCGAGGAATACTGCCGATTGATTTCCTGCGTAGTCGCTCTGGAGATGACCGACCTTTGATTTGCCGTATCATTCCTGTATGTTGTGCCCTGACCAATCTCTGTGATTCGGTTGTGCCTTTCGAGTGACTACACCTGTTGCCTGCGCCGATGACCCGTTTCGACTTCACTTGACTTGTCCACGGAGACGGTGGAGAGCCCGAACGTGATGGCTGTAGAGTGTGTGTGTGTGTTTTGTTGTTGCTGAAATCACAGTTGTCCTTTTTACAGTTTCCAGATTTGCAAGTTACCTTCATTGTAATGACACTGCCATGTCATGATCTTTTTTCGCTTCACTTGATTTGTTCACGGTGACGACGGAGACACCGAACATGTTGGCTGTGGGCTTTTTCCTCTGTTGCTTGTATCTTCTGATCATATCCCACATTCTGAGAGCTGCCATGCAGTCCCGTAGATACAGTTTGAATAAAATTATAACGATTTACTCGTCTTGTGTCCCACATACATGTACAGACAACATTGGTTACAAGGACATGCCTCCGGGCCTCAAAATCTTGTCCCTATATCCGCTGTAATGTTAGCTTGTGACAATACACCAGGGGCTTCTTAGCATGCAGCAATACCTACTTCTCGTTTGACTTCCACATACAGCAAGCAGAGCATGGGATATATTTTCACTCCCTGCATGGTTGAGACAAGCAAACACAATGCTTTGTGAGGTAGTGGTATTGTATCGGACTAGGGAGCAGCCAAGAAAGGATGCCCCTTTTACGGGCTAATATTAGCAGATGTGGAGAGATACTTGTACAAAACTACTACTCGTACGTTAGGCAGGCAAAGAAGAAATCAAATTTAGCAATGAAATTCAGAAAATCAGAAAACATTTGCGTTCATGCTCTCCACATTCTCAAGTTATAAACAAAAACATCCTACTAGACTAACTTGTAATGGTCATGCCCGCAGTACAGTAGTTAGGGGCCAGGCAGCCAAGAGAGTACTGTGTCACTGGGGTATACAACCGGAATCCTTCTTCATAAACACATACACACACACACACACACACACCCGTTACTTGCCCATTGCAACAGCAATGATAGCGAAAAGCTGTTCGTTCATTGTGCGTACAGACACACACGCACGCACACACACACAAACATGTGCACACACACACACACACACGCGCACGCGCGCACACACACACACACACACACACACACACACACACACACACGCGCGCGCGAGCTATATATGCTAAGGTAATTTCCAGTGGCAAGGGAAACTATAGTGGTTAATGAGTGGCACTACCACCATAAATAACACAAAATGACGAATACGTCAATGACTATAAAAAGGGGTACGGTGTATAACAGCAAGCACACAGCTTTCCATCCTCATCAGTCGTACATATACGATGAAAGTGGTGACCACAGCGGCAAGGACGAAGATCTAAAGAATAGGAGCATCCACTCTTGCAGCAGGCCTTCACCATTGACGGCGAATGAAGTGCCAGACTCGACGCCATCGGATACTGGACTTGGGCGATGCTCGCAGTTGACTGAAGAGAGAGGCTTTGCGTCGTCATTTGGACAGTCGAGGAAGATGTGGCTTCTCTTGCAGGCGACAACATGGGTGGTGGTTGTTGAGGGCCCATGGTAGTGCCAATACTAAGACGAGCACCCTTGGACGTATACCATTTCCCAACGAGCTCTGGCAAGATGCACCCAAAGAAGAACTTCTTCGCCTTTGTAATGAAGTCCTTCCAGGCATCACAGTCCGGGTAGATGCGTTCAACATGTAAATCATTCTTGCCATCCTCACAGAAGAGGCACAAACACAAATCACAGAAATCTGCTCCCGTAACATACAGCTGGTTCTGGATTTGCAAATGATAAGCGTGAGTCCGCTTGAGCTGTAACTTGCTCCCAACCATTTCCAGGCAAAACTGCTTGTCCTGGGAAGCCGAATCCAATGGAGTCCCCCGATGAGTATAAGGGCACTTCACCTCCACCAGACCGGATCCACAACAATCACATTGGACAATGCCATCCGGTGAGGCAGCGATGAATGGCAGCTCCTTGCTGATGACTAAACCAGAATCAGACACCTCGAAATTCATGTGATTGGCAGATATCATAGCAGTGTACCGCTCCCGTGCAGGGCCTTCGTGTTCTTGTCCCCACCGTGTGGAGGGAGCACCCTTTGGCAGGTGATCAGGGTAGCATATAGCCTGGATGAGGCTCCTGGATGGAGACTGCGCAGATGTGTGACATATATCATACATTCGGGAAGCCGTCACACTGCCGGCTCTTTGTTCAAACCACACTCTGCTGCCAGACTGCATCCTTGTAGCAATCTCAACAGCTGCCACTTCTGTCCACATTACTCTGTGCACACACATCAAGAAGCTGCTCATGGCTCATAGCGAGGCATTCCTCTTGATAAAGGCTATTCAGTGGCTTCGGGAGGGTGGGTGAAGTTGATGCTGGTGCATTCCCTGATAGGAAAGGCTTGATGACGGACAGGACGGCGGGCTTCGTTTTCAGGGACGCAAGGGTCTTATAGAAGCACTGCTTCTCGTCGTCTGAGGGTAGCTTCACACAGAGCCGCTTTGGGCTTGGGGGGGGGGTGACACATCTCGATCAAGTGCTTCCTGCCTCTGCTGAGGCGACGAGAAATCAATGTCTGCTACCCTGGCATACTCCATTTCCTTCTGAAAGGTTGGGACCTTCCACTGGCATGGTACTCCAGTTACGGTCGCGGCGGGTTCCTTATGCCGATATGAACAGCCTCCAGGAAAAACAGAGTAGCAGCAACATGTGTGCACGTTTCTCCCAAGCCTGCCATACAGTTGCAGTGCGCACAGCAGACAACACCATCGGGGCCTGTGATAAGCCAACAGTGTAGTGGTGTTTCGCTGAACCTTTGTGAGTGACGGACCTGTGAGAGACATGGAGCACATGGAACACATGGAATGCACGTTCATCACTCACCAACAATTTGGAACAATTTGTACATATGCATACTGAGAAATATAGCCCTGGACATGTCCGCAAGAAGGGTATAGTAAGTACTACGTCAAGTCACAATCTCATGGCACAGTAAGTGGCGCATCTAGTGCATGTGCTAAAATTTGTTTATCAATTATTCCCCTATAAGTTCAAAATTTGAACCACTTTCATACACACATACTAATCAGGAGTAAATAGCCAACTCAGCAGAATCAGTTTTGTCAGTTCTGCCATACTAGTGTTACCGATGAAGAGTGATTATTTATTGTGATGAGCAAAGCTCTTACCCGTGCTACAGTGACATGTTTCCCGCAGCACTCGAACGACTTCACCCAGCCTTCACCCAGCCTGATACGAACTGGTTATATGCATCAAGGCCCTTCTTTGCTTTTTAAACCCTTTGAGAGCCGACCCATACTTGAATGTGTAGAATTCTACACATTCGACTGTGAGACTTCAACAGGCCGTAACTTAAACGGCTTTTTGGAGCAGAAACTCGTTTCATGGACCAAGTAGGACATAAGGTCAGACATTTCCACACACGGCTCAACAGGTTTCGCACCACGAGGAATGCCCAGCATTGGGTCGAATCCAGAAAGCAAAGACAATTTCTCTTCATATCGTTTCTTCCCAATGGAATCCAATTTCTCGGCATACACAGATAACTTGGGGGTAACTACTGGCTGCAGTGGGTCAGATGAGACTACAGGCTCCGTGTCCATCATAACAATCAATACAGACCAGTGGTAGAGCACGATGAAAGTGGAAATATGGACGTCAAAGTAGCATTCTCAATTGCCAAACATACAATCTCCTTCACGGCATGTCCCATTTTGAAGAAACACCGTGCACGTGACAATGGTGAGTCATGGGTATGATGCGTGACGTACAAAACGCAGCCTTTTTGGCCGCATATGCAAAGGGTCTATAGAAGCATCGGGGTCAACCTGTAACTTTGTAAGCCAGAACTGACGAAGTGGTGGTTCAATAAGTTACCAATGGATGCCGGAGAGGTGCTTGTTCGACCATTGGGGCCCACCATCTTCGAAGGTATGACCCGGGCGCTGGTAGGATTTCGCAGTTGACGAATGAGCACAGGGAGGGATGGGAGGCGAGTGTTTGTGGGAGATATCGTGGCACGGAGGTTGCGGATGTAGCAGCGATGGCAGGATCTGGAAAGGCATTTTACATAGTTACGTTGGTGTTTGTATTTGTTGAAATTAGTAGGGGATGGGTATTTCCGGTAGATGCTGTAGAGATCGCTCTTGACTTTAATAGCTGCTTTCAGTGATGGAGTCATCCAGGGGCATGATTTGTGGCGTGATTTCCGACGAGGAGGTGATGATCTTCCTATATATAGGTCCAAGGCACCTTCAAGGATGTCAGTGAATGCGGAGACAGCCGTGTCGATGCAGTGGGAGGCAAGGACCTGAGACCAGGGTACATCTGCGAGAAAAACATTCATGGCATTCCACATGTTATAATAAAGAATTTGCAACGACAGGTATTGTACAAAGACAGGTATTGTACAAATGATAAGGACGTTGATGTTGTTATGGGATTACAAAGGAAATATCTTTATCAGTCGTTATTCAAGTCTCTTGGCTATTGAACATGAAAACGCAGTAGATGTGCATCTACATGTTAAGGACAGTTCGTATTATTTTAACCGAACCTTGGATAGCCTCCTGTTGCACAATAGCCAGGTCTCCTCCCTGCACAGTCCGAAGGCATTGATGAGTCTCCCCCACCAAGCCTCCCAGGGCACCGGCAACCACAGGGACCACGTCAAACTGGGTGAGGGACCAAATTCTGGAAATCTCCCGCTTCAAGTCATAATATTTCGAGCGCTTTTCAGCCATTTTCTTATTGATGTTGTTCTCACCAGGAACGCTGATGTCTATAATGTATGCGATGCGCTCCTTGTCATCAACAAGGAGCAGATCGGGCCTGTTTGCTGATAGTTTCAGGTCAGTTGAGACCGAATACTCCCAATAGAGCCGACACCGATCACTTTTGACCAATGCCATGAGCTGGTGGTCGAATCGTGAAGCACCAGTAGGTAGATCTCGTGCTCTACACATTTCGAAGTGCACATACTTTACTATCCGGTTATGACGTTCGATGTAACTGGTCCGAGCATGAACTAAGCTGCCGTTGCAAAGCCTGCAATTGGCATCAGTTCGACTTCATTATGGCGTATTGGTAATTTTTCGTTTTGAGGGATTGGTCTTGTGCTGCCATAATCATGCCTTCAGTTGAAGGTTTCAGTGTTCTTGATTTCAGCCACATGAAGGTAAGCTCCTTATCTACGCGATTTTCCTCCAAACGGCTCCTGTAAGCGTTTGAAGGTATTCTTGGAAAAGACAATGCTTGCTCAAGGCAACACAACTGGTATAGGGCACTTCGTGCCCTAAAGTGATAACGCGAGTGCTGACAGGATAGGGAAAGGTGCAAGATACAGAGCTAGAGGGCAGATAAGGTTAGCGCTAACAGGGAACTGTTACACCATCCCTCCCTCCTAAGCGAGGCACAGGTGCCTCCAGGGAGTCGAGGAATATGTGGAAAGGGAATAATCAAATGAAATCGTGTCAACCCAACAACGCTCATCCAATTGAATTTGAGCGAGTAACATTTCGCCGTAACCATAGTGTCACTAACATGCCCTGGACGCCTTGTAACGCTTCAGAGCAACTATCGGCCTACCGGCCTCGTCCAGCAAGTTCCCTTCTGGCTCCCAGGTGGCTTCGTCGTCTGGGTACCCTTGCCACTTGACAAGGTACTGAGTCTGATGCCTTCGCTGGTGATCGTCAAGAATCTTCTCCACCATGTATCTGGTCTGACCGTGCAAGTCAGGGAACGTGGCGGGGGTAGCTGCCGCCTGTCGGGAGTAGTATTCTGCTCATATCGGCGCAGAGCAGTGACATTGAAGACAGGGTGGCACCGAATAGCGCTGGGTAGATCCAGCTGATAGGCGTTGGGTCCGATCTTCTTGATGATTGGGTAGGGCCCGAACCACTTAGGGCGTAGATTCTTTGAAGGCTGAGCTTCTGCGGTTCTTAGGAAATCCTTGTACACCAGCACCATGTCGCCAACCTTCGGGTTGCTGGGCACCCTTCCCCTGTCTGCATGCTGAGCTTGTCTAGCCTGAGCGGCAATCATGGCATCCTTTGCCAACTTGACGGCATCCGCCCGATCCTGGATCCAGTCTGGGGCACTCCCTCCTCCCCTCCGTGCCAGGAAATCTGGTGGGGACTTGGGATTAAGTCCATAATTTAGATAAACCGGCGTGCTAGAAGTGGAAGACTGATATGAACTATTAATTGCAAATTCGCAAAGAGGCAGAAGCTTGTCCCAATTATCTTGTTTGTGGTTAACAAACGCTCTAAGCACATCCTCAATTACTCTATTCATTCTCTCAGTCTGCCCATCGGTCTGTGGGTGATTGGCAGTACTAAACGACAAGGTGGTACCTAATTGATGAAACAATTCCCGGAAAAATTCAGAAGTAAATCTTGGGTCCCGATCACAAACAATAGTGGAACTCAAACCGTGTAATCTAAACACATTCTGGAGATACAAATCAGCAGAACCCTTAGCGTCAATTTTGGAAGTCGTGGGGACTAAATGGACACATTTTGTAAGCCGGTCAACAAATGTATAAATTGCATCAAGGCCCTGAGGGGTCTGGGGTAAGCCAACGATAAAGTTCATGGAAATATCTTTCCAGGGGGTGTCTGGTACTGGGAGCGATTGCAGCAAACCGGATCTAGGCAACCCACCCTTAGTGCGCTGACATATGCCGCAAGATTTAACAAATTTCTTCACGTCAAGGCCCATCTTGGGCCAATAGAAGAATTGACGAAGCCGGAAATATGTACGATCCCGTCCCTGATGGCCTGCCGTAACACAGTCGTGGTACTCCTGCAGGAGCTGAAGCCTTACTGCACACTTGGGTACACACAAGCGATTGTTTGGTGCTGCACGGAGGTATAGGTACCTGGACTCTTCATCCCAATAGTACCGCTCGTGTAGATTATCAGAGGAATCGCCGCGCAGCCGCTGAATTATTGGGGAAAGCTGCTCGTCATTCTGATATGCTTCCGAAATCATCTCAGCAACACTATCACTCAGTTCCAAAGCAAACTCAATCGTATTCAAATGGGGTGCTGGTAGGATGGGTGGGCAATCCTTTTTCTCAACTACATTGCCAATTGCTGATCCGCGCAGATCAGGGCGGCGGGATAACGCATCAGCCATATTTTCCTTGCCGGGCTTGTGATTAACTGTGAAGTCATAGTCTGCAAGAAATTCAACCCATCTAGCTTCGCGCTAAGTGAGATTGGCTTTTGTGCTCAAGTAGACTACGGCCATGCTGTCACTGAACACTTCAAAATGCTGGAATAGATAAATTCTCCAGGATCGCAGTGCAAACACCACCGCCAGGGTTTCGCGTTCTGCAGCAGTGTAATTTCGCTCCGCTTGTGGCAGCTTACGACTGGCATATGCCACAGGATGCCAAGCACTATCGCCTTTCCCCCTGTTGGAGAAGGACGTCTGCTATTGCACAATAACTTGCGTCTGTTGCAACTCTGAAAGGCTTCTGCACGCTTGCTAGTTTCAACAGCGGTGCACTCAACAAGGCCTGTCTCAGGGATTCATGCTGACATGCTGACGGGGGCCACTCCATTCGAACCTGGCATGTTTGCCAGTGATCTCCTCTAATGGCCGCGATATAGTAGAGTAGTGCTCAATAAATCTTCTAAAGTAGTTCGTAAAACCAAGGAACTGTCTCACCTCCGTAACTGTCGTCGGTGGCTGCCATTCCCTCACTGCTTTAAGCTTCTTTGGATCTGGAGCGATACATTTACCGGCGATGCGATGCCCTAGAAACAGAACATCCTTGACACCAAACTCACATTTCGACTGCTTACAGAATAGCCTATTTTTCCGGAGCGTCTCAAGAACTGTCTGGATATGTTCAAGATGATCTTGCCAGGATTCGCTGAAGATAAGAATATCATCCAGAAACACTACCACAAACTGCCGTAAGTACGGTTGGAGAATACTGTTCATCAGTGACTGAAACGTGGCAGGGGCGTTAGTTAATCCAAAGCTCATGACCCGGAACTGGAAATGACCGAAGGGAGTATTGATAGCCGTCTTAGGTACATCTTCCTGACGGATCCTAAACTGATTGTATCACGAGCGTAAATCCAGCTTACTGAAGTATGAGCTACCTTGAATGGTATCAAACAGGTCATCAATGTTTGGGAGGCAAGTTTTGTTTTTGATGGTGATCATGTTCAAATTCCGCCAATCACAAACCATGCACAATGAGCCATCAGACTTTTTAACTAGCATAGCAGAGTATGGACTGAATCATGCCAATGTACCATGTGCTGCGGATATTCACTGTCAAGCCTTGTCCATGCCGCCATAGCTTACCGATTGCTTGTCGGGCTTTCTGGGCCAGGTGATCAACATGTACATCCCAAAACATGTTGTCATCGACGTGAACTCCAAGGTAGTACTTCACACAATGTACAAATTTTAGAACGTCCTCATCACACTGTACTGGATGATGGATGTCTTGGAGACCACGGGGCTTTATGAACATCACTTGTGTCTTCTTGGTGTTTAGAAGTAGACCTAGATCACCCAGTCAGGCAGAAACACTAGTGAGTCCATCAGTCACACATGAGCACACGGCTTGTGCATCACGACTCCAGGCCTCCAGGACAATGCCATCAGCGAACTCTTGGTGAACTATGCTACTAGGAAGGATTTCTCTACTCCCTGTCCCCCCCCCCCCCCCCGCTTTGTCTCCTCTTCGTTTTAGAGTTCTTCAGGAGTTGGCTATGGGAGGACTGATTCTGTTCAGCCCAAACTGAACCGACATATCTGCTATATGTGATCTTTATAGTCGCCACTTGCTTTTCAGTCAGGTTTGACAATCAGATGCCTTGTTCATGTGCACTGCGTGGACCTCTCAATATCACCTACCTGTTATTACAGTGCGGCCAGCACTGATCAGCTCTTCACAGAAGCAGCCACTATCCTTTGATACGTTCAAGTCCGAGTGTGCCAAGCACACTACCCTGGGGAACACCTCGGGAACAAGGTAAATCTACTGGTTTGGATAATGTCCTTCCGATACGAACTTCCTGGTAACGACCAGACAGGTAGCCTCACCACCACTGCCGTTTCTGTGCTGCCTTCTCGATACATACGTTTGTACACTGTATATCATGTGCACATTCACATGTCTGAAGGTTTGTGGTTTTTCAATAAAACAAATTAAAAAAATTAAAAATTAAAAAAGGCAGCTCATGAACCATTCCAAGGCTTTACAAGATAGGCCAACACGCAGCAACAGAATACAGTTCGAACAATGATCATGGCGTACACGGTCAAATGCCTTTGACATTATTATGTATAGGACTCTGACAGCAGTCAGGGCTCTCATATAGCCCTTTCCCAAAGGTGCTCGCCCTTTTTTCGCCCTTGTTGGCCGTTTCTTTCGCACTTTATTGCGTTTTTTGGTGAATATCGCCCTTTTTGAGCTTTTTTAGCTGAAAAAGTGCTAAAACCTGTTTGCTCATGCATGCGATCACAGTTTCCGAGTGCTCGATATCGCGATGGGCCTTGGCACGCCGCTTTTGGGGGGGGGGGGTAACAAGTTGGTGAAGCTTGTACCCGGTGGATACAATGGGTTTTTTGAACTTTACTTCCTGGTTTGCCTTTCTAGGACCCATAAATGGAAGAGTGCGTATTCATTTCTCATCTTGAGTTCATATCTGAACATGTATCATGGCTATGCTTTACTGAAAAAGTGCACTTTCTGCCTGTTTTCACTGAAAAAAGAGCACTTTTTCAGCATATTTTGAGGGACGCGAAAAGCACTAAGTGCGAATTAAAAAAGCACCTTTGGGAAAGGGCTACTCTCGTAGCAGTCACTGCCCCTAATAGTACATTAATTGTACTACCAGTCATACAGTCACAAATCCTCTAATACCAGTCATCAGTCACAAACAACTCACAGAGAGCCAAAAACAAGTCACCAGCTTTGATGTATGACAGTAGGTTGCCATTTAAAAGTATGGAGAATGTCCTCCGCGAGGACCAGGCGCGTCTCGATATCGGTGTCAGTGGATTGTGGGGCAGTCGTTTCGAGCGCACACTCATTGATGTACGGGTGTTTAACCCTCATGCTGCCTCGAACCGCACTGCACCACTGGCCACTGTCTATCACCGACATGAACAGGAAAAACGGAGAAAGTATGAAGAGCGGGTTCGGAATGTCGAGAATGCGTCGTTTGCCCCGGTGGTCATGACGGCGTCATGTGGTTTTGTGCGTTCGGCAATCAGCCTGTATAAGAGAATCGCATCGCTGCTGGCTGACAGACGTAATGAACCATATTCACATGTCATGGCATTTGTCAGGTGCCGCATATTCTTTGCCCTCCTAAGGTCATGTATAATGTGCCTTAGAGGGTCCAGAACATTATTTGGAAAATATCAACAAAGAATTGATCAACAAGAGCCTCCCGCCACGCTGGCGGTTTCAGAGGCAGCTATTGCTGTTTAGTAAAATTTGTATTATATAATAATTCGGGCCTGATTGGAAATTTTTATTTCCATTGCTATCAGGTTCGGCCTCATTTCCTCTGTGCTGCGCTGACGAATCCACAAAGGACGAAACAGTTCTGTCCGCAGATTGAGTATTTCGCTCCTGCTCTTGTAGCAGTTGAGCACTCTTGCGTGGGGTAGTGCCTTTGCTGTTTGCTTTATGCAGAGCTCACTGACTTGTCAGTTTGAGCACTCTGGCAAGGTACGTTCGGGCCTGATTGGAAATTTTTATTTCCATTTGTTGTTGTATACTTTATTTATAGTGGAAATCAAAACAGGCAAAATGCCTAATAACATTGGACCCACTGTGAATAACATGTTAAAGGATATTGTGGAAAAAAAGTAGATACAAGAGAAAAAGAGAAAGGAAAAATGACGGAAGGTTGGTTGCAACGAACAGATATCAATCCAGTGAGCATTGGAAAACCTATGTCGCTGATAATATATACTGCAAGGCTTGAGATTTAAAATCCAAATACCTATTTGAACATTTTGCTGCTGGTGGCAATCTATTCCACATAATGGCTCCAGCGTGCGTTAGGCGCTTAGCAGAACGAGCAGTGCTAGCAGGTGGGACCACAAGCAAGTTGCTTTGGCCTCCCCGAGTGCGAGTTGAGGGCACGACAGCAAAAAAGGACTCAAACAGGGTGCTACATGCATCATGCAAACATCGCCAGATGAAACAAAACATATTCAAGTGCACAGAAACCTGTAGATCACATACATGCATTCGATTTAGCAGGGGAGCAGTACTGGTCCACGGTGGCGACTTGCAGACTGCCCGAGCGGCACGTTTGAACAGCCTATGTAGCCGTTGTTCCTGGGCAACTGTCAAATACGGGTAGTAACTAATAGAAGCATACAAAAATTCAGGCAAAACGATAGATCTGAAGTAGGTGAGTCGGCATGGATACGGCAGCGAGGAAGCATGTCGCAGCAGGACAGCAATTTTGCCGGCAACACGACGAGCAACATGGTCCACCATTGTGGTCCAACTCATGTCCGAGTCAAAATGCAGGCCAAGGTATTTGGCAGATGTGACTACTGGTAGGACTTGTGAATTGCATACAACATTGATGTCGAGGGCTGCAGCTCTATGGTGTGGTATGGCGAGTATCTGCGTCTTGGTCTCGTTAAGGATCAGTCCACGTTTCTTCAACCAAGTGGCCAGGTACTGAACTGCTGCAGTGAGGCGCTGGGAGACAACTTCTGGCTGTGGACTGCTCGCACGCAGCGAGATGTCATCAGCAAACTGAATAGTGGTGACGTCATGAGGGGCAAGGTCGCCGGCAATATCCCTCACACAGTGGCGGATCCAGGGGGGGGCCCAGGGGGCCTGGGCCCCCCCCCCTTTGAAAATTTCGACCTTGGTCTAGGATAACAGTAGACTGTAGAATGAGCGCTCGAAATGACTTGGCGTATCAAGTGGGTCACGCGTGCTGGGTATTTTTATACGTGTCCGGGGTCACGCACTAGCATTGTAGTCAGCGCGCTGTGTACAACTACTGTACGCACTGCGACCTGTAGACACGGCCGCACTTCAAACATGTGAAAAACGTGCCAAAAATGCAGGGCCTGGTACTTTTTTTTATTATGCATAGCGCAGTGATCGCGTTGGGCTGAAGTCCTGTATGGTGCACGGTGCTGTCGACTTCGTCCTTCCTTTTTTCTTTTCCACTTGTCAGAAACTAAACGCTCTCTAGCTAGCTCTCTACTTCGCTTGTAGCCAACGGGTTACCTTCAGATATGCGATGAAGAGGAAAGCGTCTGACATCAGGTCGTTCTTCAGTGGACCGGTACTGGCGGTAGATAAGAGAGCTCGCGTTGAAGAGCCGTCCAAAGGTCCGTCGCGGCCGCTGTCGATCGAGTGGAAATGTTCCAGTGCAGTTTGAAAATGTCGTGAGAATGGAATAAAACTAGGGACCGGCGGATTCTGCTCGAAAAGGTGGCATATTCTGCTCGAAAAGCAGTGAAATTGGCAGAACCATACAAACCTTATGGCGGGCAATTCCTCGAATTCTGCTCCATTTTTTTATCCACATACCAAACATGCATGAAACCAGAAAAAGTACCGAATTCTGCCAATTTTTCTGCCGGCAGAATCCGCCGGACCCTAAAATACAACAGCTCTTCACAACTTCAGGACTTTGTTGTTGTTGTATTAATTTTTGTTGTTTTGTTTTGGGGGGGGGGGGGGCGGCGGATACCTTGGGCCCCCTCTTCGGCCAAGTCCTGGATCCGCCACTGCCTCACATACAGAACGAAGAGCAAAGGTCCGAGAACTGACCCTTGAGGAACCCCTGACTGGCTGTCATAAGTTGTACTTCTGGTTTTTCCTGTCTCCACGTATTGCCGGCGACACATCAAGTAGTCTGAAAACCATTGCAAAGCAGTGCTAGTGAGACCCAGTTCAAAGAGGTCCTCAACCAGAATGCTATGCTTTACCTTGTCGAAGGCTTTAGACATGTCGACAAATGCTACTCCTGTGTGCTGCCCAGCGGCTTGTGCTTCATTGATGTTCTCTACAGCTAGCGCTAAGGCATCTGCTGTGGAATGCTGGTGTCTGTAACCAAACTGACTAGTAGGCAAGAAATTGTTCGTGTTGAGGTACTGCAGAAGCTGCTTATGAACAATACGTTCAAGCACTTTCGACACTATCGGCAATAGGGAGACTGGTCGGTAATTCTTGGGTTGGCTGGGGTCTCCAGCCTTGAACAGAGGCCGTATCTTACCCACCTTCATTGCCGCAGGAAACTGTCCTTCTCTCAATGACTTATTAAATAGTAGCGTGAGTGACGGTGCCAGGATGTCAGCATGCATCTGGAGGAGACTTGCTGGAATATCATCACTCCCAGTGGCTTTTCTGGTGTCCAACTGTTCCAACATTTTCCGAGTAGTTGCAATGGAGACTGGCAAGAATTCCGAGAAGTGCACCGCAGGTGGAGGCCCAAGGGGTAGGCGTAGCTGTGCAGGGCGAGCTGGATCTTCCACAACTTTCGAAAAAGTGTCTCGAATCGCATCCACCGTGCACTGTGGATCCCTGTACGTCGACTGTTTGCCTGTCAACTCCTTGATTATTTTCCAAGTCTCTCTGGCATTTCCAGTACATTGCTGAAATTTGGAGTTGTAGAATTCCTGTTTCCGGGTCCTGTTGTAGCTAGTTGCCGCGCGTCTGGCTGTACTAAATTCATCATAAGTCTCCTGTGTCTTAGCAGAGAGCCACTTTCGGTGCAACCTATTCCGCTTGTGTAGTCCATTGCTATCAGGTTCGGCCTCATTTCCTCTGTGCTGCGCTGACGAATCCACAAAGGACGAAACAGTTCTGTCCGCAGATTGAGTAATAATATAATTATATATTTTTAGGGCCTTGTTATGTCATCGTATGTATTTGTGCAGGCGTTGTGGCCGAAAAAAAAGTATGCTTTTCAGCGCAAACGATTTTCCCTATTTCGATCGTGTTCTCGCTCAGTTTCGCTGCTTGTACGGAAGATGTAGCTTGTTCCAGGTAATGTCGACGTCTTCAGTTCTAGATGTGGTGGACGCTTGGAGAGATCGGCTGTGGCGATGTCCGCACGGAATGCGACTCGAAATTGCAAATTTCTATCGCTGATCCCATCGCAGTATTCGCTCTCCAAACAGGAGCGAGAGGGAGGGCAGCGATGGCCTAAAATCGTCAATGCAGGCGTAATTCACCAGGCGCCGACTGCTTCTTGTCTTCTCTTTCCCTTACCTTACGCTGGAACCTGTGATATGCGTGTTAAAACAAAATGGCGTCACGATTTATTGAAAGTGATAATTATAGTTGATGGAACCAGGGAGTCGTATAGACCCGGGAGGCGACACGCGCATCACTTGTGCACAACCATGATCGACTCAACGATTCAAAATATTACGACCTGCTCGGTGTGGGACAAGTCCGTACATAGGTCATAGCGCCCGGGAAATCCGTACATAGCGTCGTCTTCGTCCTTTCGCTGAACAATTGTGGTCAGACTTTCGATCTCCATTGCCGAAATACAGCCATCTGTGGCCATCGCTGAGGAGTTCACTAATAAAGGGTCTTGTTCACTGGCTTACTCACTGGCTTTGCACTGCCACTCGAACTCTGAGGCACTTTGACCACCTAACATGAGGTAATCCTTTCTTTACAAATTGCCTCAATATTTTCTCACCTTTAGGGCAATGAAG
Organism: Sycon ciliatum; assembly: GCF_964019385.1. Taxonomy (NCBI): domain Eukaryota; kingdom Metazoa; phylum Porifera; class Calcarea; order Leucosolenida; family Sycettidae; genus Sycon; species Sycon ciliatum. The sequence goes on along the minus strand of NC_088645.1, from coordinate 45,004,566 downwards.
TAATTTTTTTCCTCGTGACTAACTTCGACCGACCAAGTTGCCCTGTCCCAGTGATCTACAATACTTATATTGCACATTTGTGAAATATTGGACCTATCCAGATAAACGAAATGACTTATATTCGAAATTACATTTTCCAAAGTTTTCCTTCACAAATAGTCCCAATTTGTTCTCACCTTTAGGGCAATGAAGTAATTTTTTTCCTCGTGACTAACTTCGACAGACCAAGTTGCCCTGTCCCAGTGATCTACAATACTTATATTGCATATTTGTGAAATATTGGACCTATCCAGATAAACGAAATGACTTTTATTCGAAATTACATTTTCCAAAGTTTTCCTTCACAAATAATCCCAATTTCTTCTCACCTTTAGGGCAATGGAGTGAATTTTTCTCAGGACTAACATCGGCTAACAAAGTGGCGCTGTCCCAGTGATCTACAATACTTATAATCATTGCACATGTGAAATATTGGGAGTCACAGAGTGAGGAAATGGCCTAAATTGAAACTTGAACTGTTCTGCCAAGTTTTATGCAGTGAACGCAGGGCTGAGAGCCCGCAAGAGCCATCCCGGATGATCTTGTGCGCCACCAACCGAACCTTCGGTGAATGTTCACAAGGTTAGAAGCTCGCACAGATAACACACATTGGATGCTAATAGTAATACAATGCACTCAGGAATGTGTGCAAATACGACAGAATTAATTCCAAATAAAGTCAACAATAGCTGCCTCAACACAGTGCTATCAACCTTCCGTATTTTCCATATTTGTACGGAAAATCACTACTTCGTCCACGCTATGGATTTTGAGAAAAATGTACGGAAAATTGAACGGGATTGATCAGTATGTATAAGCATTGCAAGTGCAAGCTGAGCGATGAAAAGAAGAGAACCGAGTGGAAAGAAAACGCTGCAGTGGAGAGTCCTTAGAAAAGACTTAAAAAATATCAATAATATCGCTGCACGAGATCATCCTTATAAGTTATAACGTCAGCTGATCGTACTGTGGTTGATTCATACGGCGGTAAATACACACCTGCCTACACACGCTCTCTAAACTGAAAAGTTATTCTGGCACAGAGCTCTCCTTCCCGCCACCACCACCATCATCAGTTCGCGTCTGGCGCCTAGTCGATGCAGGGTGAGTGGTGTCCGACATAGCAGGCTGGTACATCAGGTAGCGTATGGCGCATAGCAGATGACACAGCAACAACATAGCTTGATTGCGACGTACCTTTCGTCCCGGCTGGACTCATCAGGCAATCTTCTTCTTAGATGTCTTCACAAGGAGCTTGACTCAGGAGAATGAAGTTGAAGACTCCACTGCAACTGCACTTATGGTTGGTTCATATGGTGGTAAATATACACCTGGCAATATGGGGGTAAATACACGCCTGCCCAGACACGCTCTCTAAACTGCAAAGTTATCCTGGCACAGAGCTCTCCTTCTCACCACCACCACCACCACCACCATCAGTTCGCGCCTGGCGCCTAGTCGATGCATGGTTAGCGGTATCCGACATAGCAGGCTGGCACATCAGGTAACGCATGGCACATAGAAGATGGCAACGACATAGCTTGATTGCGACGTACATTTCGTTCTCTCGGTTGTGCTGTAGCCTGAAAAAGGAAATAAGACAATGCATCCACATGACACAGACAAGTAATTACTGTTACAAATAATGCATACTGCTTGATATCAGAGAAAGAAAGTCAGTGGTCACACAAGTTTTTGGTCGTCCCTGAAACGAAGATCGTTCCAGGGGGGGGGGGGGGGGGGGGGGAGCGAGCTAAAATCTCAGTCGACTGACGCTATGCATACACATGTACATGCATGCGATTTTCGTCGTCCATTCATTTCGGAGGGTGGAGAGGAGGTCCGAGTACGAAATGAATGTTTTTTTCAGGGATGACTAATCACTTTTGCGATGACCCCTTATTGCATCAATTTATCGTCTGAACTGCGCAATTGAGTCCCACTTTATTATGTTGGGTCCAGATTTCAAGACTCGTGAAGTTCGAGGCGAAAAGCAGGCCGATGAAGGGACGCCAGTAATTCAGTCTAGTCCGGTGTCATGGAGAGGGGCCGATGAACCGGCAACAAGAGAATTCAATACGCATGCTACTCTTCAGTTCATTGCTGGGGAAGACTACTCAAGGCCACGTCACTCCGGCAATTTAATGTACAAATCAGCAGCAACACTTGCAAACGTATTCCTACCAGCTGACCAGCAAGTTACCAGCCATCAGCTCTTCCAATAATTTCAACTTAACAAAGAGAGGAGATGGACAGATCGGAAAGTATCGTGGCAAGCTCAGGGCAACACACGTCCGGCCCTATGTAACAACAGTGGAAAGTGCGTGCCATGGTATATTTTCGAAGGCATAACAAGAACCAGCTAATGTGGACTGGGCGTCCATTTGCATCGTCCGATCAGCTGCTACAAGTGCCGTGAGCCAATGGCAAACACGTTTGACAGAGACTACTACCTCTACTGAATGCAACTTTGGCATGGCAGAGATCTACAAGCACGTTATCTTATCTATCAATAGAGTTGTATCCTCGTATGACTATGTGAAGTGTGAGGTCGTACTGTACTGCAGACGCGTCTACGACCTGGTTGGAAATGTACGCAACAGTTCCCACCCTCTTGACCAGAGATCGCACACACCCTAGGGTTTTGATGGGTTTTTACGACTCCCAGCTCTTGACTTTTGTTGGGTGTACGAGACGCACGCACAGTTTTCTTAGGGTGAGTACTTTTCATGTAGTACTGAATGCGGCAAGCAGGACTCGCCCATCCGCCCCTCCCCAAATGGATCTACTCGAATGGTTCCGGAGGTAGGGATGCTCTGGCGGGATTTTACGACATACACAAGCGCGCACACACGCACACAATATACACATGCACGCACACACATACACACGAACGCACGCTATGTCGCACGTCTTGGGCATGGCTTCGTGAATACAAATAATAATTTAATGTTATAATTTATAGGATCCAAATGTTAGAGCAGTTTTACAAAACCTACCGTTCAATACCGGATCATCTTGTGACAGCTTCCTTGCAACACCCATGACTTGACCCCACTTCGTCTTGACGTCGGGAAATCGTTCACACCGGAGTTGGGACACGACTCATTGAAATCCAGGCCTATCTGCAGCTGGGAGCAGGACAGAGCTGATGGACGTCAGCAGCGGCTGTAGAACAACCATAAACGAGTCTTCTTTCTCCGCAGTCAGGCGGGACAGCAGCTTTGCAACGCAAGCTTCTTGCCTTCTGTGGGTCTTTAGCGGCTGGGATTCGGAACGCTCTGTAGAAACCATTGAACAAGTACTGCACTCTATCAACCCACAAGTATTTCTTCCAATTCATGATTATTCGCAACTTTTTATGCAGTACGTGCACCAGATCAGAAGCCGCTAAGTAGCAAGGTTGAAAGTTTCAAGACAAATTGAAAAATATAATAACATAGAAAATTAGAATTCAAACCATACCTGTGGCCCAAGCCAATCATGACAGACTGAGCGTTCACGCGAAGAGAACGTAGATCTACGTCAGCTGAGGTTTCCTTAGGATCAGGAGGTGATTCTTGACCCGGATCTGGATCGCGATCAGCAGCACTCTCTGCCTCAATCACGATCATCAAATGCAACTAATTACTTGGAAAAGTAGTTCATTCTTCTTCTTCTTTTCGAGCTACGATTTCCCACGATCCTATCGATCCTGCACGAGTCCGTTCCTCAGGCCAAGGAGTGCACTCCCAAAGTCCCATGGCATAAGTACGCGGAGTAGTTGGTTTATAACTCAGGGCACGCACCGGGGATATCTGAGGGAAAAGTGGGAGAAAGTGCCGCGAGTCAATCATAGTCGGCCCGGAAGGCCTCGTGTCGCCTCCCGGGTCTATACGACTCCCTGGTGGAACTAGTGTTCAAAACCATTTGAACTTTATACTGTTCGTCTTCTTTTTGACATGCTCTCTTTCCATCGTCCTTAGCTTTTGTTTGTAGTGAGCTGTTTTGGCTTTCTCCTATACCTCTGGGGGGTGTCAAGTGATGGTTTTGAGAGGCTGGTGATGGCTGTGAGCGAGAATTTGCCGGTCGGCGTCGTCCTCGCTATAACGATGAAAATACTAGTTACTGCGCACCTGGCAGATATCACAACACGTCTAAGCGTCCAGGAGCAAAGGAATCTTGGGTTTTCAATGGAATCTACTTCCTCCAGCATCGTGTAGCCCACCGTCGGTGAATGGCTGTCCAGAAAGGTTGAACCTGGTCTTCTGCAGCATCTCGCAGTTCTGCGAGGCACACCGTGTACCATGGTGTACGCCTGCCATGTATTGTACAAATAAAACTCATGCAGTAGTGGACTCTACAGTGACGAGTCTCAGCCTGTATGCTGCAAAAGACACAGGAAATGTGACTGGTGTCTGTACACTGGACGCCAACACCCCAGTCTTCTCCTGACATTATGCAGTGGGTCGACATTGACCTGATTTGGCAGCCATCGTAATAGTATCTGCCTGGTTGGATGTAGCAGCTGCGCAGGTTGGCGTTTGCTCGTCGTCCAGTCCAGAATTTTCTTGTAAATCACGGTGGAGCACGCGCAGGGTTTGTGATCATCCTTGTTCACTTCAATATTATACAAACACAACATTCCCTTTGTCACTCATCTTATCCCGAGTACTGAATTTCCTGACAATATTGCACCACACTTGTCACAACCTACCGCCACTGCTGACGGTGGCGACTGGTTCGTCAATGTCGGTGACCAGGCTGACTGACTAGCTTCAAGACAGCGGCCTCGTTGTCGACCCAGCCTAAAGGCAGATTTTATCGATCCAGCCTCAGCGCCATGTTACCGATGCCCTAGTGACTGTGTGTCATGGATTGCATTGCCATCAGCGGTCATTGCCGTTCACCTTGGTGCAGCCCTGAACAACTGGCTCAGCCCATGGGAGTCTCAAGTGGACAAAGTTGTTGCCAAAGTAGCTCAGAAGATTGGTGAATTGTGGTGTAGGTGAGCATATAACTAGGACTTCCCAGCGCCTATTTTTCCAGGCTGCGATACGACGTGACATGCTGTACTTCACGTTCTTTTTAGCACTGCAAGGCCGGCAGCTGGACTGACTGCAGGGGCCACGCACATGCAGTCTGCCTGTTGCCAGTGCAGCATTCTGGAACGTTCTTTCCTTCTGAGATCCGTGGAATAATAAATTAACTTTCTTTGCTTCAAAGCAAGTTGCTTACCTTTCTGTTGTGCTCATAGTGTCCATACAGCAATAACCTACTGCAATGTTTTATTTTCCTTTCCATTCCCCAACCAATGAATACTACAACGTCGATTCTTTTTCTGCATACTTTAGTGTGTGCCCACGCGCGCACATGTGTTTGTGTGTGTATACCTCACTCGCCACTCTAAGTTCTGTTCCCCATGACTGAAACACTGCCTGTCCTTTCAGGACCTGCCATCATCTGCGGGTGGGAATTATTGTATTGTGTGTGTGTGTGTGTGTGTGTGTGTGTGTGTTTGTGTGTGTGTGTGTGTATGTTTCATTCAGAATCAGATCCGCTATCGTTGCTATAAGAGAAAATCTGTGGGTTCACATCCAGTGCTTTTGTAGATTTGTGTGCTTTTCTCGCCACGGGTGCATACATGGGACATTGTGTGTATGTGTGTGTGTGTGTGTGTGTGTGTGTGTGTGTGTGTGTGTGTGTGTGTGTGTGTGTGTGTGTGTGTGTGTGTGTGTGTGTGCGTGTGCGTGCATGTTTGTCTGTGTGTATGGGGATATTGTCTGTATCGGCTTTTGGTACTAACGTTCAAGTCTGTACTTGCATGTGAACATGAAATTGTTTGGTTCTGTGCTTGCTGTGTTGGATATTATTGTATGTATGTGTGCATTTCCACGAACAGTGTTGATGAGCGTGGACAGTGCATTCATCCCTCATCAACCACTTCCCCTTTCAGACTTGGGCTTACGCGAGTTTTTTCTGCGTGCCTCTCATTTTTGTTTGTTTCTCTCTGATACTGTATTGATGCTGGTACCTGTACCTCGACGTGTTCCTCTATCTGCAGTCGCATTTATCCTTCGGTCAAGTTAACGTTTATTGTGCTCTATTTATCGTACGGATGAAAATAAACAATAGTAACACAAGTCATGCAAGAGTGACGACATGTACGTGTAGTAGGGTTGATGCAATGGGACGGTATAATTAGGGGGAACAGAACACACATTGGGCAGATTGATCGGGCATCATTGATTCTGCTCAGTCCAAACAGTGAACATAATAATTATCTCCAGTGACGGACTGTAGCGGCTAGCCTCTAATAGGTAGCTGGCACTAGTCGCTACTGCTTGTTTGACATGTGCCGCCAGAACCCCTGTTGTGTCGTGCTATAGATGCACATGCCCTATTCTGGGGCATACTGAGGTACTAGTACTTTGATTAATTTTGTTGACTGCATGTAGACAGCATCATCCACTAGTAGTGCTCAGTCATAGCCCTTGGCTCTTTGTAGGTCAACCACCATCGCATGGATCGATCGGTGACTATGCACTTAGATGTTGGAATAGCACGCGCTGAACAGATCTTGCCATGGCCCAGGGAGTAAACTCGCTTACTCGCCGCTTTTAGTCATCCAGCATGAGTGGCGCAATTTGTCCATACCATGTTGCGAGCTCACAGTTGTTTGGGCAGGTTTTGAGCTGCACCACGAAACAAAGCGAAATAAGCATAACTGTAGAGCCAGGAAGCGGCGAGACGGCACTCAGTCAAGGACGAGACAGGCAGTGGAGATGTGTTCACAGCATGAGCAACCTCTCAAACCCTGCCGGTACTCCACAGTTACAAGAAAAATGTCGGACTGGACGACGAGCCAATGCAAACCTGCTACATCCACCCAGGCAGATAGCTGCCAAACCAGGCCAATGTCGACCCACTGCATACCGGTATGTCAATGTCAAACAGATCCTGCAGGAGAAGACTGGGATACTGGCGACCAGTGTACAGACACCAGTCACATTTCCTGCGTCTTTTACAGCATACAGGATAGACTCATCACTATAGAGTCCACTACCGATTTATGTATCTAATATTGACTGAGTACGAGGTCAATATAGGAAATAAAAGCCGAGTAAAAGACTGAGGCGAAGCGGAGATCTTTTACGAGGTCTTTTATTTCCTATACTGACCAAGTGCGAAGTCAATATTATTATTAGATTTATCACGACTGACCAAAGCATGTGTTCAATCGCTAAAAAGGAGTCAAATATAAGCGGTCAACATAGCCCTAAGGAGTGTAATATGCAGGAATATTTGACTGCTTAGGTATGGCAAAAATCTATGTGAGTCAATACTAAGGGAGTGATCAATGTATAATATTATAACAAGGGACCGAGTGTGTATCGAGAAATATAGACCAGTATAAAAACCGAGGCGTAGCCGAGGTTTTTATAACTGGTCAATACTTCTCGATAGACACGAGGTATTTATACCTCTCCATGCGCAAGCTCCAGAGCAATAAGGAGGGAATATAGCTTTCTTTCCCTAGAAAGGAGTGAATATAGCTTTAGAGAGAAAGCTATATACACTCCTTTTCAGAGAAAGAAAGCTCCTCAGTGGGTTTTTTTGTGATGGTTTTCCTCAGTGGTGTACATACCTCCTTAGTGGTGTATATTGAACAGTGTATATGGAATTTATAAACTTCATTGGAGATCTGGTATATGAGTGTGGGTGTATATGGAGTGAGGTATAATTGTAGAATACATGACAGGCATATTCAGTGTGACTCGCAGGACTGCGAGATGCTGCAGAAGACCATGTTCAACCTTTCTGGACGGCCATTCGCCGACGGTGGGCTACACGATGATGGAGGAACTAGATTCCAGTGAAAACCCAAGATTCCTTTGCTCCTGGACGCTCCGACTAAGACGAACAGCATGAAGTTCAAAAATATATTAAAATACGGTCGGTTTTCGCATCTGACGGCTCTAATGGTTGTGAACACTCGTACCACCAAGTCTTTCATGGAGATGGGCTTTGAAGAGTACGAGTATCGCGGTGCAAGTTGGTGATAGAGCGTTTTTTCTGACGGTGATGCGCAATTTCACATCAATTTTGGCAACGTCCTTCCCAGTTTCTTTCTGTCCACTCCTTTTCTAAATCGTCTCCTTGTGAGAACGCACCGGGGCTGCACCATGCCTGTTTGGTTGAACGACTATAATTATTTCCAAAAATAAAAGCAGAACAAACAAACAAACAAACAAACAACGTCATACGTCAGTTTTCCAGCTCGTGGTCGTGAGTCATGCATGCATGGTCCATATATGCATAGATTACTATTAATTTTACTACAGCCGGATTATGGCAAGAGTTCATTATGAAATACATAATCCTACACAGTTCCGAGGGCATGATGCTCTGATCAGGCCCGAGGTCTGTGAGTGATCTTGCCCGAGGTCGCGACGCCCAAGGGGCGTAGCCCCGAGGGCGTCGCGACCGAGGGCAAGATCACTCACATGACCGAGGGCCTGATCAGAGCGGCATGCCCGACGCAACTGTGTAGGATTGCGCTTCAGACAAGGCCCACCTCACAAACAACAAGGCCCAGTACAGTAGAGAGATTCAAACAGAAAGAAAGCCTTGTATTATTGACGGCAAATGAGTTGATGTCACATTGTGTGCAGTGACCATCACAAACAGCTATTTGTTTCAACGGTCGGAACTTTCCAGTTTTGAGATGAAAGTATTCAAGTACAGTGAAGGCAGTAGTAACGTTAGTACCAGTAATATGACGGATTCGGAATAAACCCATTCTTCGAGTTAGATGATTGCCAGAGTAAGGTTCAAATGCGAGTGCTGAGAAGCTGCAGCCTTAGGGCAGGTACAAAATGTACTTGTGGAGGTCTGCTTCCCTTGTGTACGTTTCGCCGCGAGAAACAGGACCAGCTGCAAGGTCGGTTGGCGTTTCTGGTCTCCCTGCAGACGTTCAAGACAGTAGTGAGTATATAATCATTTTGGAGAAGGGAGACAAATTTTAGTCCTCGTCGTCGGAGATGTTGCCCAAGGCAAGGACTTCGAAAAATGGTAAATGCGCATGTGCGGCGCGATGCTGTGCGACTGCTGTTCTTGACCGGCTAAGCGGTCAAGATCGACTGATCTTGACTGCTTATTCTGGCCGCTCATTTGCCGTCTCCTGGCAACAAGCACGTGCCATGTCTGAACTCTTGATTATTGCATATTTATGGACCTATCAGTTTATGACATCACTGTGCGAAAGCGTTTGGGCGACCATAAATGGATGAGGTATTGAATAATACCAAGGGAAGAGTCCTTGTTTATGGACGCCTCATGATATCACCTGATTCTGCATGCGTAGATCTACTGCTCGATTGAGTGCAGGGGCGGCGAGGCAAAAAATAATGTTTGTCAGAGATGATAGTCATTCGTTGCGGACATTTTGCTCTGCTTGACGGCGCGGCGGTGCAGTGAAGGGTACGTTTGTCTGAAGTATTTTGCCGTTCGGAGAACGATAATAAGCCGTGAAGTTCAGCTGGTTGGACTGGCCTTGATAATGTTAGCACAGACCTGACCTGCTCTCTCCGTATCACAGGTAAGCAAGTTGTCACTTCTTTCGTTTCATGGAGATGCGTTACTTGATTTATTTTGGCGAAATTACGGCACGCGCGCGAGCATAGAAACAGCGTCGTGTTTTTTTACTTGTAGGATAGGATTCTACTGTGTGTACGTGTGGTTTATCAGCGATCGCTGATAAAAGAGTCCAGGGCTTAATACCAAGCTTCAAGGATAATTTCGAAGTACAAGAAACTTAGGCCTGCCTATTGCTGTATTCTCTTCGAAACTCCACGCTTGCAAGTTTGTTACGAATGACAGTGAATAGACAATAGAGAGGTTGCGCACAACGAAACTTCGTAAGATTTCGACCGTCCGGGTTCGAGTGAAAGTAAGTTGCTACGAAGATCCGTCCAAACGTGGCCGAAACAGTGCAGATCGACGAAAATATTTTTCGTCACTTGGAGTACTAAAATATTGATATTTTTACAACTCCCTGTCCTTACTCTTCACACCCGTGCGGACGCCGGGTCGACCCACTACTAGGCCCCGGTGTAATATGCCAGAAACTTTGCCGAAATGCTTTTGGGAAATTCTCGTAAACCTTGCCGAAAAAGCTCCCAAACCGGCGTGCCGAAAATGCTCGGAATATGCTCACTTTTTTGTCATCCTCAGCACACGCCGTCAAAAGCAGGGAGTCAGAAAATACTCAATAAGAGACTTGCTCGAGTCTGCCATGGTAAACAATTCATAAACTACTCAACAAGAAGCTAACCCACGGAATGCGGAAGTGACGTTCTTGTTTGGGAAGTTTTTCTTCTCTCAACTTTTGATACACAACGGCCAAGTGCTCCGTTTCCCCCAAAATGCTGCATCACGAGCCCAAAGTGCTGGGTTCGCGGATTGTACCGAAAATGCCGGCATATTACACGGGGGCCTACCCACTACTAGAAATTTCACACGTGCGCAACCTATTATGGCGTGTTGTATGTGCTCGGCCATAGGAACTCTATTCACTACCATTACTAAGAAAATTGGCCATGAGAACTGCAATATAGTGACTTTGGGTATTATGTGCATTTAGCATCAGTTCAGACTGGCGTGAATAGCCGCCGGAATGCTACAGGGTAATTACGGGAATCGCAATCACACTGCACGTGTATCCCGCTGGAATGGCCAGTACGACACATACCTTTACATAATCAATCGACATAGGAAAAATTTGATTTGACTCAGTTTGAGTTGAACATCAAAATAAACTAATTCAGTCGGGAGAGATACTGGCTCATTGTGCTTTTGCATGTGCTTGTCGACGGAAAGAATACGATGTCCGGAGTGTTTGGTGCTTGGGTGGCATTCATCCGCTCAGCGATGAGATTATGCTTCTCGTTTGCAGTCAACATTTTGCCTGCAGAGCCTGCAAAAATCACAACATACAGGTCCATCAGCTCCCTCTTCATTACTGAGTCGAACAAAGATTTCGGCATGATGGAAGAAGTTGGCAGTCTAGAAGTCCAAACTCAAAACTCAAGCATGCAGTCAGGCTCAGAGAGTAGAGGCTGAAATCAAAAGACAAGACGGAACATGCGGTGCAAGGATATCAAAAGTGCTCCCGCGTGCCGCCGGAATCTGCATTCCACCGGCCTGCACAGTGGTGGGAAACCTTTTCCGTGTTTACGCTGGCGGGAACGTCACGTGAGCGATTCACCATGACAACTTTCACATTCCGGTTGCTTTTTACGCCAGTCTGAACCACCCTAAGGAACATGGTGTTAATATCTTTGATGTGTCTCTGCACCTGTGTTCTGCTCGTGGCGGAGTAATACATCTCCCTCCCTCCCTAGCTGCATTCCTATTGATGCCTGGTCGTAGGCTATGATTCCGAGACCTCCAGTCGGATGAGTCTCGCCAACCACATCGGCACATCGCCCCATAATCCCCTTTGTCTTGTTGTCCAGT